>NC_081449.1:2861336-2921447 GCF_007210705.1 Tigriopus californicus | reverse complement strand
TGCAGATTTTTAGTGCCAATCCATTGGGGAAGGGTATATTTCTAAAATTGATTTGGCAAGAGGCTATCATCAAATTCCAATGGCCAAGAAGGACGTGCCAATGACTGTAGTAATCACATCATTTGGGCTTTGTGATTTTTTGCAAATGCCTACTGACTTTACATCGTGTAATGGATGGCATAATTAATAGATTGCCTTTCTTATTTGTGTACTTGGACGCTACTCTTGGATAGCCAGCTTTTTTGGACCCAAACATTTATAACTTCTCAGACAAGTTTTTCAAGCCCTCCAAGGTGCTGCGGTGGTCTTTCAGCCAATAAAATGCTTCTTGGAAGTGTCAAAGTAGATTTTTCATAGGCATGATATCTTTGCTTGACCAGTGTTGGCCACTGAGGACAATTGGGTGCAGTGAGGGATTGTTCATTGATTTCAATTGCTTGAAAACAGTTTTTGATCACCATTCATTTCGTTAAAACACACGCACAATTGAGGCTTGAATTTAATTGAGACTTTTCGTCATTGTGAATTGAGGTTTGTCTGAATTGGTATAAAACAAATTCATAACTTGGTTTGTTCAAAGGAGAAACACTGCTTCTTGATGGTTTTTCGGGTTCACTATTTCACCGTTGCATTCCCTATGTCGCCAGCATTGAGATGACGCATCTTTCCTTTCAGAATCTTTAACAAAATCCAACAAAATTAACATATTTGGTGTAATTGGGTGAATGGATGATAAAATTGGCTATTTGGTTAGACTAACAGGTAAAATAAAATAAATGTCAAAATGCAATGCATGCACAGTGTGGTTTGGCTGGGCATGTTATCTTTGACTTTACTCCATGGATCCAATAGCGTCAGTTGTTCATAAACGGGTTCACTTGACAAGCCCTATGTGCTCGGACATATGAGGGTAATAATGGAAATTGCGAAATCTGAAGGAGTAAAGTTTCGTATTCCTCGTGGGCACATTTACAGCCAACTTAGCCATGGATCTCGTATACCAATGGATCTCGTTATCAGGTACCCTGTCTAGACTCCACCATAAAATCTGGGAAATTTGAGGTTGCATGATTTTATTGTTACCTTGCGCTCAAAAGCAAATCTGGTACGAGGAAAAAACTCTAGAATCAACAACGACCAATTCAATCAAACTAAAGAACTACACATAACGATTCGGAGAAATTGCTAAAGCTAAACATAAATGAGAAATAAACTTTTTAGCTTTAAAGCACAAAATTGATAACACTTTGAAATATCTTTTGAAACCAACAAAATTGGTAAATGGCAGGAACATGGAACAGTGACCATTGTTTTTATTGATTATTTATTTCAACAAATCAAAATTCTATTGAATGGGGTACCCCACGTGGTTTCGTGAACACAAATTTTGAAATGCGACAGCACTAAATTTTACCCAGTCGCAGTCAAAATGTGGAGGTCCGTCAAAGTGAATCTTAACCCAGGAAAATGCTGAATAGAGGCATGTTGTGATGGGCTTGTTTGCGGATGAGGCGGGACAGGGGCGTGCCTTGACGGGGTTTGTTAGAGGCCATTGATGGGAAAAAACATATTTACTTAAGTGAAAAGCCCAAAATACGCGTAAGAATATGCATGGAAACACGAATTATGCAATATATACGAGTAAACCTGTTTTATGCCATAAAATGGATAATCCATATTTTGGCCGTCTCTATAGATCACTCTACTCTTTCCCTCACTACTCTCCACTTTAATTCTTTCCCCGTATAGATACACCCCCAACTCATTTTCCATGCAAACGGGAGTACCATCGGATTTTCTATGACAAAGAAACTGAACAGTTGTGTTTGTCCATGAATGACATCAAGATTGCTTTTGTTGTTTTGCCAAATTTCATGTTCAAACTTGTTTTGTCCTATATTCAACACCAGTAAGCAAATCGTATTGTCTATTCATTGAGCAAGTTATTGCCGATGTTTAGAATACCTAACAAGAATGAGTGAGCATTTCCACTCCACTAATCGCACGCTTCATGCGTCGGCTTAAATAAGTCGTGAGTGCTTTACTTTGTGCTCCTTATGCTGGCCAGTAGCCAATAGTTTGAATTAAAAAGGAATCAGAAATATGTTAAATGCTGTTTTGACGTGAAATTGTCTAAAAATGGAAAATAGTTTTCCATGTCTAACAATTTTTCCCAACCCTTGTTATCGCATTAATGGAAGTTTGAATTGTAATTCAATATGGCCATCATATACACCATTTCATTCAAAAAGCCCTTTCTTTTTTGTCTTGTTCAACTCCAGTTTGGCATCTAAGTTTTGGATCATTTCCACGATAACATTAAGATCTTTTTTCATTGCGTTGGTCTCCTCTGAATACCGTCGAATTTCGATCCGTAGATCCTCAATCAAATCTTTGCTGACATCAACTTCCTCGGCATCAAGATAATCATTGGCATATTTGGATACTAATGTTCGAATGAGGTGCTGATACTGAGCCCGATTGGTGTGGTCGTCTTTGGCCGATGAATCCAATTTGATCACTTCGGGAATATACTTATCAACGCAATCATTGCAACAAAGGCAAATGAAAATGTCAACGAAGAGGTTTATCAGGTTCAAGGGCGCAGGTAAGACAATTGCGTTATTGCAGTAATCCATCCAAACGTGGGTCCGGTGATATTTCCAAGATGCTAGTTTGTTTTCAGTGATGCTTTCCATAGCCTCGTTCATCAAAGCAATTAGAAGATTCAGGAGAATGACCACAATTATCACATTGTACACTCCCCAAATGGAGAGGGCAAAATAACGAGTAACGCCAATGCTGCATCCGACCACTTCCGGGTGACCAGGATCAAACACTGACCAAAACAAGGTTTTCATGGACTTACTCATGGTTCTGAATTGGTTTTCAGGACTATCAGCGGCATTGGTAAACCTACAAGATAACCAAAGATTACAAACATTAAATTGCGTTCCAGTTTACCATGTTTGACATTAGACGAAGATAGCTTACCCTTCAAAAGCGCCAATTTTTGGGACCATTTGACACTCTTTCGGTTGCTGACCCTCAAGAAACGAAGTCCAACAATCGTCTCTGCAAGGGATATGACTGGCCTCTGTTCCATTGACACAATATGCACCAATAACCTTCCGTTCCATTAGAAAGTTGCCATCTTGACACGTGTAATTTAAGTCATTGCATTCTTCCAACTCACAACATAGGATGAAATTGAGGCCCAGCGCAAAAGCAACAGTGATAATGAGGTAAGCTAACATGAAACTGGCCACGATGGCAATGCAGCGCCTCATTCCAATGTAAACGCTTCCAACCGTTGGATGGAGGCGAAACAGTTGAAGAAGTTGCGTGATAATCAAGACAATCGCCAAACCCTGCAGACAGTTACCGGTTCTCACCCAGCTGAACTGGTCCTCAGGATCAACACAGTGACGGAAGGAGACGTCATTCTTGTATTTAAAGCCCGCGAATTCAATGGTGTAGCCGGCTATCAAAGTTAGGTGGCTCACGATCCTGTAATCGATGTAAGCATTGGAAAGTGATTTCTTGACCTTGGCTTTTATTAAGTCTAAGTGGGATCCATGCTTGAGACGAACACTTCTCATGAGTTGAATCATAACTTGAATGTCAGCCAAAGTAAATCCGACCGCCCAGACGCAAGCCAAGTAGTCATAAGTGTCTGCCCGCAAAGACTCTACCCCGGTTATGGCTGAGTTGAAATTCATATGCGACAATAGCACCCAGGCAACGAACAAAAGGTACCAGCCAACATGACTGGTCATTCGACAAAAAGGTACGTCCAAGTTGGAGGCCCATTTGCGGGGCCAGCTCTTCTTGGCCTCTGTGGATACATAATTGGGCGGATTCATAGAATTGTAGTTGTTTACGCCTGAGGGAATTTGAACGATATCCTCGTTTTGATCTCGTTTCTTGGACGAACATTTCAATTTGAAGAGAATGTACCACAAGGAGTACCAGGGAGTCATTGCCACTTGCATTGAGGTAGCTAAATAGTAGTTTAGGGTCCCTTGGTCAAAAAGTTGGTCTCCTCCCTCATTTCCGTAGAATGACTCTCGTATGACCTGTTGGCAACTGTCATGGGTAACAAAGTCTTCCAAACTCAACTGAAGCCCTTGATATATTCGTGGAAGTAGAGTGCTTCCTTTCAAAGAGAGGCCATCAATACCATCGTCTTGTCCAAGGAAGAGCTCCACTTGAGCCTTGCCTTCACATAGATTGAGCATCACCCAAATGAACTTCTTCACCATTTTAGCAATTAGATCCAAAGTGTTTCCAAAAGCAATTAGAGTTGAGGACCATTCTTGAACAGTCTCCAACAGATGGAACGATCTTGCGATTGGGTCTATATGGTCGTATTTTGCCTCTGCAACCAAATATGCTGGATTGGCAAGGGCTTCGAGTCTGGTCAGTTCCAAATTGATATCAGCATTCTCAAAGAGCAAATCATCGTTGTCAGAGCCCCAGAACAAAGCCGAATGAACTCGGAATCCTCGTTTGTAGAACGCAGATACCACAGGGATATCGTTTTTTCTACACGCTCGCACCATGGCCTCATGGTTTATCTTGATTCTGATGGCTGGATAGATCCTATCTATCTCGTCCACCCAAGTCAAGGTACGATCCAGATGAGCCGGACTCGCGGCTCCTTCTGCACTCACTTTCAACACGTTGTTGATGAAACAGAGAAAGTCCAAAGAGATTCCACTCTCCACTAACTGCATGTCCCCAACAATGTCAAGTTTGATATCGTGGAGAACTCTCTGCCATTCCATCGGATTTCGGGAATCCAGAAATCGCTTGATGGCGGCTTCATCCAGCTCTGGACCATCGCCAAATATGGCCTGAAGGTCCTTGGATTTGGCTATGAAGTTGGAATCCATGGAAAAGTAGCCTACCTTTGGTATCCTCTCCAGAGTCTCCTTGCTCCGTTGAAAAGGATTGAACCGCATGGGACTGATTCGACTAACTCGGCCTCCCATAATGAGAAATATAACAGAAGTCTGTTGGGCCCTTAACGTTGTCTGCTTCTCTTTGACCTTTCCGAAACTATGTTGTGCTTGTGTAGTGTGATTCTTTAGAAAGCCAATGTTCTTGAAGCAAGACTTTGGAACACTTGTGCTGACATGAAAATCTTGAAAATGCACTAGTTACTTCGCTGGACTATGAACATTGTCTAACAGGAGGACGAGGTCAAATCATTTTATTTGTTACTGTTTATCGAGCTCGGTTCGCTTTTGCTATCCTCGGAAGAATCTTCCATCGGGGGAAAAACGTTGGTATGAAACTTTTGTGGAATGTTCCCTTTTGGATAATAATGAGCCACAACGAGGAGCTTTCCGGATTTAGAACGTGCCTTTCCACATCCAAACAACTTACTTGATGCCCACACCATTTGTGAAAATTGCGCTGAAACAAGTGAGCAAGTGTTAAGAGATGATAAAGGTAAGAAGACTTGGAAAAAAAGCTATGGGTGAGTCAAAATTCTAACCTGCATGAGCATGGAGCACTTCTGGCGATTTCAAAAAGTAGTAATCTTTCAACTTCTTATACCAGAAAACTGCCACGTCTTTCCCCGTAATATCCGGTCCACTTTTCATCAGGTTTGTCTCAGCAATAATCGGTATTGGCCAAGCAAAAAGGTTCTCACCGATGTCTGGCGGGTTCTGATGGTAAAACTCGTCTTTGTGCGCCAATATGTTAGCCCAATATTGCGCCGATTCACACAACTACGGAATAGAAACCATCGAATTTTCCCGCCTTTTAAGTTTGGCTTTCAATCCGTACCTCCTCATCCAAGACTAATGGTGCGGCGTAATGCTGAGCTCTATATATATTGTGCCACTCGCAACATTCCTTATTGAATTGACAGCGCAAATAATCGACGCTGGGCAACGGTGAGTCAACAACCACTAGTTTGGCTTCGGCAAGCTGTGAAATAACAATGGTCATTAAAAAAATAACTCAGAGCTGTTGCTTCGTCTTACCCGCCGTATCAAAGGACGTCCTTCAGATTTTGGCATGGGAGTAGGAACCCAATTTTCCAACCTATCTTTTTCACACATAGACGATTGGCGGGAACGTGGTCCGGATGTGGGATGAAGTAGCGAAGCTGCAGTTGGGGCCAAGAGGATGGATCGGCTTGATAAAAGTCCACTAAGGATACTCTTGGGCTCAGACGAATTTGGCTCTTCACGTTCTATAATGGGTGGGATCTGAAATTCACAAATGTGGGGTAGAATTATTTACATTTAAGTTTTTAAGGGGGGGCTGATAATTGTTGCTGCCTTAAAAAGTTGGAGATGTTGTTTGTGAATGAAGCAAGTAGACCTAAATTAGAATCAAAGTTCAGATTCCTTTGCTACAATGATGAGTTGTGATTAGATGTTAAACTCTTTTTTGTTGCATGAATCTTGTTTTCGACACGAATGCCATTGAAGCTTAGAAGCCTCCATTTCAAAGCACGTATATCCATGAAGATCAAGTTTCATGCCTTGCAAGGGCCTAAGCTTGCTGGAATCCTTGGATGGGTTGATGGGTGGTCGATTACCTGCCTATATGAGCGCGGAAACTGATATCTACAGTACCTTTGACTCTTTTTTCTTCATCTCTATAAGTTCCCGTTTCTTGATGTTGTTCAAAATGGTCATCTCTTCTCTAATCCGGGTTTGGTTCATCCATTGTTTTTCCTGTTGTCTTTGAGTGTCGATGATGAGACTCTCGTCGCTTTGTTGCCTCGGGCTAATGTCAATGCTTTCGTACAGCCGTCCCAACTGTCCCCCACCGTGGATGCTGGCCATGCTAGCTTTAAACCCCCCTGGGGGCGTGCTGCAACATCTGTTTGAAGTGAGGTGGGTGTGGCCACGGAGAGCTGATATGTTTCCACTGGAACCTTCTCTTGGAATGTAAACATTGTGGTGCCTAGGGAGTCAAAGATAATTATCTACCTTTTTATTAGACAAAACGTTTAATTTAATTATGATACTGTTCCATCCCTGAAAACTGTCTTTTCACTCTTTCGCTGTTTCGAATACTCTCAAATACAAGTTGATATCAAGAAAGTCCATGCACATCCTTACATGTACTGCACAAATTGGCAATGACAATGCCTTTATTTGCTTGTAAATGAATTACATTAAGGATTATAATCAAGTTCTTAAGAATTGCCATGTTAACCTTTTCGTTGCAAATGCCCAACTTTGTCGACGGGTATGAATGGCGTGAGTGCTGTCGGGAATCAGTGCTTTCGTTCTAGATTCCTTACTGACCGACCATAATTCGATCGGCAATGCCCGCAATCCATTTTGCTCCTACCTTGTTCCGTAATAGGATTGACTCCTCTTGGATCTTGACAACTGCCGTTCGCCAAAGGAGTCGACGCTCCGTTCGGATCCCAAATTATCTTCGTCTTCCTGATAAGATTTCAAAAGGCCTTTGCGAGTAGTTTGGCGACCTTCGAGATTTTTCATGCACTCAACACTTCGGGACTTTGTCCGTTGCAGATTTGTTCTCCTGAATGCGGCGTCCCTAGAGCTGAAAAGAGAAATTTTGATTTTCGAATTTTGAGGCCTTCCTTGGCGGCCTTCTCGCGAGGAAACCACGAGAACCGTGAGATGTAATTGTTCCTTTCATGGCAGCTTACCCAAGGGATTCCGGAGTCTCATCCCCGTCAGAAGGGTCGACCACGAGAAATTTGACTTTAGTCCCCATATCTTGGTGTGAGCCTCAATTTTCAATTGCTTCCGTCGCTATAACTTGAAATCTGACAACAGTCTCTTGGCAATGTTCCAATTTGTCCCTGTTCACGATTACATTGAGATTGAACAGCGACGGGAAATTGTCTTCCTGTGAAAAAGGGGCATATTTCAAAACTGGGGTTGATTTTATCCCCCCCCCATGTTAAATGGTACTTGAATCTCTTGTTGTTTCATGATATTGCTGCTGAAAAGCGACGCAGCCTAAGGCTGAGTTTGAAGTTTCCTTTTGGCCATAGTCAAAATAAATCCGAAACTATCGAATTATGCACGAGAAATATATTTTTTGCATCATTTTGCGTTATTAATGAGTAAGTGCTTATTACACTTGTGCCAACGGAATTTAAAAAGGAATTTATAACCTCATGTACTAAACGTTTTTGCACAAATAAACCTCATACAACAGTAGTCGCTTTGAAGACCATTTTGTCACGACTCGACCATCAGAGGGAAAAAATAGTGATCTATGAACATTCTTGGAGAAATATCTCAAGTTTCTTGAGCTGACGTCTCAAGCTGAAATGGTACAGAAAAAGTTTTCAGCGTCCAAATTGCTGTCCTGAGCGAAAGGCAATCCAGTCATGATCATCATTACCCTGACAAAGAGAACCACAAAATGTAAAGCCTTTTCGTTCCACCCTCGCGTTTGCGAATCCAAAAAGGTCCGAAAATTCTCGAGGACCCTTCCACTCCACGAGTCAACCAACCAACCAAGCAACCAGCCAAGCAACCAGCCAAATACCCTGGAAACGAGGACGCTACTTCATTTATACAACTGCCAAGAGTCCACGTGCTTTGTCAAACCAAAGACCACCCCAACCACCAACCAGGGCCAATATTACCCACTATGGAGAGGTCCGTTCCTACTGGCACTTCCCGACCAAGGTTGTCTTTGAACTCGACGAAGGATTTGTCCGGCTCAGTCGCTCTCGATGATGGGGTATAATTGAATCTGGTAGTGCTTCTGTTGGCTTTGTGTGTGTGACAGTGATTTAGTTTTTCCTCACAATTGCCAGATCGAATTAAGGCGATGGATTGTTTGTGTGAGAGGGCTGCTTAATACCACTGTTAATTAAATGATCCAGGCAAGAAAAAAGCCTCTTCAAAAGGGATGGCCCTTGAAGTTTCAAATGATTGGAAGTGTAAATCATCACCAGGGGATTGGAGAGTCAGTCCAGTGACCACGTGAGAGTGAGGAGATTTGTCAGCCATCAAATCTTAAGAGCCAAGCTGAGACCGCGTTCCATTAGAAAAATGGAACCCCATTTGTCCACATCCGATCGCAGACCACTTTCCGTCGTCACCATGGATAGTATTAGTATCACACCTAATCCGGTGGGTGCCATTAACGCAGTTTTGATCCCTGCCTCTGGCGCCCATGTGTACGCAAATCCTCCCACTCCATCCTATGGGATATCTCCAACACCGCCCACCTACTACTTGGTCCAACAGCCTCATATGATTCATCCCGAGCACGTGGTGAAGGTTGGAGATTCATTTGAAGGTCGCTTTCGAGGCGAGGAGGAACCCGAACGAGAACGAGAGGGGAAAGAAAAGAGATTTCGAATCCCCAGCATCTCTCCAACGTCAAGTTGCACGTCTCTTATTCCAACGAAAACTCCGCTCCCAGTTTTTGGCGGTAAGTTTCAATGTCTCTGATACGTAGGAAATCAATCGTCGAGAGACGTCATAGAGCATAGATCTAAGGATGTATTGTCTTTGAGATGGACGGGATATACCGTCTCGTGCGCGTATTCATTTGTAGTCATCCGTCGAGCCACTCCTATTTTCCATCAATATCAGGCTGATCAAGGATTGATCGAAGTGGCGAGGAGGAGAAATGCGGCATTATTTGGATCAACTTCTTTTTATGGAAATGGATTGCGGAGCACTCAAGCTCGACCAAAACGACGCCGCTTTCAATGTCAAAGACAGACCTTGCTATGTTCCTCGAAGCTTGAAGCGAACCATGAGGACTTTGTTATGGTGCAGTGTACAAGTACCTATGTAATTCTACTGTATCTATGAACTGAGCACTACGTGTAGGTATGTGTGTTGGCATGTTTACGGATCCAATTCTCATGATGAGAGTAATTAATTCTTAACATATCCGCTGAATTACCTGCCGACATGGACAGGTTAGGCTTGAGGGTTGCCAAGGCCAAAAGTGAGATAGGATCTCGCACTCGGGGTACGATTTGGGTGACTTGGTGGATATGCGGTTTGTTCCAGTAGTAGACTCACTTGACCTTGCCACTCAAATTCCCTTGAGGAACCTTGGAAAATGGCGCTTTTTGCATTTATTGTGGATCCGGAAGTGCCATAAACACGCAAAGGCTTTACAGCCCGATTTGCTGGATAAAACGCTTTTCGAACTCAAAAAAAAGAAGAAGGACTGGAATCAAGAAGAATTAGTATATTTTTTTAGAGCACTCTGTGACTAACTAAAATTCGCATCAAATTTTAAGTTGCTATTTTATAGATTCATTTAATATATATTCTCTCTGGGGTCCTTTATTGTTCAATTTGCTGCCCTCAAATATTCGTAAGGAGTATGTAGATGTTGATTCTGAAGTCTCCTTTCAGTTAAATTTGGATATTGTTTTGATCTAAATTCCTGAACAACCCTATATTCGAGGGCTAGCCAGATCTGCCAACTCTAATTCGGTGGTGGATCAGATAATATGCGAATACAAAGCTAAATAAAATGAATAAGGTTTTCGTCTTGAACTGGTGGCATCTGAGAGTATTCTCAAAAAAGCTACGCGTACACCTCCAAGCTTTGATGCTTTCAAAGAAAGAATTTGGGCTTCTTTCATCGCCCTGAGCTGAATGTTGACCATTGAAAGGTGCAGCCATTCTCATAACAATTTGATATGAAGCTGTCAAATTAGGTCCGTCCTTTTCTCTCAAAGACAATCTCCGAAAATACTTTCCCCAGAGTTCTTGTCGCAGTAGGCCAAGTCTCGCTCCAATCGATGTGTTTCTCGGCCTTGCCATCAATTTCTTGGCATCAAATCGTCGAAGATCATCAGAAGAGGCCCATCTAGAAAAGTGGGCACCACCAGACATTACCATCCTCTTTTTCTGTTCAAGATTGTTATCGATAGAGCAATGCTTGAATGTGGGAACGTCAGCCAAGGAACAAGGAGGAAGAAGGAACAATAGGAAAAGAACAATTAAAGTAACACCAAATGGTGAGCAAAAATGTGGTCGGAAGTGGCCTGATGTTGATCAGTATCATAAATGCTTGGGACATGAACAAAAAGAGGTCTGAAAAAAGCAATGGAGAATCGGATCACATCCAAGTTAAAGACTCCTTTAACCCTGGATCTGCGAACTGAAGTCCAAGGTTGGTATTTTGGGTTTCAAAATTATAGGAAGTCGGGAATCATAACTTTATAGTAATTGTATGTAAACCATCAAAATTGACCTCGTTAAATCATAAGCTATGGGTGATTTCCTGGCTTCAATGATTCATCTTTTAACCATCTTATCTCGAAGTGGTTTGTTGCACCACAAAAATGGAATTGGCCCAAGTCCCTTACAATGTCGGGAAGGACGAATTGTAGGTTATAAGTTATTATAGGTGAGAGAATGCCAGTGAATTGCGTCACGTTTTTACTTGTCCCCTTGTTAAGCTCAGTAGAAAATAATTATTTGTTTATTTTGTTTAATATGATACCACTTCCATCATCAATAAAATAAAGCGCATTGAAGAGCTAAAAAAAATTTATTAATTTTTTTGTAGGAGCAAACAAAAATACATCATACCAGGAATTTTTTTATTGGTCCTCCAAAGTCTAAGGGCATTTTGGACCTTTTTTTCTTTGTAAATCAAGCTATTTGATTGCAATTGCCTACAACAAAAAACATCAAGGTTCCATTTTCATTAGTTAATTCACATTTCAACAAGTCAACTGTTCTCTAAAACAACGATTTTACAAAACTTTTCTATCCTGCCGTTACCTAGTTTTGAAAGAGATCCTGGAACGTCTGCATATAGCAATGTTTATCTTCAAGCAAAAATGGTTTCGAATCTGACGGACGTTTATGCCCAGTCCAACTTGGTCAAGGCGTCTTGGGTATAATATGAGTGCGATTGTGAGTACTACTTACTACTTTGATCGAAAAGAATGGCGGTGTTTCAACGCCCACTGAACGATCTGGCCCTTCCTATCACCATGTTCCAAGAACTCGATCCAACAGTGATTGGTTGAACATCAAACGGATGAGGAGTGGAATCGGAAGTGCCAGGAACATTTGAAGAGACAAAGAGCACCCTTCATTGTAGCGTCTCAATAACCTACCGTGATTTTTTATTTTCACCTTTAAGAATTTAAGGGAATTCTGTCTCGCAAACGTTGAAGTGAACTGCAGTCAAGGATTGAGGATCAAATTGACCATAGCCATGAAAATGAGCGAGCGAGAAGTGAATCAGAAAAAGAGACTTAATCTTGATCGTCGGAGAGTCTCGCGTGGACCCATGGCCTCAGGTAAAGCCCATGTAATCCATATTTGAACAATCGCCATTCGTGATTCAGGTCTAGACTGAAGAGGAAACTCGTTTCTATCCACTTCTTATATGTGGCTTCAGTGCAATGAAAGCACCTAACCCCAAACCATGATTTTCAAATTTTTTTTAATATAATGCTACAATCAACTTCAAGGCGTCGAGCTATGATGGAACAATACAGACAGGAGAGAAAACTGAACTTTATGGCATTACCCGAAGGTGTTACTCACCAGAGAAGCGAGATAGATGGTGATGTAGAGTGGTAGTTCGCGCAATTACTAGAGAGGTCCCGGGTCGATTCTCGTCTTCGACCTTTTTCAAGGAAGTTTTTAGGTCTAAATCCACATCCACAAACGAAAACACTCCGAAACCGGACCAAGATACTACTTATCGGACACATTGACATTGAATGATATGACCCTCCGACCCTAACGTCCAAAAATGATATTAAATTACAAGATGGACTTGGCAAACATCTTCTCTTCCTCTTGCATTGGCTGTTTCAATCTTTGTCAGCCAAATCCAAATCCTGAATCGCGAAAGGTCGACTCGAAGGGCAACTCACGCCTCGGATCAGTCAATTTCAAGAAGAAGGAACTTGAGGCTCTATAATTGAAGGTCAAACAAACTGGTACGGATGCGTACTAAATGAAAGTATTGTTTGTCTTAATGGCAATCCCCATCTGGATGAACATGGCAGAAAATGAATGCCATCTATTTGATAAACAGTAGCTGTTATGCATTCCAGGGGCACAGAAATATTTTTGCTCACCATAAGGATTAAGCTGTTATTTGCTGTTTTTCATATCTTTAGTAAAAAAGCCCATGATTGAGCAAATTGAACATGGTGCTTAAAATGCTATTAGCTAACTCTCACTATGTTCTCAAGGCCTATAAATATGTGTTTTATAAAATAAATGAAAAAAAGAGAACAAGTGAGTTTTATGAAAGTAGTCAGCTACTAATGCAAAAAAAATCAATTGCCACCTAAAACATACCTCAAATTTATAAAAAATCGAAATCATCAAATCCATGAGTTGCAATTTCAGATCAAAGTTCTTGAGCATATTTACCCAGCAGACACTTAACTGCCAAAAGCTAAATTGGTCCAGTTTCTCCCAAAATTGGGTTCAACATGATAAGTAAGTTTTTCGTCTTAAAGTGCCGGGAATTACGTTCGCAGTAGCGGTAACGAAGTCTGAAAAAAAAATGCTCTGCTAACCATTTATCATTCTTTATTGCGACAAAATTGTCATTGGACTATTGGTAGATTTCCAGGTTTACATGATGATATTTGTTCCCTACTATGGTGTCTTCTCTGTAGAAGTTTTGGGTTAGGCACTGGCTAATCTAATGGCAATGATTAGTTAAAATATCAAATACAATAATCTCAGACACTCAAACGAATTATTTTTGTTGCCTTGCGCGATGCTGTATCAACTCAAAATGATATAATGGGCCACTTTTTTAAAGTGACTTAATATATCAGTTTGTGGTAATATGGCATACTACAAGGCAACGAAAATGATTTTTATAAGCACGTGAGATCAAAAATGCATTTTATATAATTTTGAATGAACGTCAAAGTACTGTCAAGGCATTTGGTAGCCAATTTTGACAAGAACTGTTACATTCAAATGGAAAGAACTAAGTAGCTGCTTTGTATATGATAATGAAATTCATACTGAAATTACAACTTACAGATTTGCCGATTCTTATTGTCTATATTTTTTGCCTGATGTGCCATCAGGCGATTAAGGTGGTAATTTATATTCTTTTGCGAGTCAAACAACATTTTTAATAAAATAAAAATTGTTTCTCATGATTTGTTAACATGAAAAAGCACATATAAAAGTCTTGAAAGCATTGCTTAAGGTTATCTAATAGCATTCAGTATTGTGTGAAGTTCCATGAGAAAATTCAATGTCATTTTGCTCAGGAGTTACCCTAAAAATTGTGGATTACCAAGCGTCTACTTTCAAGCCTAGTTATGGTCTTGAAAAAATGACCACTTTGGCTTTGAGCAGAAATATAAGAGAGCTTTGATAACCGGTTTTCTTTTCCATGATGTCCAAATCTTTCAGACATACTTATCTGCCAACTTCTTTGATTTCAACCTCAAAATGTAAGGCTAGCAGCCATGGTGTTTTGGTAGAGGCACAGAGTTACCAGAGCCGTCTTTCTCGGGCAACCTCGGACAAAGTTTTCGAGGATAATTGACCTGGTCTGACGTGTACGTTTCGCACACCTGACTCTGGTCGAAGAGAAGGACCATCAAGCAAGAAAAACTTTGTCATCATCATATTGAAAATAGGCACTGAGTGTTTTTCGTATATCAACATGAAGTTTTTCGCGAATCTGTTGCAAGCTATTCCGACCTACATTGAACTCAGGTCAACGTTGAGAGGTGCTTCAACCATAATTTGGGCACAGCCTTTTTGCTCCCATCAGCTACACCTTTTGTCCAGCAAATTGGGCAGTACATCGGACCCGTGTAAATCTTTGGGTAGAGGATGCTTTTCAATTGGCCATGCCTGGTTCGAGCCCGGGTAACCCAGCCCAAGCTCCTTTTTACGATCTTGATCACAGCCTGAGTTGCTCCTTTTACAGCTTAAATTGGCGAACCTGCGTCCATTCCCTTGGTTGAGGTAAAAGTTAGCTATGGTGACGGAGGTGGAATATCCCTTAATTGGGACACCCATCATAACATGGCAGACCGAACAAGAGGGCTGCCATCTGACTCCGTAATAAACAAACCTCAAAATGACCAATTTATCCGAGGAATATTTTGGTCTATAAATAAAAACATGTTAAAGAATGCGTCAAATCATTGGCATTTGATTCATTCAAAATTACGAACAAAATGATCTCACTTCATTGGGCTGAGAATGAATGAAGGGTCAGCTTCGCAAAAAACTGTTTAAAGCGCCAATATACAGTCGAGGTAACCCCGACATCTCTGGAGGTCAGCCTGAACTGAGACTTGCTCCTTCCGTTTCCGTTGAGTGTTTCCACCATCTTGATGAACTTACCATCTCAGCCCCATCATAACCACATTAACGTTCTGTTTTATACACTTCAAAGAACTGGTTTGTGCATGGTCCAGGCGCTTTCGTCAGTTTACCCTTTGGTTGCACTGTTTTGGGTGGGTCGACAAATGTGCCGTTTGATCCACCCCAAAAGTTAGCCCAAGTGCCAGACCAAAAAAGCGCTCGGACAACTTGCTCAAACCTGTTTAATGTAAGGTGTGAAAAGAATGCGTTTGCATGGCAAAGGGTTGCATATGACTGCGTGTCTAGCATTTCAATCTTAGATAACTACATATACTTTCTTATATTTTGTTTTCTATGGTCCCAATCAGCAAACCTGTCTACCTTCGAGAGTCTGCCTAACTGGTCTCATTCAGTGAAAAAAAAGCGATTGCGAGATCAAAGGTGCCAAGCAGGGCCAGGAAACTTTTTTTTGAATTAAGAATGGCGGGCCAATTTCTATGGGGATAACACTGAATTGTCAAAGTGTAAATATGAGTTTATCATAAAATTTGACTTTGGACCAACGTGTAGGAAACTAGCATGACAAATGGCTGATATAATAGTATGATTAGTATGATCAGTCCAGATTGCACAAAGATGCGTAGGTTTTCTAATCTAACTGTTCTTAAACGAGCTTGATCAGCTCAAATTTGGGAATGAATCTCTCTAACCTTTAAATAACGAAAATGGATAGGAACTCATCTTCAGATATTCAGGGGGATGGTTTGCTCGCTCGGCTAAACTGTTGAAGTGAGCGAACGAATTCTTGAGATTGATATGGAAGAAGGTAAATGGAATTTCTGCGGAGAACTGGAATAAGGCCGTCCATTTTTTGCTAATGGCTCTTTTCAACGCAGATTTCCTTGCAAATCAAAAAAATGGGCTTGGTGTAACCTGAAAGACTCGAGTTGTCTCTGAGAGTCATTTTTAAGGCTTGCGAGTCTTATTTTTGGGTCGAAAGAAATAGAAATTGTGTGACTATTTTGCCACTTTATTTATGATTTAAAAATATAAAACACAAAAATATGCGAAATGCTCGCGAGCAATCGCTAAAACACTTCAGCTTCAGAAGATTGCAACCGTAGAGCATTGGTAGAGAATCCATTTTCCATCATACATCAATGGGTTCAATCCCGGGATGGTAGCATCTTGGTTTTTTGTGTTAATTGAAGTATCAGATAGTTTCCTGCGTTAATAGCTCGAAGGGGAGAACATTCCCCAAGGAAAGTTAAGAATTTATGATCAATGTCATAACGGACCTGGAGTTTCCTTTCATGGGGACACCTCTATGATCAGATACCAGGCAAAGTGAGAGAGCGGCCATCTGACTCCTTAACAAACCAACAAGCACTTGAATCGAATTTCTGTTTGAGCCTGTCTGACTCAAGTCATTTTTGGACTTGCTTGCACCCCTCTTACATCATCTGTTGAATCTGGGATTAACATAGAATTCAGGGAAACTGGCAGACCCTGTAAGTAAAAAAAAACCATCAATAAGTATTGAAGCATTCAAAGATAGAAAACCAACGAATTGTTGTCAGGGTTGCCTTACTTACGTACTTTTATCTTACAGCAAGTTCATACTTTTCAAGATCATTTCGAACCTCAGATGAAACATCATGAATAGGAAGGATCCTAGACCAGAGGCAGTTGTAATGTTACCTACTATTTTTTTGTTGATTTTGCCCAACTTATACATCATTGGTTTTTATTTAGTTGAATCTCTTTTCACACCAAGCGTCGTCTCTTTTTTGAGGAAATATAGCTATGCCTGAGTACGCAATGTTTGAATAATGTGAATATTTTTTGGTTTATAATCCGAACCGAGAGAGATTAAGGCCTGACTGACCAATGGGCCTGTTATAGCCCTTGATTGTGATTGTTAATTTTTCGTTTGGATTGAATTTCACTAAAGCGTATGAGATCGCTTAAAAATTGCCAGAATTAAGCATTTTTACGTGTTCTAGCAAGAATTTGAGGGCCTTTTAATTTGGCTTGGAAGCACGGAATTTCAATTTTGCGGGAGTTGGGGGATTTGCAAGGCAGAAAGAGGGATATACCCTTTGTCTTGTCTAAGAGGCCTTTGTGGGATTTTAGACATCACCAGGTTTCAAGGCTGCCGAGAAATTTCTGTCTCCAGAAGAGGCGTTACAAACTGCATGGAGCTGACGAACAACACAACCGGCATGAAATGAATTTATGGCCCAGAAAGAGATTAAGCCCTGTCGTCTTCTTGAGCTGACCAAAGTCAAAGAGGCGAGGAATGGAGTTATCTTGGATCTGATCTGCATACTCAAGAAGCCGTGGGCCTTTAGGGATCTAGAACTTATTCAAGATGGCACATATAGACCCTAAACACAACAACGTTCCATAGTGTACGTACTGCACATACAGTTACGGAAGTTCGTTCGTCCGGTAAAGCGAAACAAAGAGGTTGTGGCCCAAACACTTTCTTCCACGGGAACAAAGCCATCCCCAAGGTCTCTTGCATTTCCAACAAATTTCATCCCTCCGACACATTTGACTGGCCAAGTGTGTCCTAAGGATCACTAGCAAAAGCACAACCAACGACTCGATGATTCCCAAAGGCTTGACTCCCATTCGTAATAATTTTCACTCCGGAACTAAGCTGAAATTCCAACCAATATCCAAATTGGTTGAACGTGTTCGATGCACTTTTTCTAGTGCGTTCGCCTTGGTCTAGATTTGGGTTCTCCTTTTTCGAGTGGTAATGAGTTCATGGCCGTATTTAGCACATGCATACGTCACTCGGGACTCGAGGAAGATGGATGTCATTTGTATTTGCCAGGCGGAGTAGTATTCTCTAGCGAAATAGCGATATTCCTATTCTTATCACTGATTGCTCGGTCAGACAAAGAGTTCTGCATCCGGAGCATCTGATTGTTGTCGAACCCTTTGGTGTGTTCTACATCTAGGATCATTCGACCAAAAGTGTGATATGCCAATTGAATTAGCTCCGCCAATGATGCTAAGTAACCAAACCGCTTGTAGTACAGTATTATTTGTCATATCTTAGGGAGGAGACTCGACTTTAGTCATAAATGCATTATAGAAATTTTAATAATAGTGATTAAAAATCGTGATTAGGCATGTCCTAAAGTCCCAGCAATGTTGTAAGGATGGCGCATAATTTGCCCATCCCTACCAAATTGTGGTTGCTTTTGAATGTTCTCGTGCTAATGCCTCTATCCACCCTATTCTTTCGCAAATGGTCAGATGTACGCACTGTATTTGGTCATGTCTTGCATATCACATCATTATAAGAGTGAGAAGGATTCGGGTTCCATAAGAGTGAGAAGGATTCGGGTTCCAACCCTCCGTGAGCCTTTTCGTGGCTAACCCATCACGTCCAATCTCATATTGCCTTATTGTAATTGGAATAGGAACCATTCCCAGCTCTGATCTATTCCAAAGTTGCCTGAGGAACGTGTTCCTCGGGGATACGTATCCCGGAGAATAGAATAGTAAGTACAATTTTGCTTCAGTGGAATTCTTTTCTCGCCGAAGCCGAAGAGCCGAATAAAATGAGAATAAGCTCAAAGAGAGAGACACGGCTGGGGATCTTCAATTTATTTGTCATGGTGTCTGCCCTCCAGAAGGACCAAAGATGTCCCGGGACTGACGCGACACCCGCACAAGAAAGCGAGACTGCATTAATGCCTGCTCTCACTGATTTCAAAATGAGATCTGCCGCCTGGAATGGCCGTCCAACCTCTTCTACCAATACTGATTTTATGGCAATGCAAGTTTCCAAAACTTTTCTCAATCAGGTCTCTCTTGGAGCAGGGTAGGCAACAGCTTCGATAGTCATCTATCAAATCTCGGGCCAAAAATTGGTCTCCTCTTTTCGCCCTAGCGCCTTCGACCCATTGATTGTTTCTTTCCTGGAGAAATTGAGCAGTGCTGTACTTGCTCCTTACCCTTTACTTGTTCTTCATTCTCTACGGATCATACCATGAACGGTGGAAGATTGCGTTACTAGTGCTATTGAGTACATGTTGTTATGTTGTTCTCTTGGGTGGAACAAATCTGGGACAGAAGAGGTACGAAAGAAGATATGGCTGAACGTTTTGGGTCAGTCGGTGGGGAGGGCCTCCGGGAAAGAGGAGGTCCGGGGAAGGAAACAATTTATTTTTGCATATACATCCCGTATGCTATCCTCAAGTGAGAAACGTCAGGCCAAATGGAACCAAGTGAGGTCTCATCTGCCCAGGCATTTCCTGGCTCTATTTGTGCCAAAGGGTGAAGCTCGGCCTACAATACAATGATGGAACGTTAGCGCAATTCCAGCCGTCAACTTCGCACTGCAGTCAAGTGAAGAATAGACCTTCAACCTTCAACTCCGAACCTTCAACCTTGGGACTCTTGACAGATCTGTTATTTTTATTATCTGGGTTCGTAAAAGGAATCTAGTCCAAGAGTTGAGTTCAAAGAATGGCAGCCGAAGCTTCCAATTAGGTCGCACCGTGCATGCACGTAAAAGACATCTGTCATTTGCTCTCTTCTGATCTCAGATGCCTGTAGAACACGATTTCACTGATTTCAAAACGTGATGAATATGAAAGAATTATGGGGATCAATTGGGCTTCAGGCAAAACTCTCAAGTGTAATCTGAAAAGAACAATGTTCAAATCGATTTCAAATTCGCTGGGTATTGATCCGACGACTCGAGTACTCCCTCAGGTGCAAATGCTCAAGATGATTCATAATCTTTAACACCTATTATAGGCTAAGGTGAATTAGGTTTATCGATGATAGCCGACCATTACCTTGATTACAGAGACCTTTATATGCATTCCTGACATGTTCAATCTCCAACGGAAAAAAAACCATTTTATGAGTAGACCTCGAAACAAATCAAAATCTGGCTAAGACTATTAAAACATTTACTGCCATTTTGGCCTGAATTTTTTAATGGGTCAATTATTATTTTCATCCGATTTTTTAGCAATTACATAATATAAAATTCAAATCCCTTATTTTTGTCTAAGAATGTCATCAAAAAATGGGAGTTGGCTAAAGTTGAGCTACCCATACCTGTCATCTTGGGTTTGATCCAAACCAAAAGCCAAAATCATTTAGCGAACAAAAGAGTCCTAAGCAGTGCGGAAAAGAAGAGAATGAATTGCATTCCATATCAATTGAATAGGTGTCATAATGTCAAGTTTTGCATGAAAGAAATTGAAATTTCTTGAGAATAGACTGAAAGAACTCAATGTAAAGTTTACTAAATGCAGTTGTGTGCCAAGTTTTTTTTGTAACAGAAAAAAACGCAGTAATGAAGGCAACCTTTTTGGCATAGTAACAACTTTTTTCGTTTCTTTGCTACGTTTTCCGTACTTTCCCAACTTCAAAAAAGGTAGCTCCTTTCCGAGGTCTAGCAATGACTGATGAACATGGTAAGAAAAGGCAACAATTTTCAAAAAGCCATTGCCAATTGAAAATTAAGCATTACAAAAGAAAATGAAAATTGACCATTATATTTAAGTGCTTGTAGGAGATGGTTGTAGTGCAGTTGATTAACGCGCGACCGAGCTATGCTCGGGTTCATAGGTTCGATCCTAGGTCTCCCCTCCCCCCTACAGTGGATCATCGCCTCGAATGGCGGACCCTGAACCCTGAACCCTACATGGGACAGGATATATATATATATATATATATATATACTGAACACATTGTAAAACTATTGTGATCCAATGAGAATGAGAATCTCGCAATAAAGACTTTTATATATTTTGTCTCATGATCCCGGTGAGATCTAATGATGGTAACCCTTATTCGAAAGTAAAAAGAACAATTCCAAGCCTCTACATGTGCGTATCCAGGGGTCAATTCATCAAAGTCAACGTCTTCTTCCACTTGGTCGGGCTTTTTGGCCCTTTGGGAATAGGCCTGACTTGGCATCTGGTCTATACGCCTGTAAGCCTGAAAACAGAGTCAATTCCGTCCATACAGATTGACTGATTTGCCCATTGCCTAACCACATTATTGAGGCAATACAAAAGAATCTGTCGAACGATGGACTGGAAACATACTTGGTCTTCATGGAGAGATGATGCCTGGTTGTCGGACAATTTGCAAGATAAATTACCACTCAAATTCGTGCTTCTTTTAAACTGGATTACAATCTCGTGCATTTTTAAAATGCTTGAATTCATGTAGCGTGTTTCAGAACAAATTTGAGAAACACATGCGAACATTGGCAGATAAGTTGTTTTCTTGCATAAGTTCTCGTCCAGGGAGTTCATTTTCCACTCATTCACCGTTGACTTTCAGACTGTCAACCCCACGTTCCTGTTGGGATTGACTGTGTACTGTTCCAAGATGTTTGTATTGTGGGGTTGAGGGAAAGCACTCCATTGCAATGGCGAGTGGGGCTTGTTCTGGCGTTTTCTTGAATATGGCTCGATGATTGCCTCTTGTGACAAAGAGCTTGAATGAGAAGAACCTCCATTCCTCATTGGCCTTGAGGTGTTGGTTGATTGTTCCAAAGTGGTAGCCAGGCGTGAGAGGATTGAGACCATCCGCCTCCAAATCTTGTCCAATGGCGACCAATTGATTGGGTGGGTGGCTAGCATGCCATGTGGCATGTAATTACATGCTGTGTCATCAGCCAAAGACCAATTGGAAATAAGATCAATTCTTCTCGATAGTCCCACATCCTGACAGTCTCATTGTGCCCTGCCAAATCTTGCCCTATCTCCATGGAAAAGCGGTCTGCTAGAAACCTGAATTCCTCCCTCGTGGACCCCGCTAGTCAGCGCCTGGATCGATTTTGAATAGACCAAATGTTGGACCAATTCTAGACACCAGAATGACCGATTCAAGGCTAGTGAGGCGGGCCTGTGATACGATGCTTGGCCTGCGTCTCAAGATCAAGGTCCGTTTTCTTGGGCAGAATGGAGGCCTTGACAGAATGATCGGTCCAAATTGACGAAGGCATTCACGCTGCAAGTTTGCTTAGGCCACAGAGGAGATCTAGAAAAGACTCACTCAATCTAACATCCCAAGAGGAAGGTCGTCTGTGCTGGGAACAGATCTTGCATCTCGCGTACTCTGGGACTGTTCTATTGTGACGGGTAGACTTACCGTGCAAGGACCTCTGACAGAGATCGCTTGTTAATGGAATGGCTTAAGCTCCAACTTCAAAGTTCTCTTTAATTGAAAGCTCGTTACTTTGTCACACGATTGTAGGATACTTCCAGTTGTGTTCAGGTGTCATATTAGCTTGAATACATCTGAGCAAACGAAGAAACCTCACACAACGTACATTTGATGGCTGAGAAATCTAGTTCTTAATCATCAAAAGAATCAATTTACCACATTTTTGCATCTTTTGCTACTCTCAATTTGTGCGCGATCATGGAACAACGAGACCTTCAAATGTTGGAAAAGCGAACCATATCCTATTTCCAGAGGTCGATTCGCGTATGGAAAGCAGAAATGACGACAACTTGTATTGACAGCTCGGATTTGAAGATGACATCTTGAGCTGGTTCTCGAACTGGCCCGGAAGGGAATCCCAAGGTCTCTACTTGGGGATTGATTAGAATGACATGGTGCAGACACAATCGTGATGAGCCAGTCTAATGCTCGGATGCTACCTATCAGGACAAAGGGCTCCCTTGGGACCACTTGGTCCCTTAAATATTTAAACGCTTGGCTTGGCACCACGAAGGAAAGCAGGTTCTTCCAACAGAAACCCTTTAGGCTTCATAGAACAAAGTTTATCCAAGACAGTTGGGTAAAACAAAGCGTCAGAAACAGGTGGGGAAATATATCATAATTTTCCTTTTCCAATGAGATTTAGGGCATTCTCCAATACTACATATTTCTTGCGCCTGTCACTACCTCAAACTCGTGAAATCTTTCATCCACTTCCTTGAACTTGTCCTTGAGAATGGGAAATGCTAAGAGCGACGACCATAACGTACGCAATTCGCCTTGTTTCTCTATTCCATTTAGCATCTCAAAAATACGAATGTATACTGCTCACATCTTGTCATTTAGTACTCATGGCGCTGTTGCGCAAAGTTAGTTTAATTAAATTCATCCTTAATGAAGAAACAAAACCTTCGCTCTTGGTTGGTTGATGATTATTAAATAAGCTTTTAATCTAAATGGTTTCTTCCTTGGATTACCAAGAAAAAGAGTTTGAGGTCTGCTGAGACGGAGTCTGCAGAGCCTCTTTTGTTCTTAAACAGTAAAGATATCGAAGCCAAATGTGAAGCAATAAACATTCGTACAAACCTAGGGCTTGAGTCATTGGCGTCATGATATTCCAACTTATTCGGGCTTTTGAATATACAAATACGTATTAGTATTTGTTTTATCAAATATTGGGGGCTAAAATTGAAGTCAGTTTTCAGTATTTGAGAGTTGACAAGCAGCAAAAATGAGGTACGCCCATTCATTCACCACGGTCGGTGAACTGGCCCTTTCACGCAGTTGTTGCCCATTTGTTTCAAGCTTAGCATCTATTTGCTGTTCCACTAATCCTCATTGACAGACTTCCAGGAGGATGGATGAATCGTGCTCGTACGGTGGTTCTCCGAGTTCTCTTGAAGTTTCAAACTGTTCAAGTGGAAAGACTTTGGTTAACGTCAGTTTGAAAGGTAGCTACTAAGTGGTCCTTCAAAGAGCTTACCAAATTGGGTCAGCATCAAAACTACTTACATAGGACGATCGGCTTGGCTTACACAAGTGTGCTCACCAATTTACTCAACCCCTCCTTTGAACTAATTTCTTCTTTACCAATCAGCCCTAGATCTTGTGTTTTTTTCCAAGCCTTGGTTTTTAAAAAGTTCGTTCTGATCACGAGATTACTTTGTAAGTAATATGGAGGATGAAAATTTTAGTTACATTATTATCTATAATCTTAGACCATTTCTTCCTTCACGTTTGGCTACTGTTTTCACGATTTTTTTCTTCCATGGACTTCGCCTTTTAATTGCGAATTCCCAAACCAGCAAAATAATGGATCTGTAATGCATTTCTTACATAATATGCAAAGCTAAATACCTAGATGATTTATTCACAGTTGATCACGTAATGATCCATCCGGTGGGAAGACCACCAATTACTTGGTTGTCTTTGCCTGTCCTCACAAGGGACGCATTCCTCGTTACCATAGTGCCTATCTTTTCGACATGCTGTGTTTCTTTGTCAAGGCCAAAAGACATTAGAATGGTCGTCTGTATAACAGCCTTGACGATATTCATCTTTAATATGCAAGGATGACTTCGTCTTTTCCCTCCAGACTGATTCTCGGGTTCCAGATCGAAATTTACTGCCCAATCCCTCTCCAAGAAACTTCAATGCTCAAGAACCTGAAAGTTATTGCACAATAGCTCTCTGGCTTTTGATCGAGACTTGAGAGCAATTGCCAATCAAAGTTTCATTAGGAACTCAACAGACATATCTTCGACACTCAAAAGATAGTGTGTACCACAAACACAATAAAGAAAATATCAAATATTGCAGCACACCCTGAAGTATAGCAAATCCTGTTGAAGAGAGTTTTCTGAAAGCGTTCAGTGAATCTGGAATTTTGGCTGGTTGTTTTCATTGCCATCGTTGAGCTTTTACCTACGTACTTCCCGGAAAGACGACCGCTTCTAAATGAAGAAAGTTGCTCAAATCAATAGATCCTACTGGCTAAAAAAGACCACGGAGAAGTAACGGTTTGATGGTCGAGATTGTCAATGCCGATTGTTGACCGAGACCGCCAAGGACTGACTTCTTCCGTCTTCTATGTACATTAAGAGTGAACATCCATTGTGGAATGAGATGGACCGAGTAACAGCAGAGCCTGGAGACAATTTATCCCAATATGCTGCCACTTACCGCTCCAAATGACGTTAATGAAGTCTACTGCCTTGAGGGATCCTTTTGGTGGACGACGTAAAGAAATAAGACCAGCTTTGCGTTCCCAACGCCATTCTTTGTCATGATTGCCAAACCATTGAAGTCGATGGATTAGGGAGACCTTTTTCTTACCAAGTTTCTCTTTTGTCAACACTATCTCAAATACTGTACCAACCGTATTGTTTGCGTTTACACAAAATGGAATCTTCGGAATGTACGTAATGTAATCTCGAGTGAAGTGTACGCTCAGGAAATCCCTCTATCCCTCTTTGAGGAGGAGGAACTTTGTCTAAATAGTCAACACCCCTTCTCCTCTTCCTCCTCCTCCCTTGCCCTTGGTCAGAGTCAAAATGATTATTGCCATTTGAGAGAGGTTTCATTTACTGGAGAGGCCATTTCTCCCCTGTCTCTTGCTCCACCGCAAATCCTGACCAAGTTACTGGAAAGTTTTCGCATTGAATGCTCATCGGGAGAAAACTTGCCACGCCTCTGTTGTCGGTCGGTCGGTCGAAGCCCTAAATGGAGAAAGGTGGTTTATGGTTACAAGTGGGTCTGACTGTCGAGTAAAAATGAGGGTATCTTTTGGCTTCTTCCGGGACAGCAGATTTTTTAACAGAAATGAAACAAATTCATTTGGTTGTTACGGGTGTCATGCTTGCATTTAATCACAGTGGACCCATTGTTCGTATGGAAGCTGGAAAGGAAGTCTGTGGAAGCCTTCAACCCTTTTGACGGAGAGCTAAATTGATCCTGGATTAGCGACCTTGAACAAAGGAAAAAATTAACAAGATTAATGTGAAAGTTGGCTCTACTTGCCGACTATGAGGTCCGAACCTTCGTCGTAGCAATGCAAAAAAGCTCGGCAAAAAGACTCCTTATGTTAGAAGAAACACATTGCTTGTGTACGATTGCACTTCATACTTAAGTAAAGGGGTTCCCCCTCTTATGTTTAGATCTTCAGATTGGTCTTCTCAAAGAGTTTTTCAATACAACCATGATAAGAGCTCACATATCCTGACACTAATGAACCATATCGGGTGGTTTATTTGCCTAATGCGCTCCATCTGCCCACGCTCCTTTGGCCGAAACAAATTTTAATCATCAAGGGTATTCAATAAATACGACCCTGGCCTTGGAGTTTACGACTTACCGCAGTCCATGTCCGCTCGTTGCAATGAATTTCAAACAAGCCCAAAATTCGTGACTTGGATGGAAACTCCAGGAGGAGCCTCTTCTGACGATTAACGAGACGTTCATTTTGACCGAGTTCCATGGAAATGAGATTGTACCTCAAGACCATTGGGACATCACTTTCAATTCTACGCTGAACTGTCTTTGGCCGAGAATCCAAGGAGCGAGACTGATAGTCAAGCGAGAAAGACCGAGCGAGAGTTCAAGAGCGGGAAAAAAAGGAAGATTTCCCGCGCGCGCCAAAATACAAACGAAATGGTCCAGTTCGAAGGGGAGGCGAGAAGATTCTCCACGTGGCTTTCGTTGATGCAAGTTTGGTGTGCGAGATAGTTCCAAGATAATTATAAAAAAGAATGTGAACTCATTGCCATCTGCGAAGAGCTCTTGAGGAAACTTTTGACGTGTTGTTGATAAAGAAGGGGCCTTCAAAATGCAAAACAAACACATGGTAGAGGAAGGTAAGATCCTATATGTGGGAATGGCTATTATGGAAACCAGAGTTGTGGTTGTCACTCGGGAGATTTTGAATTCAAGGTAGTTGTCAAAAAGCTCTGGAGTTTTTTGATGTTTGCTTGTCTTTTGAGGTGGTACATGAAATTAAAGTCTGCTTGTCAAACCGCACAGGCCCTTTCTCTGTCGGGTAGTGTGTGGAATTCTGAATTTTGAGTTTTGAATTTAGATTGCCGAATTCTTCACACAAATTCAGCGCGTTGCGGGTGTGCATGCCTCGGTGTGTGTACACAAGAGTTGTCTATGTCTCATTCTGGATCCATTTGCATATTTCATCAAGCATAAAATTCATTTTCCTGTCCCAACCTTTTGACACGGCTCCATTCTCTTTCAAACTGACTCACATCAGTCAAAATCTCCTTTCTGCAAACATTGAGCAAAAGAGCATCGAGCACCTATACTCTGTGTTTGGCACACTTCGATGACATCTTACCCTTTCTCTTTGACCCCATTTGAGCCTCATCTATGCAACACTGTCAGGCAAGCTTAAATGAGAATTAAGGATGCATGGGAGTAGCAGAGGTTCCCATTAATATGGAGTGAACATTCCCAAAAGACCCCAACCCTTAGATAACTTTTGCTCTCCAATCCATTTCTGGGTGTCCAAGATGGTCCTTTGTTAAAAACAGGGTCAGATTTCCTACTCTGGATCAATGAATTTCTCAATGCGTCAGGTTTCAATCACAAACATTATCACTACTTATCAAGTTTTTTTCTGTTATTAGATTAATGCTTTTTGCTCATGGTTTTACCATTGGTATTGGGCAAACAAAGTGGAAAATTCCAACATTGTCAGATTACTTTGACTTCCCTTATGGCAATTAACTTTTAACCAGTAGGCTTTTTGATTACTAAAACATCTGTACGTACTTCAAGTCCTACCATTCGTAATGACAATTCCATGTACCGGAATATAATCCATATTTCAAATCTTGTCACCAACCTTAATCAAGAATAAGTTTCTGGGCAGCTCAACTTCAAAAGGGCAAAAATGACCATAGTGTATCCGGTTATGATAATACTGTACTTATTGGGGAGACGTACAGTCACAATCGATTTGCGCCATATCATTTATTTTACAACTCTAGCAATTCAGTGACTCCTTGAAAGCAATAACGTTCATTATTCCGTAAATATTGAGGCTTTGTTATGGCAGCTCATTTTTTCGTCAAATCAGAATGTACGTATAATAGCAAGCAGAAACTTTAAAAACTGAAGCCGTAACACTGAAGCATGAAGCAGAGGAAGAAGAAAAAAATAACGCGTTAACGAGCTTTCTTTGGCAAGCCACCGGATGAAGAAGCCATGTCAATTGACATACCGGTGCCTCCTAAAGTGGCACAGTGGATTGCTCCTTCCGAGAAGTGCCGAGTAAATATAGGATGCAAAAACTAAGCTCAGTGTCGAGTTTCCGAATATTTGCATAACAATCACAGCTCTTGAGCGTTCTCCCACGTTCACACAATGGTTCATGCCATGTTCCACGAGTTCCATTGACAGTGCTCCACGCCCCCACCTTCTGGCACTGCATTTCTCACATACTACCAACATGGCTGAGAAATCCTCCACTTCCAAATATCCCAGCGATGAGCACGGAGAGCTATTTCAGCTGGTTAGTTGGCAAGGGAAATCCACTTGATAGTTGGTTAATGAAGTCATTCCGGTTGTTCTAAATGAACACGACGCAGATGTTCCCTCTGCGGGGTGGTTTTTATGCCTCCTTTTTCAAGGACCATGCCGGAAATCAGCCTTAGATAAAGAGAATATCAGAGCCGGCTGAAGGAGCCATCTTCGTGCTCGTCTGGAGCCGACCGAAATATGACCGTGAAAAGGTTGATGTGGTTGGTTGCCTCAGTTAACCAGCCAGATTTATTGCTGTCCCGAAAAGTGCTCAAGATCATGCAAAAGTCCTCCCCGTCCGTCCCAAACCCAACAAATCGCTGCAGAACAATAACGGAAACTGTGCCTTGACATCCAATAAATCCGAAAACAGAACAGGAGCACCGTGAGAAAGACCACCACACAACCAAGTTGTCTGTTTGAAGATTTTGGCAGACGACAAGCCAACCGAACATCCCATCTATGTCTGTTCCTTCCAATTGCTGTACACTACATACTATAGGTCGTTGTAATTTATGTGAGGAGCCATTTCTTGGGATTGGCATGGGACACAACTTTAACTTTTCGCTGGTGGAAAGTACGTAATTCTAGACGAAGACAGTTTGATTCTTTGTGAATTACAACATCTGGAGTGGCCAACCGGTCGTCCTGGCTTTCGTGTGATAGCTTTCTTGTCAATGACAAAGATAAACACACTTGGTGTGGTTGGCCGTGCCATTACTAAACATGTCGAATGAAGGCCTGTCCTTCAGTACAAGCATTTCATGTGGAACATTTATTTGAAAGTTAATTAACGCCGTCAACACCACAACATAGATAGATCCCTATGAATGAAGGCTGTTTCCATCAGATGTAGCACAATTCGAAGGGGAATGATCACGCCATGGAAAGCAGTAATAACATCGGATTCGTTTCCTTCCTACTTTTTACTCTGATGGAACAGAGTGAAGAAGTTCTGCTATTCTCACATGATACTCAATTTGGAGAGGACAGGGAAATTGCCGAGGATGAGGGGTTAGTAGTTAGTTAGTTAGTAAGTAGTGTTGACAGAGTGCACGTTCGAACCAGCTGGACCAATGAATTCAAAATGACATGCTCATTACATGGATGTGTCCCCGAGCTTGTTAGCTTGACAGCCAGTTTCATCACTCTCCAATGAAATCCAGACTGATGGACCAACAAATTCGGAGCTCCAAAACTGCATCTGGCCTTCAGGCATGAGCAACATGAAAATGAAGAAGAAAAAAACCCGCTCAGTTCCCAAGGGATTTCTAAGCCTTTGCATCCTTAAGCTTTCATCATGAACTTCATATTTTTCTATTCAGGCCATTCAAAATGATAAGAAAAACCGTCGCTGAATTCACTCAAGTCATGGAGCATTGGATCTGAGCCGATACTATAGTACTCAAGAGCCTTGCGCAAAATCACGGGTCTTTTAGCTTATCCGACCAAGAGGAGCCATAATGGACAATCTCCCCCTTTCCATATTTATTGCTTACACTTGATATCACATGAAGCGAACACGCTTAAGGTTTCTGGGAGGTTGTCGAAACAGGGTTGCCACATAAATCTCGCAGGAGATGGCCGTTCGATCAGAGACACTAATATGCACTGGTGGTGAGCGGTCCTGCTTTGAGAGGAGACGGTAAATCTTATGTGATCTGTGGAACAAAGCAGATATCAACAGCTCCTTTGGGGGTTGAAAGGAGCTTGGGCTTTACAATCACTTTCTCCGTTCTCTCCTTGCACCTTTAGATATGGCTCCTCAAAACGTGAGAAAATCTTGCCCGGGCATCCTAAAGAAATTGTTTTGGCCTACTTTCGTGCCTTAATATGACATAAAAGCTCATTTTCACTGAGATCTAAGAATCAAATCCTGAAAAGGAAAAAGAGTCAGGAGGGATTCAACACTGAGAGAAAGCTTATTTATTTACGTTGGTGGTTCTTACTTTTGTATCGAAATAAAACCGTCTTTGTTACACCAAGTAAGTTGTCAGTAGGTAAGCACTTCCCTTTCCATGAAAACCAAGGATGATCCGCAACCGCTATTCGCTATCCAAGCAAGCGCCTCAATTTCCTCTTCAGATTTGATTTCAGTAAGAAAGTTTGCAACAAGCTTTGCAACAACTCAAATAGCACAATGAGCGTTCCATAGGCAAGCACCTAAAGCGACACATACGCATTACACACCACACCAAGGATGTCATGCGCCCCAAAGATAAGGGGGGGATCGAGAAAAGAGGGTAATGGGGAAAAACAGGTTGTCAGGACAAGGGTTAAACTACCCACTCTAATGCGCAATTTCCCCCTGTTTGAATGAGTCCCTCCCCGTCTCACGCCTCCCTGTCTTCGTTGGTCCGTGGTTGCTTTTTCGAGTGTGAGAAGGTCCATTTCGTACAGAGAAAGACAACGGAAAAGGGTTGAAAGAGTGAACGGAAGCTGGACTAGTTAAGACATTAAGCAGTCTATGCTCCTCCTCAGAGGTGTAGGAATTGCTTTGTACATTATTCCCCGCCTTACTCTCCGAGTGAAAGTTGGCCAAGTCCCTCTGGTCGGTGAAGATACAACGGGAGTAAAAACTTTGGCACTGGGAAGATAAGTAGTGTCGAGTAAAACCAGGGATGTGAGTGCGTGGTTTTTGAGGCAATGTCCCTTCGTGGGGATCTTTATTCTCTTTGGCGTCTCTAACCGCAAGGTGATTGAAATGTAATCACACTTTCTTTGCGGAGCGTCAACACAATTGCGGGCACAGGTTGTAAAGCGACAAAAAGTCCCTTTTCTCCCCTCTAAACGACCCATAGATCAGGTCGCCAAGTTGGAAACCCATTTCACAAGTTGAAAGACCTTGCACTAATGACACGACACAGAGTGGAGGACCTTGAGTCGTGTTTTTGTAGCCCAGCCAGAAAAGAGCCCTCAGTGAATACTGTCGAAAGAGGTTGGACAAAGAGCTCAAGAGAATATAAGAGATAGAGAGAGAGAGGAAAAAAGAGAGCCACTCCAGTTAAACTTTTGTAAGAGACTCACTCTTCGTTGGTTAGAAGGTGCCAGAAAAATCTCATTCCTGAGTGGAACGTCGGGGGACCAGATTCTGCGGCCTTTAATGTGGAACACCTCGGTAGGACATCTCGCTTACCGTAGCCAATAGATCCTCCTTCTTCAAATTTATGAAATTTGGGATACAATCTAAAACAAACCATGAGTTTCAGAGATCTTCATTTTCATTTTGCCAAGTGCTTGAGTTTAGTTAATGCGTGTTTCACACATCAAATGTTGTTGTAAATGGACGTGATGAGCGACTAAGGGCTAACATTTTCTTCGGCACTGCTCCAGTCTCGTTTCTTTTTTCCAAGCCCACATAACTTTGTGGACTGTCATATTTGTTCAATAATTTAGGATTTGGCTCAGCTTTGCGAGTGTGTGATCGAAATAAATCAACCTTCTCGCTCCAATCACACAAGGCCCCCTCCCTCAAATGTCAAAGATCGGAGAGCATGGAAAACTCGAGCGAACCCACGGTCTCGGCGGTCACTTTAACTACTTATCCTGCCTAGTCATCAAAAGTCAAGGCTGCCTATCCCTCAGTATACCTTTCAATTGAAGGGGACAACTTTGGTGGGGCTGCTCTCGTGTGGACCAACGGGAGGAAATGGTCCCACATGGGGATCAAGGCTTTTGTACCTCTCCCTGTCTCTTACTTCAGGCCCTCTGGCTTCCTTGGGGAAGGCCTAGCGATCTAAGTTTGAGAACAAACAATGGCACAGTCAAGTTTGGCTAATGCGCCCCCCAAAGTGAGCGAGATGAAAGTCGCTCAAGTTTTTGAGACCAACTACCACCCACTTCATGTCAAAGTGTGCAAAAGCCTCTTGGTCAAAAAGCCCGTACCACAATAAAACTTTCGTCCTTTTTCCACTATCAACGAACGTGAGAGTTCACTCGCATCTCGTGGGGACGACGCTCTTTTTCCGGGCCAAAGGCCGATAGACATCCAGCACTCGTAGAGTTTGCTAAATGAAAAGATAACTTGCCAAATTGACCTTGAGCTCTTGTTCTTCAATTAAAAGGCTATCAACGCATTACTCCGAACCAAAGGAACACAAGTGAGCTGATTGGGCAGAATGATATGATGGAATGTAGTAATTACCCAAAGGCTCTGAGTTATGTATGAAGAACCTTGGCGGCAATTGGAAGAAAAATAAAGTTCAAATTGAGTGAAGATTTGCCAACGTGTAAAGTAAAGACAGACTCAGGGCTAGAGATCGACCGGAAGTCCGATCAACGGGAAACTTTCCTTGGCGCCAGAAAAAAGGATGTCAAATCAAACATGGTTTATTCTCAATGCCAAAGTTAAGAATGGAACTTGGCCGGAACTCGACAAAGTTGACTTGATTCCATCCAATGAACTTATTCACAGAGAATTGCTCGTAAGATGAATTTGACTATGAAGCTACGAGAGGGGGGTATGACGGAAATCTGGAATCTTTGTAGGTTCCTATTCCTCAAGAAGCTTCTTATCTTCTTGGGTGCAGAAATTGGAATCCAATATGAAATATTGGATCTTCATTGGAAACAATACAAAGTTTATCTGGAACTCAAAGCCCAATGAATTCCAAATCGGTCAGTCAGACTAGGGCTCTGTAGTAGAAGAGTACGAGCATGAAAAGCGACCTCTGACGGGTGCAGCCTTCAAGAACCAAGAAGCCGTTGTTTGTAACAAATGAACCCGTAGTAGTTTTAGGTGATATGGCGTGCTCTTTTCCTACCGACGATTTTTTTGTCCACGGTTTCTTGGATCTTGGAGGCTGCGCCCGTCAGAAGTCGCTTTTCATGCTCGTACTCTTCTACTAGAGAGCCCTAAGTCAGACATAGATGGCTGAGTTTACAAAAAAGTCACACAAAGTAGACTTCGTACCTTATTTTCAAGAACCCATTTATCAATAAAATTTTCTTCAATAGCATTAGTTAAAATCTACTAGTTCTAAAGAAATGATGGCCAATCATTTTGTCCTAGAACGACGAGATTCATAGCCGTTCTAAAAGCATATGCAGTCATAGTTACAATATTTAAGGATAAATCAGGAATGGCTTCATGTTTAAGATCCCTCCCCTGTCGATGAAGTGTTTGCCAACCCATGAACCACTGGAATATGGACGGGGATGGTAAGGTTGAAAATTAGCAACTCCAATTCGAATCAATGAATGGAATTCTTCTTCAAATGAGGCTGGCCCCAGATCCCTGCGATTGCGTATTTCAAATGTCAGCTCAATCAAACGACTGGGTCAAAAGTTATGCCCTCTCAAAGTGCAGTACATAACAGAGCACAGAATGAATGACTTAGCCCTCTTCTGGTAATCAATTACCACAAGAGGGCTAGTTCGTTCATTCATTGAAGAGCTTTGTAGTGCCTTTTGAGACGGCATAACTTTTGATCCAGTCGCTCGATCAAGCTGAAAATTGAAATGAGTAATTGTTGTAGTATGGGATCATTCTCATTTGAAGAAGAACATGATGCGTTAACTCAATCGCGAAAAGCTAATTCCCAAACCAAGCGTCCCCGTCCATATTCCAGTTGTTCATGGCCAACCAAACTACAAATTGGAAAGTCAGAGAAGTGATCGGTTTTGGACTCTGGAATGTGATTTTCTCTGAAAGGAATCTGAGAAAAAAAAAGGAATTAAATTGAAATTGAGGGGAACTGGGGTTCATTTTACATTTAAGTATTGGTTTGACCCTAGTGTTATTTGTATTCGTGCCTAGATCAATCTTGAAGACATGACTTTTCTTCAAGTGGAAAAGTGTATGGTGTTTGACGACCACATTGTACAATATCGATTGAAACGCTTGTAAATGGGAGCAATAAAAATGGTCCTGATTGAATACTGTAGAATTAAATGTCTTGTTCTGCTGAGATGCACACCCTCCACTTTCACAACGAACATCGAAAAGCACTCGACTATTTTCAAAATCCTTGATTCTTTGCTTCATTGAACACATTTCCAACTTCATAACAAGACCTTCAAAGTCGATAGCGACAAGCACCTAAAAGAGCTTCTCTCCATCCAATTTCATAAAAAGACTCTTGTCGAGAGAATTTTTGCACTTCCGCGAACATGAGCCCAAATGATTAATGGCTATTTGCTACAAAAGGCTTGAAGCCCTCATCTCAGCTTCGAACACGTCTCGAATACCAAGTGAAAGATGTCTCGTGTGGACATTTCAAAGTCACAAATCGACAGCTTCACAAAGTTTCACACTGCTCCTGTTCGTTTGTTCTAATTCAAATACGAAGAGAGGGCCACATTCCACTTTTATACGTCAAGGTCGTCTGAAACATGGAATGAGCTCTTTTGTGTCTCCCTACATGAAACGTTCCGGAGTAAATTCGCACAACCATGAGCAAATTAACATAAAACGAGCCAAAACCATTAGATGAGACCAAACCATTCTGTCAGAGAGTGTGAAGGCTGGCACAGATTGAGAATGTCGGTCTAGATTCGTTCCCCAACCCTTTGGTCTCATCTATTTTGATGATTTTGAAGACCGGTCAGCTCCGTGGGAGAATCAGAGGACCTTTTAGATTGTAGAACGACCTCTTTTGAGAGTACATTAAATGGCCTCGGAAACAGACACAAGGTTGGGAATGACAAACTCTACATTAGCGAGTTGGCCCTGGAGGAGTTTTGATCCCTGTTGGAACGTTTCATGGTCTTCCCAATCCTTGTTATGTTAACCTTGGAGGGCTTTGTTGGCAATTCTTTTGTGTGAACCCGGTCTAAAAGCCACCTTCAAATGTGGATTAACATGTTCAATGCTTGAGGTAAAACATTTCCACACATTGCATGGGAGGTTCAAACCCTAGATATTCAGATACCATAAGACTCAACATCGGCAGATTTGATAAGTGGAAGAATGGGCTTTTCAAAAGAAACCTGGTTTGAGACTTTGGGTTCCAAATCATACTTTTGTTGGTACAGGAACTTGAATTTCATTGATAAATGCTTTGTCAAGGAGTTGTCAAGGCTAAGGTTTGAATAAAACATTGGTAAACCAATATTTACCATGATGACTTATTCATTACCAGAATACCAATTGTCACTAATGTCCCAACTGCCTAACGACTAGGCAAACACTTACCAATTAGGCATGTGAATTGGCGAGACACCGCTCAAAATTACCACCGAAAAAAAGACAGCTGGGGCATTCCACGTCAAGTGAGCACATTTTTTGACGAAATCGCGGCAAGTCAACTCTGATTTTGCTAAATTTTGGCACACTGGTTTGTTGACATTCAAAAACGTTACAAAACAAGTTTCAGGTGCCTAGGCCAACCAGAGTGTATTCTAGGGCCATGTCCATTTTGAATAGCCATAACTCCGGATGTAGTAATCCAACTGACATGAATTTTGAATCAAAATGCTCCTGGGACAATAGCCTTTTGATAGAACTGTTTCAAGCAAATGCATCAATTGAAATTCGGCTTTTAATGGCCTTATTTGTCCTTTGACCTTTCCAAAAGCCCAGTTCGGATTTTCTCAACTTTTTGCGTGTGGATAGTCCTATGTCTATTCTTTATATGTTGCAAAAACAAAAATGGGATCTCCATGAGTTTAGATTTGGTAAAGAAATTTGTGAGCTTAGGTCATCTATTTTCACACCTTAGCTGTGCTCTCAGGCAACCTTTTGCAGGGATGAAGTCTCAAAACTGAAAATCAAGGCATTGAAAATTCAAAATAAATACATTTATTCATCAAATTTGTGCTATAATTTTATGCAAAGATATTCAGAAGGGCTTCGTGATTAATTAGTCGCTTTTTTCAGCTTTGGTGTGTAGAAATGATTTGATTTATTATTACAAATGCCAAGATCCGGACAGGGCATTTCCTGGGAAGTCAGGGCTGGTTTTTACCCTCAAAGCTTTCTTTTTATTCTGAAAAAGTGCTGCAAAATCAACTTTGTCACAATTAGGTTTTAGCTTCAGTTTTTGTTTTTGCCAAGGTTTTTCTGCAATGTCGTAGACAATATACTGTATGTCGTTGCTTTCTATTCCCTTGGTGGTGGGAGGAAATTTGCGATTTTTGAAAATAATTGCTACACATATTTAAAACTTTGACAATGGAATGACTGTACATTTCGGGAAATTAATGGTGGATAGAAACTACATGTTTATTTGCACTGCTTGAGAAATGGTGGCTGGCTTTCACCCCGGAAGCAGAACTTGAGTGCAAATGAAATGTCTTCATCCTCAAGGACATTCTAATAGATTTTAATTTTCAGAAATTGAGGATTATTCCATTGCTAATACATCAGATATATGCTATTATTTTTGTTTTCATTATGCCCAGAGTGTCTGTGACGGAAAAGTCACAATCACTAAAAGCAAATTTGCATCACTTGAAAGTTCGAAGTACGAAAGTACGAAAGAGCTGAACCGAGGAAGCATTTGCAGACCTGTGGCAATTACTTCATAGCTTTGATGAATTAAAATTAAAAATATATGGGTTTGAAATGTAATTAATTACATTGACAAATACATAGGTTTTATACGTACCTAATCACAATTACAAATACATGGGTTTAAAATGTGATTGATTACTATTACGTTATTTTCAAACTAGTTCACTTACAATTACTTTTCAGTTGCAAATCAATTACTTTCAATTTCATTTTTTTTCCTCTTGTACAAAAAACTATAAGTCATTTGCAAATGTTTCACGGATCTCGGTTTTTTTTGCAATTCTCCCTTGAGGTTTTGTATGAAATTGTTGTGTGGTTTTGACGGGATTAGAGTTCATTGTTTGAATGGTGCTATTGATGCTTCAACCCACTTCAAGTTTTCTTAAAAAAATGGTTTGACAACAGGCATTTCAAGACCTCTTGTCATGCTACGTTTGCATTTGGAAATGCAAAGAAAATTGTCTGTATTTATTTCTTTTTAAATAATGCCTTTGGAACTTGATGAGATAGATTTGTCTGAAGCCTATCAAAAACCCAGGCAGAAAACGGTTGGAAATAAAAGGTTTTGTGCGCTGATTGGTCCAAACATAATTAATTATAGTTACGAATACGGTTTGAAGTGCAATTATTAATCGCAATTACATTTACAAATACATAGGTTTGAAGTGATATCAATAAAAATAAAATTCATAAGAATTTAATTGCAATTAGAATTGCAACATAGGTCTGCCGGTTAATCCAGCCCTCTGGATTTTTTTTCCACATACGAACCATTTTTGTAGCAATCTAGTTACGTATTAATGACTACATAAAACTTGAGCCTTGAGCCTTGTTACGGTCAGACACTTTGATATAACGATATAACTTTGAAACGAACCCCCTCACAATCAATTGGCATTAAATAGAAAAAGGGGACAACTTTCCTCCTCTTCTATATTCCATATGTCAAGCAACCACAATTTGTCACGTTAGGCTGCAAAGCTCCAATTTTTTAGCGTGATTTAGGTTATTGATCATGTGTCTAGGAATTGGTCCTGGCTTCTAAAACATGTTCGAAGTCAAGGCAATGTTTCATTTAAAAGTGTCTCTTTCGCTATTGGACTCCATAAAATAACTTATGATTATTTTGGACTTCAAAAATAACATGAATGCCTCGATCGTCTTTTCCACCTTAGACGTGTTTAAAGTTACTGAGGCCTTATTGGGCTGAATACGTGTTTTAAAATTTTGGTTGGCCTATTCCTTATTCGTCATTTCTATGGCATGTCCTAAAATATCTTTAGATAATAAACCATGATGTCCAAAAAGATAAATTCATTTTTGTAATAATAGAATAATCAACTTTGCTCAACTGCAACATAAACCCAAATTATGAAGCCAAATTTGACTGCTTTGTTCACATAGCCATTCATAACTCAAAATCTCAATTTCCTCTCATTTTCTGGGCTATGATATGGCTTTTGTTCACAATTAAGGTCGTGAGAGCCAGTAACATATATTAAACTTGAGTTGCTGCCCATTCGCCAATTCTTCTTTCACACCGGATTTTGCGAAAACGTTTGAAGAGTTCACCTCTCGGTTTTAATGGTGATATATTGTGATCCAAAACTTGCTCACTGGCAATTTTCATATTTGCGATAGGGTGGTAAAAAGCCAACGTTATTCTTTTTCATTACATTCAGTTCAGATTTGTTGGGGAAGTTTTGATCTAGCCATAACTTTGCCTCAAAGTTGGTCTTGGCCTTTCCCACAGAAATTATCTCAAGTCCATGTGTGTGTCTTGTTCCCAATTGAGTAAAGGGGGATGCAAAAAGCTTTCACATGATTCGAAACTGTTCGACAAAGGGCCCGAAGGAAGTTTTCGATTTGCGATGAAGAGATACGAGAGGCTCTTTTATGAGGCTCCTGCTCCGGATATGTTTGTGGGAATCGGTGAGTTGAAAATGATGACTCGATCGGGCGGCTTTCCGACGATCAATAGCCCTCCAAGAAAGTACCCTATCAATCTTAGATCGGTTTTAAATTTGAATCCGGAGGTCTGGAAAACTGGGGAAAAATACCCATTGCTGCCACATTTCTTCCAACAGATGACATCACATCAAACGAAATCTCCCAATTTTGGAGTTGGAAGTAAATATTGGTTGTCCTTCTTCTAAGCTTATCCCCACAGAAAAAAGAAGAGGTAAAATGGTTGGTTTGGTTCTGGCACGTTTTTTTCACCTTAATGAAATGTGAATCCAAGAATAGGTCTTCCAAACAAGATCGATTGAGGACCACCTCAATAAGGAGACATAGCATTATTATTCAAAAAGATGAATTTATTATCAAAAATCATTAAAATGAAAACTATCACCAATAAAAGTGTTTTTGAGAGAACCAGCTTTTGAGAAATATTGGTCTAACAGACCTTGATTCTTCCGAATCTTCGAAATATTAGCCAATACCTGAAAGTGAGTTGATCTACAAATTCGCCTGACCTTAACACGTTGAAGGGGGAAATGCAACTGACGTTTGTTGTGAATGCGAACACATTTCGTGACCCCGCTGAATTTTTTCCTGAATAGAAATCGAAGGGAATAAAAAAAAAGTTGGACATCCATCTCTACTTACCAAATCTGGAAGATTCTTCTTGCCCTTAGAGATAAGCAATACAAGATGTCGTGGTCCAGTGAGAATTAGTTCGTTGGCTCTTGAAGACATGACGAGAAACTCTGATGTTGTTTTAGCCTGATTGGATGGGAGCGCGAGAGGAAACGATCTCGAGAGACAAGCCCAAGGGAGCGATCATTCGCTCTTGTCTGAGAGCTCTGATTTTGAAGTGATTCTGTGAAACCTCCCCAGAAAGTACGTAGAAAGGAGGTCTAGAACAAGTGTTTAGGTGAAGAAAAATGACCCAGGAGAATTGTTAACGATCCGACCTTTACGACGTTTGATGAAGTGATCAATGGACTGTTATAAATTCCATTAGCACTTGTTGGACAAAGCACATGGTACTGATGACTGATGAAAGCGTCATTTTGCAGGAAGATTCCTCAAGCTCGGGACTAGATGTTCAAGTCTAGATGATTTTTATGCAAATCTTGCTTTATGACAACCTTTGTTCTAGAATGACAGGCTGTTCATCAAGAGAGTCCCGGACTAATCCTGAACTTGCTTTATTCTCATGCCAGCGAATGGAATCCGCAACAAAATTAATGACCACGTGTCAGGAGCAGACTGCCAGATTTTCTTGAACCCCTTTTTTGTCCCCAGGAGCTAAATCAAGGCATCATTCATGGCTTCACTCGAGCCCTGTCCTTGATCCCGTGTTTATTCTAAGGCCAAGACGAATCCCTCGTGCGTGCCTGTGATGAAGACCATAAATACAACCATGGACACCAAGATGAGGAACGAGGATCGAGGATCGAGGTCGAATCGATTCGTTCCGAGGATGTCGTCCAGTCTGAACGGCAGATGAACATGTACAATTTCGAAAGGGCTCTTTCATACTTGGATCCCTCCCAAGAGATGTGTTGGATGGGGGAGGTATTAAGGTGCCTATAAGACTTTTATGAGGACCTTGGCAAGATTTTCAAATAGAGTGGAAAGCCTTTTTGATGTCCATCTCGCTTTTTTCTACTCTAAAGGCTGGCTATATCAGGGACCTGAAGTACAAAGCAGTACAGACTGCTTCTAGGTTCCTGGAGAAAGATTTAAGTTGTGTATGTGAGAATTGGACTTGTGAGTGCTTCTGATTTTCAATTCTGGTCAAATAAAGGATGGGTAGCAGGGACGTCAAAACATGCTTAAGGGTGTGCGGACTGAATTGCACTTGAAATGTTGGATCTTGCAGGTTTTTTTCCAGGAAATAATTCTTGTTTAAAAACATCTAAAATACACTTCGCCTATTTAGATTCCACTTAGTTCAGTCGATGTAGCAAAAGGTCCAAAATTGTCTCACTACGAACATTTTCAGAAAGCCAAGGTTGTAAAGTATTCATAAAAAATACGAAAGGTGCAAAATACTGTGCGTTTTCAAAGGCACTCATGGGTATTAGCCCAATAATACAGGTTTTTAGATCAATTCAAATGGCCGTGAGGAAGGCAACATTGGAGCTGTTAGGCCTTTTGCAAACCTCTTGAACTATTAGTTGGAGCCGAAATGAGTGAATCATATTCAAGATGCGTCAGAATTAGAATCATGATCTTATCTCGAGACTGAAACGCGCATCCAGTCATAAGGATCTTACCAAAAAAGCACGTCATTGGTTCTGACGATCTGAGAAATGTCAGGAAACCCTAAAACTGATTTGAGAGCAATCTCTTTGGAAACCACGCAATCTCATTTCTTTTGATGAATTTTGGTACCATTTTGACTTTGACTAAAATGAATTCTTATCTGGCAAGCTTGGAAAAGGCTCACTTTGCCAACCATAATGCGTCCTCATTCCATGAACATGAAATATCATGATGATGGATATGGAGAAGAACTGCTTCGTTTCTTCACCAAAAACGACAAATTGGCTTTTGAGAGAGATCGTAGGCTGCAAACGAAAAAGCCACGGATCAATGGATGAAAGATATCTAGTCTTCGGTGAAAGAAGTGTCGCCAAGTAGGCCATAAAAAGTTTTCTCGCCACTTCAACTTTGACAAACAAAAAGGTGTAAGAGCGCAAGAATATTCTCGGTTTGATGGAACCTAAAACTTTTTTCACGTCTCCCGATACTGCAGTCTTTGGCGATTACTCACTGGCTTTGAATTGGAAAAGGCCGTTATGATAAGACGGCGAATACGATATTTTTCCCTCGCTCCAAAGAATCTTTATAATTTTGATTCGATCGGTATCGGTTTGTCAGGACCAATCTTTCAACTCTTGATGGACCTTTGACGATTGTCATAGCAAGAATCATTTCAGGACATTACACCTTGTTTTTGCAAATGCAAAATCCAAAATTTAATGAACTACGAAATGATGTATTAGTTTACAAGAACACATGAGAAAGTATCTGTCGAACTAAATGAAGATTTCAATTCCTAGTGGTGAAACAAATCTGAATAGAAACTTGATTTGAAATTCGAAAAAAAAAATCATAAAACGTCTTTTTACCAAAGTATCTTTGGTCGCATGAATTAGTAATCACACTCATAAGAGTTACAAGTTTTTATGATTTCTCTCGCCAATAAAATCAGAATTCGAGCCTTTCCTTTTGCCTTCAAAAATAGCTATTCTAGACAATGTTCGATTAAAGGCATCCTGAAGCATAATGATCCAAGGAGGTTAATAAAGAGGCTATTAGGTAGGGAAACTGAGCTAAAATTGGCCAGCCTCTGACTTTAATGGTTTGCTCTTCACAACCAAACCCAAAAGCCAAGCCCATGAAATGGTGTATTTAATGTGCAACAACTGACTTGCTTCCATTTCCAACCAATCAAGCTCTCAGCGACTTCCTAATGTATATCATCTGGAAGATTGGGATCTTTTTGTGCTGCAAATGAAATCAGCCTGCAATAGGATCGCCTTTTTTTTGGCTCCGAACCACTTGAGATAAGGCCTCTTGGAAGCGAAATTGTCAACAGTTTGGGCTTTGCTCTCTTCGTAATGAAAATACGAGCCTTATTTGCATAGTTGGCTTTTCCCCCTCCTCCTCTTTCTACTTCGCCAAGACTAAGCCAGCCGTTTTGCGTTGAGCCCAAAGGCCGTTAATGGCCGTAGACAACATCCTTCGGGCTTTTGGGTGGTTTATTGGTAAATGGGAACGACTAATGGAACAACTTGTTCATTCGAACACTGAACTGAATCAATGGCCTTTGGTTCTGTGTAGTCCAATTGATTGTTCCACCAATGACCTACATAGTTCTGAAGTCAATTTTTCATCCCGTTTGGAACCAAAGTTTCCTTGACGTGGAAATGGTATTTGGCTAATTAAAAAGACACGAACAGATAAGCCCTTTTGTAGGTCAAAGAACGTCCCAAAAAGGTTTTCGGGTCTGGACTTTACTCTTACCAAGTTTTTGGTTGAAAAAGTCATTTCCATTGCTTCTCTGGGAGGAAGGAATGGTCTTTTTCGAGCAACCTCAGATTTCCCATTGACATCCTGGAAAAGGAGCCTTCAAAACATCTTCATTCTGAAATTGAGAGTTCCCTTCTTTTCTCTCCGATCTATTGAATTCTGGTCAAAATATCCGATTCAATCAGAAATTGGAACGCGTTCTAATCTCAAATGTCAAGTTTGTCGAGGATCTTGGTTCTCAAGCCCGCAAAAAAACCGAATGGAATTTCCATTGGAGGGAAAGACTGGGGGTTAGCAAAGAAACCCAGAAAACCGTTCGAAAAAAAGTGAGAGAATCTTGAGAATTTTAAGTGCTCTCTAAATGAAGGAAAGTACCGTAGAATGAGATGGGTAAACCGGCTCAACCTGTTCTGAGGGTCAGTTTCAAGCTTATACCTGTTCTAGCCTGCATCTGGCTCCCAAAATACTGGCTTTAATCTAAACCCCCCTCAAAGGGAAATGGGTCACCAAACGCACGGATTCGGTTTTTAACTCTAGTCAAGAGGATATCTTGGACAGAAGAAAAAATATGAAAACTCGAACTCTAAAGAAGCTGGATTGTGAATTGGCAGTCAAAAGGGTCCAATAAAAACCTCAGGTAGTCAACTTGGCCGCAGCATTCCGAAAGAGTAAAGAAACCTTGGGAGAACCATCATTTCATTCTTGCCTGAGGGTTGTCCATTCAGAGAGCCCAGGAAATCGGGGCCTGTCCTTCTGTCTCTCAAGCCTTAAAAGTATTAAAAATGTCAAGAATGTTTCGAATCCAAGATCTTTAACTAAGGTTAGGTCCAAATCAAGATCACTTTTCCAGCACACTAATATACTTCGAATAAAATACTGCAAGATTTGACCGTTACCACAATTTGAGTTCGTGTGAGCACAACTTACCTTCATGGTTGCGATTTTGATGTGGTATTAGGCCTAAAAAGAGACGCTAAAACTTTGAAGAATTGGTAATCTGGTAATGACGAGGATCCATTGGTTGAATAACATTGATCGCATTTGAGCCTCTCTTGAAGTGGACAAACCATGATAATACAAGTCGTCTAGCATCAGTTGCTACACAAAAGGAAATACGGTATTGGAACATGAAGGACTCGTGGTATCATTGGGTTCTCTAGGCTAAGACCATTTTGTTCCAATTTTGAAGGCCAGGAAGGAAGACGAGACAGAGCAGTGTCTACTACGGAATAACTACGGAAAGCCCGATGTGAAGTTATTAAACATGAGCTACTCAGTTTGTTGCGTAAGGCCAGTGGCCGTCCCAAAACTTGACATGATCTGATTTCTGCTGAGTTTTCACGTTATCCCTCTTGAAACTTTAGAAAGAGAAGGATTCGTGGTTCTGCGTCCAAGTACTTGAATGCTTTGTGCCCAAAGGCTGGAATGAAAAAGTTGCGAAGTTCCTTCCCGTTTTCCCATCTTTCGAAAACTTGCAGAAATATGATGAGGAAGGAGGTGGGGCCTGAGCCTGTGAAAAAGACAAGGACAGTTTCTTGAACGGATCAAAACTAGCTTCGAAAGCGTTTCGAACAAATAAAAATGACGCATGACAATGGCCCTTTAATGAGAATTTCCTCGGAATGCCTTCGTCGCAAAACACATTCAAATGCTATTGGAAAAAGTTGGAAAAAGAGAACGAGGATCTTCATACGTATGTATGGAGCTACAAAGCTCTATGGGCCAACAGATATGTGATAAGTTATACCTGAAGCAAAAATACAAATAGACAGAGGTACCTTTCGCATACAAAACCTTACTTGGTGATCAATAGTGAACAATCACAGCTCTTTGACTAACTTTGTCCCAACATGTTTGTTGTTTATATGCCCTATTCATTTTTAAGATCTTGCCATTTATTTTTGGTACTATTGCTTACCATGTCAAGAAATACAATCCTGAGTATTATGGCTATGGTTCAAGGTTATAATTGTTCCTTATCTTTCCTAACGAATTTGAATGGGCAGATCTGTCTAACCACGGACATCTAGAGATGTGGACTGTGAATGGAAGCCAAAATTTCGTGTCTCCTAAACCGTTCATTTTATTCCAAATAAGCACTTGAAAAGAGCACACAATCTTATTGAATAGATGAACTTGGCCAAGTTTGGGCCCAAACCTATGTATGCTTAGGGGACTCAGGAGACATGTCCGAAGTTATGTAGTAAACAATACATCAAATCTGAATTTTAAGCTTGCTCTTGGTCAGCTAAATAAGCTTTTGACAACATAACTTTGAACCAAGCCACTTTACAAGTAAATGGTATAAAAATGACCTACCTTTAATTCAAGAGGTCTACGTTTCTTCTTTTACTAATTTGATTCGAAAAGTATCTCAGAGTGGCTATGACCAAGAGCAGACCGATTTGGTCGTTCACAGTCCATATTTCTAGAAGTCCGTGGTCTAACCATTGAATGAAGGGTGGATATGGTAATGTAGATGGTTTAAATTGTGTCAAAACTTATCACAATCTTATTTCGTACCACAGCTTGGTAACCATTCAAAAATTCCAACGCTAATTTTGATTCATCATTGTGTGAAAAGAAGGCCCTTGAAAAGGAAATGAATGCATCTTCAAACGCAAAAGAGAATAAATGACACTAGTGTCATTCGCCTTCTAGGGCTTCCTAATCATCCACTTTATAACTATACCTGACCGAGCGATCATTATTTCGCTATTTAAGTTATAATCTCGAAGAGACACTAGTTCATGGCAATGTAAACTAAATGTACGCACATGTTTCCTCCAAAAGGAAAATTCGGACATATAATGAAAACCATCGAGTCAAGGATCAAAGAGCTAAAAGTGTCCTCTCATTCTTGAACTTTCCACTAGTCATCTCACTCGATATGAATCATTCCAAGAACTGTCGGTCCTATAAATTCCGTTCATAACATGAAAGTCAATGAAGAAATGGCCCCCAAACTTTTAAATCAGAATCCTTTGCAGCATTGAGGTTGCTAAGGTTTTGTGAAGGTCAGATTGGGTCCAAATATTTGTGTCTGGATTCGTCCACGGATATGTCAAAGTACAAGTGTATAGCGCTATGTGGGAACATGTTATATAAGTGATTGACTATCCTGTCGAGAAGTTTATGAGTGAATAAGCAACCAATTTTTGGAGGAGAAGATCTCGTTTGCCACTGATGATACAATATTTAGAGCGGAAATTGGAAGAGCAAGTGCAGAACACGTTGCTGACATGATGGATATGGGACGATGAGTACTCTTGTAAGTAGGACCTCTCCGCTATCCCCCAAGCATGATGGTCTCTTCCACTTACAAAGGGGTTATTTTGCTCTAACTGAGACATTTTGCCACTTTGAGTAGATTTCTCAATACAATAACATTCCATATTTAAATCAACTTTAGGACCTTGAAATATTGAAATGCTGCACGTTTTAAAAAAAAAAGAATGATACTAAAAGCGGGATTGTCAAATACGAAAAGGAAGTGTTGTTATGGAATTGTTCGCATTCAACTATCAAATATGATTCAGATGCATTTCAAACTCGAAAGATTCTTTTAGATACGATAATAATTTGCTCTCAAGTTGTTATTGATATTTTCGACCCCTATGTATATTCCATTATTATTATTTTTAGCTGACGACATCGACGTCGGGATTGGCATATGCGGATGGCTTCTTACAGCGGTCTCTTGGTTCATAGTCATTATCACACTGCCATTTTCCTTATGTGTGTGCTTCAAGGTAAGAAAGAACAAATTGTGCATTACTTTTGGGAAAAAATGTGATTTTGATCATGGTCCTCTGTACGACGAGAAGGAAGCCTGGAAAGCGGAAATATGTTCGTGATTTGCTCAATGTAAACAAAACTTTCTTTCGACATGGTTCGTTAGAGGGACACGTGTGTGCCATTCATTAGATATTTGCAATGTGTGCACAGACTTGAGGGTGTCAACAAATTGTCTCTTTGTCTGTTGTACTTCATCATAACTACTTGGAAAATGTGACAGGAAAAGATAGATATGGCCCATTTCCTGATCGATGTTTTTCCCAGTTTAACCCTTGGAGGTAAAAACGTGCAATGCTTGTAATATCTTATTCATTCAAAAATGCATATGATTGCAGGAAATGTTGGGTTGGAGTTCAACCTTCTCAAATGGGACTTGTTCAAAGCAAAGTTTTCTAATCATATCAGGAAGCTTTGCCAATCCTAGCCAACTACAAGTTTAGTCCATTTATAGGTTGTGCAAGAATACGAACGAGCAGTCATATTCAGATTAGGACGCCTTCTGGATGGCGGCTCCAAAGGACCAGGTACGTGACTTGTAATTAGTTTTGACAGACATACAGACATTGCATTGGAAAGTTAAGCAAGGGTATGAAACTGTATCTGTGTGTCTTACTTTTCTTCTAATTACTCAGCTCATATAAGAAATTACGAACTTATTTCTTTAACAAATAACATTAAATCTTATTCGAATTTTTTCAACCTTTATGCTACTAGAAGATGTTTTACCGATCATTCTCTTTTCATTGTGGTTACATGTCTTCATTTGCAAATACCTCGAGCGGCCTTTCCAATACATTGTCTTTGATCTTGACTCGTTCTCTAACCAAAAAATACGTACTTACGTACGTACAGCTAGGATATTTCTTAATTTTTCCTCTTTCTCTCTCTTTTATTAATAACCTTCAAAGGTCTCCACTTCAACCTTCCGTGCGTGGAGAGTCATGAAATTGTAGACATGCGAACTATCACATTGGGTGTTCCTCCCCAGGAGGTAGTATTTCCCATTTGAAACCAGGTTCCCTTGACGTTGTCATGCCAGTCGTTTCTCTGTGTGTTGCGTCACCACCTGTTTGCCCTCACCTCAGTCGGGAATCATTTCTTGTGCTAACTAACCTTGTCGAACACTAACGCTTTAAATATTTGATTGTTCAGTCACCTTTAAATATTGTCGGTCTCAGTCTTAACAAGCGTGTGTTCCATCTGTCTTGCGTGTGCTCAAGTGGACTCATGAGAGCTCCTTGAAATTTAGGGATCCAAAGGGCTGGGAACTTTCCAGATACAGTCCGGCTCATTTGAATTGGCTTCGGAGAAATGAGGGATTAAATCCAACATGCCCGTCTCATTATTGCTGATCAACCGGTCTCTCGAGACCTCTCTGAGGGGTTGACGAGAGAAACAAATGGCTTGTTTCCGTAACGAGTCACACTGAACGTGATCTTTCTGACCAAAAAAGCACCATCAAATGGACATAACAATGTTAAACGAAGAATGAGATTAACAAGGAAGTCACTGACCCAATCCTTTCTCAGACAGAGAGCTATCTATCCTTCTTTGACAACCTGTAGAGCTCGAAATATGCATTACCCAACAATTCATCGTTTAACTAGGCTAAAAGTAGCTCTATTAACCCTGTATAAAATAACACTTTTGAGTGTCTCCTAGCGTTCAAAACTTTCCTAGCTGTTTCTAAATGTTTAGTATCGACGTGTAGTTCGCCCTCGATGTCATCAAAGTTCAAGGAAACCAAAAAGAAAAGCATCATTCCCCATCGCAACAAAGTGCCATGCTCTGTTCCACATGTAAATACACTGGGTGCTGCCTGCTTCTCACAGACTTGCCAATCACCAAAACCATGTGGGTTCTCCGGATTTGTTGGGGAGTCTCTGTCCCCGTCCATTTCCCCTTACCAGCGTGTTTTTCTCCTCTGTCCTCTTCCGTTTCCCTCACCGTTGAGTCAGAGCCCGACTTGGTTTATTGTTGTGCACTTTACCTCACACAGCAAGTACCAAGGCTCGATCTTCAGTGATCCAACCACCCAATGCTTGTTGTGTCTTCTAGGTATATTCTTTGTGCTTCCTTGCATTGAAAGCTATCAAAAGGTGGATCTGAGGACCATTACCCTCGATGTTCCTCCTCAAGAGGTAATTGAAACAAGATTGGGTGAGTTAGGGAGGAACAACGAGGGCTAGACGGAACCCAGAGGAAATGATAAGTTTTCTGAGGGGGGAAAAGAGGCAAACAAATTTATCTTTTATTTTCGGGAGGGGATACAATTTATACATGGTATTTATTTTAGACCACTTGGGGAATAGATTCTAGGGTGCTCCAGAGGAAATTGGGGGAATCTAATTGAGGAGAATTCCAGGTTTCGGCGACCTCCCAAACGGCTGTGAAGTCACCTGAGACGCTTGATGTAATGGTTATCCCAGTCACGTGTAATAGTAGACGAGGATCTATGGATCTGTTGGTTTAAATAAGTTAAACGGCTGATTACAACAACCTAAATTGCATGAGCTCTGTATATAATCCATGTGTTTGTGCGCCTCTCTCTCGATGTCATTCCTATGAACCCTGATACAAAGAACCTTGGGACTTGGTCCATTTGATCACGTGGTCATTTTACGTGTTAGGTACTTACACGTGATTCGGTGACGGTCTCTGTGGATGCTGTGGTTTACTACAGGGTGTCCAATGCCACGGTTTCGGTGGCGAATGTGGAGAATGCCCACCATTCCACGCGTCTCCTGGCACAAACCACTTTAAGGAACATCCTGGGAACCAAGAACCTCCACGAAATTCTCAGTGATAGAGAGAGCATATCAGCATCCATGCAGGTGATGAAAACTAACGCTTACATATTAAGCGGTCTCTGCCAATGATTGTATACTGCTATTGAATACTACAAATGCCGAATGAATTCATATAAAATGAGAACCGACTTTCAGTAGCAAATGAATAATCCAAGAGCTTAAAAAAGGCTCATGTTTTTTCCGGGAAAGGCTGTCTTTCATGAAAGAACTCAAACGCATGAAACTTCATAAGCAATACAATTTTTTTTCCTTGAACCCCTCAGTTTTTATCGAAAAGCAATCAACCCTAAAAATTCATTCTCATAGTCTGCCTTGGACGAAGCCACCGAGCCCTGGGGAATCAAAGTGGAGAGAGTGGAGATGTAAGTGATGGATAAGCGGCCTTGATTTGTCTTGTCATCTAATCAAACAAGACTGCTATAGCTTAGTTGCATGATACCCCTGAATGAAATCTAAACTCGCTCAAGACACGAAAGCCAGATCTTTATCTGCTCCAATTACCATACCTGATACCTTTTTGCTTGTGGCATGTCATCATTTCTCTCGTAACATTCAAACTTGGCATTTGTTTGCGTCTATTTTTGAAATACGTACATTGTCAAAGCAATGTCCACCAAGAAGAATACTGACCTCCAAATTTAGACAATAGCAATTCCGCTTGAGTGTTGTGACATTCCGTGGTAGTAGATCATCCGATTCTCTTGTCTTTCAAGTGTAACCTCCCTTAAGTGTGTTCAACCTTAGGATATTTGTTTTCATACTCAATGCAATGTCTTAAACATCTCAGAAAGGACGTCCGCCTCCCAGTCCAACTCCAACGTGCTATGGCCGCTGAGGCCGAAGCAGCCCGAGAAGCCCGGGCCAAGGTGAGAAGGGGTCTTCACTAATTTCACGTCCTTAGAAGACTAACCATTTCATTTGTATGTGTTTGTTTCATTGTCCAGGTGATTGCCGCTGAAGGAGAGCAAAAGGCCAGTCGAGCTCTGCGTGATGCTGCAGATGTCATTACCACATCGCCGTCCGCGATTCAATTGAGATACCTTCAGGTATGGAAAGCTATGCTCATGAGTGACAGGGAACAACTCGGTCTGGAATTGACAATAAACAATAGTATCAGGTTCATATTGGACGAAGGTGAGATAGGAGGGGTGGGGGAGGTTCTGTTGTAATTCGAAGGATATTCTCAGAATCCACTCCTCAAGAATAACAAGAAGATGCTTGGAGCTTGTATGTCACATCTCGCTTTCAATACACAATTTGGCTCAAATCAGCCAGCCGTTAGCCGTTTCTTGTTGTTTATATAAGTACATAGAACGTAAAAATGTTCAACCCCCCCCGGCAATTCTATTATTTGAGATAAAGAGAAATGACGTCAAGCTTACCACAAGCATCACTTTTTCAAACTTTAGTTTTCGTCCTGCCATCTACCGGTTAAGTTGAGAGGTTCAAGTTCGACTCCAAAATCATTACCGTTGTTGGTTTACCTTTTCGCCGAAGGCTGACTTGCTTAGGCGAATCGTTTGTTCGATTCAGCTCATACATTTAAAAAGGTTTCAATTGCGTTACAACGGATGGTCTATTGCTAAAAACAGACAAAAATGTAGGTTAGGTTGTTCACCAACCCTTGACAAGATTGGAGGGAAATCTGTTCAGGAAACTTGGCTTTTTGAACGATGGATGGAGATATGTTTTGATATCGTTGACGTTTCGAAAACGTCTAAAGTAATAATGCTTTTGTCTGAGTCTCAAAAGCCTCGGTACATGATGAATAAAGCAAATGGAAGAAAGTGGAAATTCATCATAAGATGTAGCTCAGGCAAATGTAAACTGCCTCCGACAAGTGCTGATAAATCCACGATTGTGTTCAAATATCAGAATGTCCATTCCACAGGTTTCTAGTCCTCCCCTTAAATCGATGAGTCTGTCACAAGCAATTTCCAGCCTTAATCCTCGCTTTTCTTCCCTCCACTCGTTCCAGACCCTAAATTCAATATCGGCCGAGAAGAACTCAACCATTATTTTCCCGATTCCATTGGATCTCATATCCAACCTGATGAAGCGAAACTGAGTCACGAGGATTAAATTGTCAACACCAGAAGCCCAAAAGCCCGAGAGAAAGGAGAAGGCCATTCTGTTGAAACGAATTTAGTTCCCTCTCCATCCAGCCTTTCCCTTCACAATCCGAGAACCAGATCCACACTTTAAATGCCCCACACAGAGATACACACACGTCATTCTTCGATATCAATACAACAACAAACGAATGGCGGCAAAGGTTTTCATACATCATAATCAGATGCTAGAAATCAGTTAACTCGTTTGCTAATGGCATCAGATAAAGAATGTTGATTACATGATCAAATGCTATTAGACTTGTTTATCTTTTAGTTCTTTACGGTACAATCCCAAGAACATACATTTCTTTACAATATAATTCTTTACACACTCAAAATTGATTTTGTAGGAACTATTTTATATTATCCCTTGCAAACCGGGAAGTTTAAAAAAAGCCATGTTTCATCCAGGACTCCATAACATCATTCCAGCGTTTATAACGCTGATTCTGGGTTAACTTGAAGAAGACAGAGGTATGATTTCTGAGAATTGGATGAATCTACCACGACTCAATTGACAAAAGGTGTATTATGCTTTTATGATTCTCTTCAATAAGTATTTCACAACATTGCTCGCAAATACACGCTCAATTTGATTGGCATTGCTCTGTTTATTTACGCTCTTCCTTATATTAAATACGCCTACTTATTTATTACCTCATCTGGACTGCTGAAGCCAGGACTAGCGACCATTGTCATATCAAGCTTGTGTATAGACATCAAGGACCACGACCAATCTTGACGAACTAAAGTATTTTTTGACAATACCACAATGTTGTGGTGGTTTTGCATCTCAAGTGAGTCTTTTCTCTCGACTTTACCTTTAATGCTTAACTAGTGCTCGGTGCAATTGAGTCTCTCTCTAAAATGGCCCGGTTTTCGTCATTCCACAGAAAAGATGCCCGCCTACCCGAGCAACTTCAACGAGCCATGGCGGCAGAAGCTGAGGCATCAAGAGAGGCCAGAGCCAAAGTGATTGCCGCAGATGGAGAAATGAGGGCTTCGAAGGCCCTGAAGGAGGCCTCTCTGGTCATTGATCAATCGCCATCGGCCTTACAACTGCGATATCTACAAGTGAGTCACAAACATTCTTTCTAACGGCAAGAACCATGTAAAATGGATGCAATACAGTGGTTTTCTTGCATGAAAACCGATGTTTATGGGTATAGGTTGGACTCTCATCAACGCAAATGAAATACTTGAAAAAATCCTAGACTTTACATTCTCTACACTAGAGGCATGTTTTGGCTTCTCAAGACGGCAAAGCAAAACATTCGAGCTGAGACTAGGACTTTACTTAGAATGAACATTCACTCCCATCTTCGAACATTGTATTTTCCAATTGAGCCCCAAATTCCGAGGCAAGGCCTTTACCTAAACGGAAAGCAAACCACACAAGGGGAGAGTTATGTCTTAGCAACGCCCAGCAAAGTAAAATAAATGCACGAGAAGAAAGCATTGTTCTCAACCTCTCCTCAACACAGCTTGGGAAAGTAAAACACACGATAAGAAGACATTTCTCAACACAGTATGCTTCAGAGAAACAAAAATAACGATTAACAACAACTGGCTAGAGCAGCATGAAAAGGTGACCCACATCTGCAAATGGTAAATGATGAGGATAACTATTAAACCAATAAACAACGATACCGGCAATAAAGACAAAAGTGTTTAGGTGACTGTTTACCGTTTCGTGATGCGTAGGCCTTTCCCTGACTTTAACTTTATTTTGGTAACTTGATCATTAAGGAATGTTGGTGGAGACTTAGCCTCGCGCACCCCTTGCAGCCACCCTGGATATGAAGCAACTTTTGTCCAGAGAAGATTTACACTTGATATATTTGAACACATTCTTTGACAAACAATTTCAGAAATATTAGAACATCTGAAGAAGTGAACATAACGCATTGTTTTCAACAATATTTAGCGTCGATTTTTTAATTAGGCATGTCAATTCAATTTGAAAATGTAACCAAAGTTTCCATGCATTTATGCACGTCAATATCATTTATATAGTAATTCATATCAGTTAAAGCCTTGGTCTTGGCCATGGTCCAATGTCTTGATCACAATTTCGACTGTGATGACTGTTTATGAAAATACAAGGGGGTCAGACAAAGTCATGATGAAAATAAAATCAGTTTTAGTCCCCTTTTCAGTTGTCTAACATTTCTGGAATTGTTGTCAAATCATGTGACGAGAGATATCTCGTGCAAATGCACCATTTAGCCAGTCCTACCTAAAGATGCCCTGAATCCAGGGTTCGAGTCCTACCCACCCTTCGGAAGGCAATATTTGAAGCTCACCTTTTATACTTATAAGTAAGCTATGCTAAGCTTAGCTATGGCTGAACCCTAAGGTTACTTGTCAGAGTTCGAACCTCGACTTCAAATTTAGCACTTTGCCCTAAGTATGGGAACCATGTTTGTTTTTCAGGATGAATCAAAGCTGGGAACCAAAAGAGGCAGTGAGGCACTCAAGTAAAATCGTGAAATCAATTTTAGGGCGAAAAGTAAATCTTTGTAAATGTTATTAACAACTATTGAACCCCAACGGTACATTCTAAATAAGGCCTATATAAAAGAAAATATCTACTCCTCTACCCGCCGTCCGCAATTTCTTCAATGGGACCGTCCAATCCCCGTACCAAGACATTTGGACCATCCTGTCTACAGCCAACCTCGAGAACATCAGGCAATGAGGATTTTCGTCGATTGTTGGCCTTAAATCAAATGATGGAGAAGTTTGTGCTGACTTTCAGGAAGAGATTAAGAAACCTAGCTTATTAAACACAACCCCCCCCCCGTACTAGCCCCTACGGCTGACAATAATACGAGTTCGACTATGAGAGGATTATATTGTAACATCCACTGTTTAAATTTTCAAAATAATTCAACGAAAGCGAAGCTTCTCTATGGGGCAGCTCTGAGTAGCAACTCGGCCTTCATTGCCTTTACTGAGACATAGTTGATCCATTTGTCCTTGACGCTGAAGTAGCATTGAAAGGATATTCACTGATCTGATCACTGACCGGTAAAGATTCTCAAACCCCAGCAATCACCATGGTGGGTTGTGCCTTTACGTTAAAGACAACTATGTTGTGTCCTATTCTTTTTATAGCAATGGGAGATGTCGAATTTATTGCATGTGACATTACCTTAGATGTCCCCCGCCCCCCTTTGTGCCCTGCAAACAAATTCGAAGATGCTTTCAGGTATCTCAGTCTCGAGTTGTCTCAAAATTCAAAACTCAAGGCAGCACCATTGTGGGGACTGTAATTTCCCGAGGTCTGACGTGACCTGGCACAAAATTGAGGAAGACCCTGGATATTATGGAGTTCCCATTGCATCATTTCAATTGAATTTGTTTTTACCCAACACGTTGGAGATAAAACCAATGATAAAAACATCCTGGACTTGGTCCTGACTGACGATCCTGATGCCATTGAACAGGTGATAATCAGTGACTCCCCTGTGTCTAATCATAAGCTACTAGAAATTGTCCCAAATTTCTCAACAAATCCATCCCCTTCGGTCTCTCACGGTGAAACGCTGTTGTGGTTTATGGAGATGACAAACCTGCAGTTCTTCTTAGATTGACTTTTACTATGTTAGAGAGAAATCCCAATATGTCCTCCATGAAGCAAACCTCAAACTAACTGAAGCCGTGCGGAAGCTTGCATTAGTCTTGGTCTAGATCCGATCAAGACGCGAGGGGAACTGATCAATAGGTATTCCCTCACACAATAACAAGCTTTTTCGAAAAAGATGTCGATTTCAGTCCAGCCTCAAAGTGATTGGCCGGAGATCACCCCGTATTTTCAAATGCTTGGCTGAATTTGATAAGCAGATCAAGGAGTCTATAAATGTCGAGGAACAACAACGGGAAATGACGGCTCTGGGGCAACTGAGGTCCAACCCAAAAGCTTTCTATCTATGCTCATATTAACCTCAAGTGCAAGTTTGCGCCCAAAGTTGTGCCACTCATCCTAGATAGGTGTCATCCTAAATGACGAGATGAGCATCACAAACAGACTCAGCGAGCAATTTAAAAATACTTTTTCACCCCAAGTTCCGTGCCACTCATCGACCTGCCCCTAACCTCGAATGATCCTCCCCTCTCTCATTATTATAATTATGACTTAATCTAAAGCTTATTCTAAGGTCAAAGACCTCTAATCTAACCTGTAAAATCGATACCTTATGAATAAATACCCATAAGGAGTAAGAAATTGCTATGCATTCAGATATGTCCATTTCATAACAACAAATAATAGTTTGGGAGAAAATAATGCTCAAAGCTGCAATTAAACATGTATCAGTGCAAAAAGGTTGGAAACATAATAAAATTATAATCCACATCTATTTTGCTCTCTGTATAGCACTAGACAACCAATCGGTCGGCTCTGTTTCGCGTCCGCCTATGGAATGAATAGGAATGATCTGCACTTCGAATGTGAGAAGTGGAGGGCTTAGTTTGTATCGAAGTTGCAACTTTGAAATAACCCGCGAGAGATTTTGACGATAAAGTTAAGTGGCATATGCAATTATTTTTTAGAAATTATAAAAAAAGCTCGGACATAAGGAGTATTTTTTGGAAAACTCAGGAATGACACACCCACTTCTGGTCTTCAAGATTGAGAAGACAAGGGCCTCAGGAACAGTTGTAGACATGATGGCATTATGGTTGGGACGGAGGACGATGGACGGGCCTATTAGATCAATACCCAAGAATCTAATCATAGCGGAAGCAACTCCTTGAGAGTGCGATGAGAGCTAGCCAGGCGGACTGGTTTTCAGAGCGACTGAATGTCAGCTGACCGGCTACTAGGGTATAGTTTTCTGATTGTAGAGGTGCTGCTTTCCATCAACTAGAGTTGCACTGTCAACAGGTTACCGATTCAGCTGTTGTAAAAAACGCAACAAGCTCAATTTTTACTCTGTTTAATGCTACTTAGTTCATTGATTCTAATTGTTTCCGCACATTCAGAGAGGGTTACCAAGTCTACGACTGCAAGTCAATTGGCCAATATTCGAGTCACAATTTATTCATGGCAACGTACTGCTAAGATACACTAGTCATCAAAATGTTGAACGATACATACTGAAGAAAATGAATTCAAATTTGAGATGGAAATTGTGCCATGGCATTTGGTCACTTTTACCCCTCAGCCTGATTTCGCTCGATATCAGGGCTATGAAAATGAATTTTCCTTTTGTTTTAGATTGTTTTAGAGTCCTAAGTTTAATTGTCTTAAGTCTGACTTATGCAATAGTGTTGTTTTGTACTAAATAGTTAACATGTGTCGATGAAACTGTCAAGGAGCCGAGTACTTACGATTTGAAAGTAGACCCTGATCTCTCTGGAGGCCACCACCTGCGCTCGGTGACTTAACATTACATGCTCAAGATTTACAGTGAATCAATAATTTTGCTTGTAGGAAAATTTTGAAGAAACAAATGAGTAACAAAGTTATATCTACTCTAATGAAGAGGTTGCATGGCGGCCGAGTGGTGGTAAATGACTATATAGTTATTGTTGATAGAGGAGGTATGTGTTACAGAGAGATGAAATACTTGCGAGTAATGAGTGAAGGTGTAGAGTGAGTATGAGAGAGAACTATGGATGACTAGAATGAGAAATACAACAATGAGTAGAGCTTCCATGTGATGGGAATAACAGCTCTTGATGCTCTCTTTTGAATTTCTGGTGATTCCACCATCGGATGCTTCCTTGGCAGTGCTGGGCGGAACTTGTCTTGAATTTTGTCATTTTGTCTCCGGGAAGGCCCTAAGAAGCTAAAAATATCTTATCCTAACGACTTGCACGCCAAAAATCTAGAAACTCGTGCTTGGCGGTGAGGATTCTTGTTTGGCCATCAAAGGAAAATGGGAAGTGGTTGTGTTTTTAGCAAAGTAAACTTGTTATTGAGCCTCAAGAAACGAAAAGTAGCTCCCTCTATGAACTGACCTTAGTACGTCCATATTTCCACTTTGCCTTAGGTCTCGATTCCGGCCTGGATAACTTGAGTGTACTTAAGTGTAGTTATGTAGTGAAATAATACTTCCAAGCCTGTCACTCTTCTCGCTTGAAATAGTTCACTTTTAGAGTATTCGGACATTTGGGCAAGCCTGGTACCAGCAAACCAACTTGCCTGCCAATGCCAGTGATGGCAAGTTGGCGTTTCAGACTGGTTTTAACGAAGCTGACCTTTCCCCATGTAGCTATGTGAAAAAGGGGTCAGCTTCTGAAAAACGTGTTTGAAGCCCCAACATGCATCACTGACTGTGGTACCAACAAACAAATGAACCTGCCAGAGCTTGCCTAGGTCCACCATACTCTCTCATGTACCCCACGCGGCATATTTAACTCGACAGAATTTGAATTTGAATGATGATTTGTCGTCTTATCAAGATTAATCTTAGTAAGGGCTAATTTCTATATCCAGGCAATATTTTGACATTTAAGCATTTTTAATTTGTGATCGGCATCATTGTAAATGTCAAAAGAAAAGTTGTAATCGAAATGATCTCCCGCGGAATACGAGCCTCGAAGAAAAGCAAAGAACCTGAGAATCAGCAGCCAAGTTGTCAACAATAACCAGGGCGATCACTGAGGTGTCATTTTAGTTTCAAAAGAGAATTAACATTGTCAGGTACAACATCCCCCTCCCTCTTATTGGAAATATAGTGGTTTGTCCTTCTATTAGGCATGCTGTCACCTTGGACAATTTTTCATTAGTGAAATGGATGACTTGCTCTCCGTTCTTTATTTCATTGAGTAAGAACTTGGATTGGGCTAATCTTTTGGAGTTGTTCAATTAATGAAAAGCTGGATCTTCTTCCTAGCCTTAGATATGGGGCCCAGGTATTTTATGGTCCCACAAGCATTGATTTCTTCTAAAGCCATGGTGACCTTGATTGATTCGTCTTCATTCGACGTTTGAAGGCATTAATCATAACCGTGATCCACACTGCTGATTTATCAGGTTTGAACTCTTTTATAGTGTCCATAAAAACTTGGCGGCTGATTCCCACGTTCTTTGCAATGCATGAGGCTCCTACTCCGCGTGAGGTCATTTCGATCACAACTTTTCTTTTTGTCATTAATAATGATGCCGTTCAAAACATTAAGAAAAGCTTTTATATCAAAACATTGTCTGGATATTAGAAACTAGCCCTTACCAAGCCTAATCTTAATAAGATGACAAACCATCATCTAATTCTAAATTGAAATTTCTTTAAGTTAGATATGCCTCACCGGGTAGTTAGCAATTGACCCTATTTTCTCGGACATCCCTGAGGGGGAGTACATTGTTGGCTATGCGCATCATGCCAGATTCAAAGCAGGAGGATTTTTTAATGTAAATCACCGTTGGTGGACTTTAATGTGGGCGAGTTTACGTGGCAAAGTTCTCTTTGATAGATCCCATTTGGCGGGTTTTGTGGTTGTGGGAGATCCCCGTTGACGGACTTGAAAGAGAGGAAGATTACCGTGGCGGAGTTCACTCTCCGTAGAATTCACTGCTGGCAGAGTTTATCATCGCGGAGATAGCTTGTGGCGGAGTTATCCATGGCGGAGTTCAATGTGGATGGAGGAGTTCAATTCTGGCAAAATTCAACGTCTGGGGACTTTATCATAACGGCGATTCCTTTGCAGAAAACCATTGGCGGAGATTAGTATGGGGGAAAACCGAGGGACCCTTTTAGTTGTTACAAGGAAGTGAAAGCCTTACAATTGGGAGAGTTTGTAGTAGAGGTCCTTTGACATGAAAGAGTATTGATTTGATCTCATCATCTAAAACCCTTGGCTTAATTATGATCCCCTCAAAAATGTTCCCAGAGGTGCGCCTTTGACCAGGGGATACCTCCATACACTTGAATTTTCTTGTTCAACCGTCCCACACATAAAAATGCATGCATTGAAAATTGGCCCTTGCAGGCATTTGTGCGGTAATTTAAAGCATGAACTAAATATCCAAGTATTAGTTTTCGAATGTATTAACAAGCATCGACAATCGTTTCATCGAAAAAGTAAAAACACCTTATCATAAACATGTATTCATCATGTAACAGTTTTCGATTACGGTCTGATCAAAAAACTTTGGAACAATATTTACTTGTGTTTTTTTATAGTGCAATATGCTTGTTTTTGAAAACTTTTGAGCCATTAGCATGTTATGATAGACAAGCACGATAGTAATTTGCCAAAAATAAGCGAAGACCTTTTTGTTTTTTTATAACCAGGAAGCGTCTACAAGCATAAGTTGCACGTATCTTTCCGAATTTTTCCCTTTTAATTTGTTTGAGAACGTGGGAACATTATGATTGACAAGTTCCTGTCTTAAAACAAGAAATGACATTAATCACTCACGGGTTATCCTTTTTGTTCGTATTCCAAATACTCTTTAGTGGGAC
>NC_081449.1:2847643-2861285 GCF_007210705.1 Tigriopus californicus | reverse complement strand
AATATCACAGAAGAAAGTGTGCTCAGGGCAATATATTCCCTAAAACCGATTCAGCTCAGCCGGACCTGATGCTATAACCGCAGCCTTTCTCAAGGAATGCGCACCTGAATTAATTCGAGCTCTGACCACTCCAATCAAGAAATCCGTACACCTTGTTGCTTTTCCCTGACTCGCTAAAGGTGGGTCACATCACTCCAATCTTCAAAGGTGGGGATCCCTCCCTACCAAATAGTTACCGTTCCATCTCATTGACATCAAATTTGGCCAAAGTGTATGAAAAAGTGGTTAAAGAATCTATAAGACCATCTACACCAAAGTGTATCTCTCTCTTATCTTTACTCTTTTATGTTACTTGTTCTATGATCTAATTGTTTCCGCACATTCAGAGAGGGTTACCAAGTCTACGACTGCAAGTCAATTGGCAGAATACAAACAACAGATAATTGGCTATTCGAGTCACAATTTATTCATGGCAACGTACTGCTAAGATACACTAGTCATTAAATGTTGAACGATACATACTGAAGAAAATGAATTCAAATTTGAGATGGAAATTGTGCCATGGCATTTGGTCACTTTTACCCCTCAGCCTGATTTCGCTCGATATCAGGGCTATGAAAATGAATTTTCTTTTGTTTTAGATTGTTTTAGAGTCCTAAGTTTAATTGTCTTAAGTCTGACTTATGCAATAGTGTTGTTTTGTAGTAAATAGTTAACATGTGTCGATGAAACTGTCAAGGAGCCGAGTACTTACGAGTTTGAAAGTAGACCCTGATCTCTCTGGAGGCCACCACCTGCGCTCGGTGACTTAACATTACATGCTCAAGATTTACAGTGAATCAATAATTTTGCTTGTAGGAAATTTTTGAAGAAACAAATGAGTAACAAATCTACTCTAATGAAGAGTGTTGCATGGCGGCCGAGTGGTGGTAAATGACTATATAGTTATTGTTGATAGAGGGAGGTATGTGTACAGAGAGATGAAACTATTGCGAGTAATGAGTGAAGGTGTAGAGTGAGTATGAGAGAGAACTATGGATGACTAGAATGAGAATACAACAATGAGTAGAGCTTCCATGTGATGGGAATAACAGCTCTTGATGCTCTCTTTTGAATTTCTGGTGATTCCACCATCGGATGCTTCCTTGGCAGTGCTGGGCGGAACTTGTCTTGATTTTTTGTCATTTTGTCTCCGGGAAGGCCCTAAGAAGCTAAGAAATATCTTATCCTAACGACTTGCACGCCAAAAATCTAGAAACTCGTGCTTGGCGGTGAGGATTCTTGCTTTGGCCATCAAAGGAGAATGGGAAGTGGTTGTGTTTTTAGCAAAGTAAACTTGTTATTGAGCCTCAAGAAACGAAAAGTAGCTCCCTCTATGAACTGACCTTAGTACGTCCATATTTCCACTTTGCCTTAGGTCTCGATTCCGGCCTGGATAACTTGAGTGTACTTAAGTGTAGTTATGTAGTGAAATAATACTTCCAAGCCTGTTACTCTTCTCGCTTGAAATAGTTCACTTTTAGAGTATTCGGACATTTGGGCAAGCCTGGTACCAGCAAACCAACTTGCCTGCCAATGCCAGTGATGGCAAGTTGGCGTTTCAGACTGGTTTTAACGAAGCTGACCTTTCCCCATGTAGCTATGTGAAAAAAGGGTCAGCTTCTGAAAAACGTGTTTGAAGCCCCAAACATGCATCACTGACTGTGGTACCAACAAACAAATGAACCTGCCAGAGCTTGCCTAGGTCCACCATACTCTCTCATGTACCCCACGCGGCATATTTAACTCGACAGAATTTGAATTTGAATGATGATTTGTCGTCTTATCAAGATTAATCTTAGTAAGGGCTAATTTCTATATCCAGGCAATATTTTGACATTTAAGCATTTTTAATTTTATTATCGGCATCATTGTAAATGTCAAAAGAAAAGTTGTAATCGAAATGATCTCCCGCGGAATACGAGCCTCGAAGAAAAGCAAAGAACCTGAGAATCAGCAGCCAAGTTGTCAACAATAACCAGGGCGATCACTGAGGTGTCATTTTAGTTTCAAAAGAGAATTAACATTGTCAGGTACAACATCCCCCTCCCTCTTATTGGAAATATAGTGGTTTGTCCTTCTATTAGGCATGCTGTCAACCTTGGACAATTTTTCATTAGTGAAAAGGATGACTTGCTCTCCGTTCTTTATTTCATTGAGTAATAGCTTGGATTGGGCTAATCTTTTGGAGTTGTTCAATTAATGAAAAGCTGGATCTTCTTCCTAGCCTTAGACATGGGGCCCAGGTATTTCATGGTCCCACAAGCATTGATTTCTTCTAAACCCATGGTGACCCTGATTGATTCGTCTTCATTCGACGTTTGAAGGCATTAATCATAACCGTGATCCACACTGCTGATTTATCAGGCTTTGAACCGCTTTATAGTGTCCATAAAAACTTGGCGGCTGATTCCCACGTTCTTTGCAATGCATGAGGCTCCTATTCCGCGTGAGGTCATTTCGATCACAACTTTTCTTTTGTCATTTATAATGATGCCGTTCAAAATATTAAGAAAAGCTTTTATATCAAAACATTGTCTGGATATAGAAACTAGCCCTTACCAAGCCTAATCTTAATAAGATTACAAACCATCATTTAATTCTAAATTGAAATTTCGTCAAGTTAGATATGCCTCACCGGGTAGTTAGCAATTGACCCTATATTCTCGGACATCCCTGAGTGGGAGTACATTGTTGGCTATGCGCATCATGCCAGATTCAAAGCAGGATTTTTTAATGTAAAATCACCGTTGGTGGACTTTAATGTGGGCGAGTTTACGTGGCAAAGTTCTCTTTGATAGAGCCCCATTTGGCGGGTTTTGTGGTTGTGGGAGATCCCCTTTGACGGACTTGAAAGAGAGGAAGATTACCGTGGCGGAGTTCACTCTCCGTAGAATTCACTGCTGGCAGAGTTTATCATCGCGGAGATAGCCGTTGGCGGAGTTATCCATGGCGGAGTTCAATGTGGATGGAGGAGTTCAATTCTGGCAAAATTCAACGTCTGGGGACTTTATCATAACGGCGATTCCTTTGCAGAAAACCATTGGCGGAGATTAGTATGGGGGAAAACCGAGGGACCCTTTTAGTTGTTACAAGGAAGTGAAAGCCTTACAATTGGGAGAGTTTGTAGTAGAGGTCCTTTGACATGAAAGAGTATTGATTTGATCTCATCATCTAAAACCCTTGGCTTAATTATGATCCCCTCAAAAAAGTTCCCAGAGGTGCGCCTTTGACCAGCGGATACCTCCATACACTTGAATTTTCTTGTTCAACCGTCCCACACATAAAAATGCATGCATTGAAAATTGACCATTGCAGGCATTTGTGCGGTAATTTAAAGCATGAACTAAATATCCCAAGTATTAGTTTTCCGAATGTATTAACAAGCATCGACAATCGTCACATCAAAAGGTAAAAACACCTTATCATAAACATGTATTCATCATGTAACAGTTTTCGATTACGGTCTGATCAAAAAACCATGGAACAATATTTACTTGTGTTTTTTATAGTGCAATATGCTTGTTTTTGAAAACTTTTGAGCCATTAGCATGTTATGATAGACAAGCACGATAGTAATTTGCCAAAAATAAGCGAAGACCTTTTTGTTTTTTTTTATAACCAGGAAGCGTCTACAAGCATAAGTTGCACGTATCTTTCCGAATTTTCCCCTTTTAATTTGTTTGAGAACGTGGGAACATTATGATTGACAAGCTCCTGTCTTAAAACAAGAAATGACATTAATCACTCACGGGTTATCTTTTTTGTTCGTATTTCCAAATACTCTTTAATGGGACATTCTAGTCTTTTTCATTCATCCGTCAGACATATGATGAGACTGGCTAATGATTAATGATAACTACAAGCTTCCTCATAGCTCACGAAAAAAACTGGGTCAAATTAGCCAATCACCCCCAAAGAATATCAGTGTTATTAAACCAACCTGCAAGGGCTCTTCTATTTCATCACCATTATTGCATAAAGGTGACGGGTATCTTTGTGTGATAATTTGTGCATGTTCCTTAACTTCATTAAAGTTGCTTTAAGGCATGCACAATATCAAAAGATACTAAGCTTGGCTATTTGTGTTGGACTTTGTGTTGCTCGGTTGGGGGGGTTGAATCTCCCAATCCAGCAAAGCAAGGTATCACAATAGCACATAGGTATTTCCAATAAGCAATCTCATGTCCAGAATACCATTAATTCCCAGATGTGGGTGTGAATCAAAGTCGAAATTTTTTATCATACGATAAGTGGGGAAAGAGAGCTAAACCGAAGAATTTGTTGAGAAACGGTGTTAACCAATCAGATAGATAAATAAATTAAAAAAAAAGAAAGGAAATTGAACGTATATAACATTAATGTACACTTCTTAGCGTTCATCCTTTTTGCGGTGGGCCGAAAATCCACAAGGGTACATGACACTGCCACGTTAAAAAGAGATCATTTAAAAGAGATAAGTCTATGAGAAAACATAGCAGAAGAGAAAAAAGGGCGTGGAGGAGGGGTGAAGAGGTAGGGGATGAGTTGCTTTCATTTTTGTTAGTGTTAAGCTACAGAGCATGTAACAGTGTTACAACGCCAAACCTCGTACTTAAGTTTGATACAGTTGTCTTGATATGTTTCAAGTATATCAGATTTGGTTAGATTTCCATGTACGTTGAACGTCTCGGATGTATTGTGCATGATACTTGGTCGGATGGAGCTTACGGTAATATTTTGGTACAGGTGGAACTCGTTTTAATGGAGTTTTTATTTGCACAATTTTGGATCCATTGCCTTCTATTGCCTTGCACACAATTTTATTCTGGGACAGCTTCACACTATCCTCTAGACGTATCTTTTCAGGGCGTTTAAGCAATGGAATTCCGACTGGTAAAATATTCAATTTTCCAACAATAGATGCGGTCATATCCTTCCAAATCAAAGCCGAAATACAGTTAAGTATGTCTTTTCACATGGTCACAAGAGATAAATCAAGCAAGATGTACTCAAGACTATCTTTGAGCCCTATGATGACCATCACAAAATGTCAGAAGATGCATTCTCAAGCTTCGAAGGGCAACAAATGGTCAATGGGTGTGCAAGGAATTGATCCTGATACTTGATATGTTGCTCTTAGAACAAGATCAACACAAAACATAATTTCACACATTTCGTTTGATGAATTACTTAGGGCCCGATTAATTCCCATCAAAGTGGGGTATTGTTTTTGTCTCTTTGTCATTTTTGTCATTGGTCGTACTGTACGTTAACCAATCCCCGATTTTAACTGAGATTTAAGATCAAACTAGATTTATGCCAATCTCTTTGGGTTCTTTGATTATTAGTAAAACAATAAGTTTACCATTTGAGATATCATTTATCTTAAGAATGATACTAATATTTGCAATATCTATATTCAAAGTAATCTAAGCATTATGATTTATTATGTATCAAGCTAGAGGATGTCATATGTCACTTTTATCCACATTATTTAGAATCAACCATATTAACTCTTTCTTAAATCTCACTTACATTAGACTTTGGTTGGACCAAAGCATGACAGACCTACGGGAATTTGGCATGCAACAACACCAAAGAATTACTTTGATGGGGATTAAAACGGGCGTAATTTTTCATCAAATCAAATTAAGAAGATGGCATTCGCAAAACTTTATAAAGTACATGTCTGTCAGAATGACAAAGTTTGTTGAAGAGGGTAACTTCCTAACGTCGTGATTGGCCACTAAAGTGGCCTTCCACCCATGAGATTCCAGGCGGTGATATTTTAAGATGGTTACCAAGTGTCTCAAAAATAGTCTTGACGATATGTTACTTGATCTAACTCTTGTAACCGAATGAAAAGATGTGTTAAGCTGCACTTTGGCCTCGATTTGGAAGAATGTCAAAGCATCTACAATGGGGTACTCCCACGTGGTTTCGTGAGCGCATATTTTGAGATGCGATCTGAGCCCATTTGGTCCTACTGACAATATCAGATAGTTTCGTGAACCCACATTTTGAAATGAGAATGGGTAAAATTTAGTACTTTTGCATTTCAAAATTTGCGTTCACAAAACCACGCGAACGTAAACAAAAAGTGAATGTTTTGCCGACATATAAGAACAGATCCAATATATACTACTCAATTTGCCGGACAAAACGTGCATCTGATGGGAGTGAAAAGCTTGTGCCTAAACAATTGTTGATGCACTTCTCAACGGTGGACTTGAGTTCAATCAGAGAGACCTTTAACTAGAGGAGTGGACATCAGCGGAGCTAGGCCGATTTTTCTTTTTGTCGCAGCTCTTTGACCAAGGCATAAATGAAAAAAAAACCAGTAACTGCACATCTTTTATTGTATTCAGTCTTAAAACTCTAGACTTTTGACTACATAAACCAGAAACTTTCAATATTTTTGATTTAAAGTAAGATAACACAAAATATTGTTCCAAAAACACGATTTTTTCTTCTGTTAAATCTCTTTTTCATAATGTATGGTAATATCCCTTGTGACTTTTGGGGGGGGCTTAAATTTTTGTTATCGCAAAGTGGCCTAGCTTTGCCAATTGCCATGTCCAATCCTCCTGTTAAAGGTATCCTTGGTTCAACGTAGATCGGAATAGCTTGCTCAAGATTCGTGAAACACTTCCTCTTGATTTACAAAAAACAATCAATGCTTATTTTCAATTTAACGAAGGTTTTCTTGTTTGATAGTCCTAGGAAACTTGTGCAAATACATGAAGCATTACTGAGCCCATGAGCAGGGAAGAAGAAGACCCAAGAACAAGCTCATTCTCATAAGTATACTCCTCTAGTTTCAGAAAGATAATGCGCAACCTTTCATTTTCGTTTTTAATGAATGTTTATTATGAGTACTCATGAGAAGTTATTTTTCAATGCATAAATTGGTCTAATATCTAGCCTGTAATAGACCTAAGCAATTACAGCGCTGAAGGGCAAACCATGAGACCATGAAGAAGTGATTACTAATTGCTATGTAGGGAAATTTGAGTTTTTTGGGCATAACCTCCCTATCTTCGACCAAAGGGAGCTATACGAAACGAACGCGTCGAACCAGAACTTAGGGGATCGAATAAATAATCACGGGACGTTGCGACCATGGCTACAAATTTACATTTTCAGTGGCATGTGGCATCCCTAGCAGAATATCGGAGACCCGTTAGTTAGTCGCAAAAAGTAACCCTGACTTTGCTTCGATCAAAACTGGTTTGCCTTTTTTGTCAAACCTAACCTTTTCTTTTATAAGGACCGGTTTTCAGCGGTATAAAGTTCCCTCTCCGGCACGGAGAGGAAACCAAACGCCACCATTAGAAATCTTATTTCATGGCGTTGTGTTCAAGAGTGGCCGGAATCTACGTGTCCAGCCAGTCGTGAAGAAAATAGATATTCTCAAATGTCAAATATGGCTTCAAGTGGTTTCGAAGGAAATTCATGTCTTGAAACCCGGTTCTGGTAAAAGAAAACTGTGTATTGAATAGCAACGACGTTCTTTACATGCAGTTTGTTCAAGTTTGGATCTCAAAGCATTGATTGGTCAACACATAAAACTAGTTTGCCATTACATCATACCCTCTTGTGTGAAGAGAAGCTCATACAAGCCCTCGCTTGTCTGTTCAAACTCGACGGCATGAAATGGGCGAACACATTCAACGTGTCTTGACCTTGTTGACTTTCTTCAAGCCTCACTTTTATAAACTCCACAGCAAAGAATGCCCCCGTAGTTGAATAAATAGCTATTACGTTACGTTGGAAACGGCAGGTGCTTTGACTTTCCAAGCTTTCTGGCAATCCTGATTTTGAAAATTTGTTTGACCATCTCTAAGGACCAGGTAAATAATCCACAAAAAGTTGGCCAAAGCTGCCCGAGAAAGACGGCTCTGGCAACTCTGTTTTAACCAGTCGCAATTCAAAAGCCACGTGGGGGTATCTCAGTCTCCTTCGTCTTGATTAGTTTGAAAACCAAATATTGAGGCGGAATCGCATCTTAAAAAAGCGCATCAGTAATGTTTCATTGTCAAGCTCGGCATCCTCCTATTAACGTTCGAAGTCTTTGACAATTTGACAATTTTCCAAGGGAACGGTCCCAAAAAAGAGTTTTTTCGGTCTGTCGCTTTGCTACAAGCCAAGATTCACAGGACCGCATTTAGCCAACAACCACTTTTTATTATATAAGACCCAAGTAGCCATAACTTGGTTCCTGAAGGCTATATTAACCTTATGATAACATAACATACAATCAAACTGCTTCAATTTGTTCAGAGGATTGACTCGGTTGAACAATAAGTTTCTAAATATCCAACCCACGTTTTGTTTTGAATTAACCAGAATGACTTTTGATGAGTTTAGAGCCACCAGAACGCTATATAGTAGAAAACTTTACACAACATACGACAAAGGTGAGAAAGTCGGAAGAGTGAGTGAGCGTGGGAAAAATGACAATATCTAATTTATTCATAAACATCTTGTAGAGCCCTTAAAGTCCCACTCTTAAAAGGTTGGGTGGCAGATCAGACTCATTATAAATGGCCAGACCAACGACTAACCAAAAGCCTTAGAGCAGTCTTGAGAAGGGAGACGAAAAGCAATTCCCGAGCAATTGCTTACTTGGAATCTGTCATAATATATTACAAGACTGTTCTGCCATTTACTGTCAAAGTAGCTGCTCTTTTAGGGAATTTCTACTCGAGAACGGAAATATTGTCAGTTGTTTTATTTAGTTGTTACAATGACTTATCAATGTTCAAGTGTTTAAAGAAATGTATGAACAAAATACAAATGTCATGTCATTTCCTCTCTGTGCCCATTTCTGCTTTTTGCTGTGAGTGCTTTACAAAGCTATTATATGTGCTTAGTTATTTCATGAACCAGTCAGTGACAAAACCCCTTCACTAGGGAAGAGCAACTTTCACACAATGACTCTGGCGTTACTAGTTGTCCTTGGGGTATTGAAATGTTCCTGGGGGGCCGCTCAAATAGAATCCTTCCGCTATTTTACCAAAAGGGGATCATTTACCCAATATCCGGATCCTTTTGTCATCACGAATCAAGTCAATANTGACTTATCAATGTTCAAGTGTTTAAAGAAATGTATGAACAAAATACAAATGTCAAAACCCCTTCACTAGGGAAGAGCAACTTTCACACAATGACTCTGGCGTTACTAGTTGTCCTTGGGGTATTGAAATATTCCATGGGGGCCGCTCAAATAGAATCCTTCCGCTACTTTACCAAAAGGGGATCATTTACCCAATATCCGGATCCTTTTGTCATCACGAATCAAGTCAATACTTCCGGGTAATGTGACATCAATATTTACTTCTCCTGTCTGGTTCGGCAATTTGCACCCTAAAAATATTTGAGACGAGCTTGAGAGGTTTCAGTTTCCTGGAATAGTTCCATTTTAGATCTCACATAGAGTGTAGTGGCCTCGCTCAACTGTCTGGCTGTGATGCCTTCATATTTGATGAACAGGAGAAGAGCTGCGCAATAACTAATCAATCCCTTTACACCATCGACTTCGAAAATCAAGGACCTAGCACCAAAACCGTTGGATCAAAGTACAGAGAACTCAATGCCATTAGTGAGTACAGATTCTCTTACATGTATTATACTTAAACGAAAGCACTGGCACTAGTTGATAGATACACCATTCCTCAATATGGCTACCCAATTTCACCAATATCTGACGACTAATTTTGAAAATAAATCCTGTCAAGGCTTTCTACAACCTTTTTTTGTTGTTACACCAAGAGTAAACCAGAGCTTCTTAATCTTGTTTTTGGAATGCAACATCTGGGAAAATATCTCAGATTAGTACAATAATCCACTTAAAACCTGCAAGGGGATAATATTTTAAAATGATAATTAATCACAGTGGTAAAAATACCCTTTAAAGACTTGATAGGGCTGGTTGAACACCGTGTAATAGATATTGCGAGCAATCGCAGTTGCGTTTCCAATTCACTACAAAAATAGCTGGTTAATTCTTGAAGGGGTTACGAGTAGATCCAGGGTAGTTTGGAGGCGGGAACCGACCCAAATCTTGTATGGATTGAGACCTCGGGCCAGACAACAAAGAGTGACTTTAGAGTCGGTGAAGCAAAATATAGGAAGCTTGATATTCAAGGCTTCACCACATCTGGCAGTGATAACTGCCGTCCGCGAGAAGTTCCAATCTTCCAATGGTTTCATCCTTATGAATGCCAGTTCTCACTAGCTGAAGCGGGTTGACACGTGTCTTGCCAAATGCTCTCGTACACTGCCAATAGTTTGCTGAATCCTTGTACACTACATAGACAACAGTACAACAAGCCGAAGCACTGGTATCCCCAAAGGCAGCAATAAATAATGGGTCAAAGTTTTGTGGGATCAAACAACGAGATACATGCTTAGGTACCCATAACACTGATAAAGATTTTGTGCATATGTCAAGACCTCTAGTAACGATTTTCGTTGTTATTGAAACAAAAGGATCTACTTTTGAATAATACCATGTCAGAAAATGCCTCAGGTTAATATATTTATGCACTTAACACCTACAAAGAGATCATAATTTTAAAAAGTAATTAATAGATGTTGGGAGTAACCTTAGTTAATATTGCGCAGGCGGTAGGTTTTTATAGTGAGAAGTTTCCAACTACAATCTTAGCCGAATCCATGGAGGAAACGATAAGGTATCACGCTTTCAGAGATTGCATTTGTATCAAATTTGACTACAAAATTGCTCCGGCTCAATATCTTAAAGTCATTGCCAAAAAATGTAATACGCTTTTTCTATGCCCAAAAATAAAAGTAAATATGTTACTCTTTGTTGCAGCGAGTAAAAACCATGAAAATAGTTTGCAATATCACTTAAAACTGGTTTAATGTCAATATTTAACAATTGTGATGCCATACTTGTAAAATATAACTCTAATTAAGCCTGATCTTGAATTTTGACAAAATTCTTTTAACGTTAAATGAAAACGCCGAGACCTTAGAAATCGATTATTGCAAAAAATGACACATTGGAAAGTTGAATTGTCTCATGTATCGTTAGCATATTTCAAAACATGACAAGATAGAGTTAGATAAAAATGATAGCCATTTTTAACTCCTTTGTAAATTTTAAGCCACAAGCTTTACTACTTTTTGCCTTGAAAGAAATCTCAAAGAAAATGAAAACAATACATTTTCTTGTCCTATCATTGAAAAAGACAATAGCATGTTTTAGAAATAACTTGAAATATACTTAGGCTTGATGTGTTCCCTGCGAGAATAAAATTCAATCATCACACCATGGCGCAGCTGGTTCTTAACCCTGTTTGCGGGTAACGAGCCGTGTGATCATGCCCAAGACCACGGTTGCCCCCAGTGGGGCGGAGGTGAACCCAGAGGAATCAGCCGGAGTTTCCGCTATCCGCCTTTCCATCCGCAAAATTAAAGGTCACACAACCCGGATTAAGAGTGCGATTAAAAGTGCTTGTGTTTCGGCCCAGAATTAGCCTACTTCGGCAGTCAAAGCTGAGCTTGAGCGACTTATTGGACAACTCCAAGCCAACCAGGATAAATTAGAGGCAAAATACGATAGCCTGGCCGCCATCGATCCAACTTTCAGAATTCTCAAAGATTTTGATGACACCTTCAACGTGGCAAATGATGCTCTGTTGCGAATGGAGAAGATAACAAGTCAGCCTCCCTGAACTGATGGACCGACTAGAATGGATAATGTGTCGGTCCCGAGGGTACAAGCTACTCTGGCCCCTGTAGTTCTTTCACACGAAGCAACCCCAGACGAGTTGCGGGACTGGATTACGAAATTTCGAAGTTATTTCAGCAATAGTCGCATGCAATTTTTCGAGACGATTGATCAACAGTCTTACTTTTTTGCTGGATTGGATGCAAGCTTTACAAATCATGTTTCGTAATAACTGTAACGACTCAACGCCAATATGGGGCATTGGTGGATTTGTTGACGTTTCAGAGTGCCGATTTGCCAGTGTCTACCCAATCTTTGCTCGACGATGGGTGTATTTTTCTATGGAGCAACAAAAAGGCCAACTATTTGCTGACCCCCTTGCGATCATGGACAAGAAGGGTGCCGAAGCAGAATTATCCAGCCTTGGGGTGGAAGAAATCAGGGTCTTCAGGGCCCTTCATGGTTGTACCGACAATAAGTTAAAGGAAGAATTCCTGGATCTTGCCTCCCAACTTGGAAGATGATAATGGAAATTACCGGCATTTATGAACGAGGGCAACGTAATAAGCAAATTATTGAAGAAGTCAAGGCCGCCAATAAGTCTTACTCTCTGGTCGTGGCCGCATGAACGGTCGTCAGCGGCCAATCAGTCGCGAATCACGTAAACCAAGACGTCCAGCTACCCCCAATCATCGTAATAGAGAACGAAGTGGATAGGCCACCATCTCGGCTGTCAATCATCATCCCAATTGCCCAACTCCTGATTTTCGAATTGAGGTAACCTCGTTGGATGGTTCCAAGTTTTGCCTTGGCGTAATACAAGATACAGGTGCCACCCGGTCTGTCATCAAAAAGTCTAACGGCTGCAAATGGCACAATCCTACCGAATGATGGGGCCGTTTTATTAAAAGTCAAAGGCAAGAACGGCAACCCCCACGTAGTAGACGCAATCGCTTCGCCCGATATAAAGAAAAGTCACTTATTTCTTGGCAAGATCTCATGGCCATGAATGTTACACCCAAAGAATTCTCTAACACATCAGTCGGGGCAATTATTTCTCGGAGTGACTCGCTTGATCTTGTCAAGAAGGATTTCGAGGATGTGTTGGTGACCACGTTGGTCAATTCGTCCGGTACTATCAAGGACCCGAAAATGTCTATTGAATGGGATGATACTATCAATGTCCGGCCTACTCCCGTTCAAACGGCCAAACAAACTCCAGTTCATTGCAAAAAAATGTCTGACGATCTTATTGACGAGCTCATTGCTTCTAAAATGATCAAACCAGTCAGTGTCGATGTCCCTACCACGTGGATCGGCCCAGCCCATTTTTTACCTAAGTCCAGAGGGAAAAAGTTGCGACTCGTCACCGATTTCCGAAGATTAAATAAAGCGGTCAAACGTCCAGTCCATCCCTTTTTGCGGTGCCTGATCTTATTCGCCGAATTCGACCTGATTCCAAATTCTTCGCGAAACCGACCTTGAATATTTGCTAAAGCTCATTGACGATATGCTCATCCGAGCCCGTACAATGAACGAACTTTTAGACAGACTGCGGATAGTGCTCCGACGTTGTCGAGAAGCTGGAATCAAGATATCTCTCGAGAAGCTCGAAATTGGGTCAAGGGTTAAGTTTGCTGGATATGTGTTTAGTGGCGAAGGAGTCCACCCCGATCCGGACAAACTACGTGTGTGAAATGATTTTCCAGCTCCCAATTCCATTACTGAATTAAGATAGTTTTTGGGTTTAGCCAACCAACTTGCTGGATTCATCCCTGATCTAGCATATGCGACAGTTAACATCAGAGAGTTACTTAAGAAGAAAAACGCCTTTATTTGGCTGCCAGCTCATGAAACGGAATTCAGGGAAGCCAAAAGGATACTCTGCTCTGAACTCGTAGTGAAACCATTTGATCCCAC
>NC_081449.1:2826827-2845388 GCF_007210705.1 Tigriopus californicus | reverse complement strand
CAAATTAGTGTTCTTAAGGCTAACACAATTGGCGAGGCGAATATTTTGGTCAAAAATTACTTATCTGCTGCTGCTGCTTGCAATCCAATCTCAGCATTACAAATGATATGGAAAAAACTAAAACAAAATAATGGATCAACTGAACACGTTGTAAATAGTCCTAGGAAACGAATGGGAGGTTTTTCCACACTCGATTCCTACGGTAATCTTGGCAAACGCCTCCGCGAGCTTGAAGACCTTTGCCTGGTCGACAATGCTCGCATGGGATTGGTCCCAAGCCTTCAGCGTTTGCACTTTGGAAATGGTTTATGGTCGGTCAAGTGTAAGGGCGGCTTTACACTACGATGGAAAACCAGGATTGAATCCGGTTTGAGGATGGAATTGGGACTAGTGCTGGGGAGAGTCCAGCAGAGGACTCGAGTCTTTCACTGCACTCATATACATTTTTGTTAGCCAGTGGTAGTCCAAAATGCTCAATAAATTGCTCTGCCCATGATACCAGACGTTGGCTCACCCAAGCAAATTAAAATCAATCAAAAACTATGAAAGATATTGAGCATATTTTTTCGATTCCTTCTTTCTCGACTCACCTTTTTTGAGCCAATTAAATGGTGAGCTCATGCAAATTGTCATTTCCGAAATCTAGTGTCAAGTGCAAGGACTTTTTCCAATTGCCATCCACGGTCATTGTGTCTATTCTAAAACTAGTTCTAATGAGGTTTGTGCTCATTTATCATTTTCTACCCCCTTGTGGTCGCAATCGAATGGGTTTTCTGCAGGCAAAAGAAACCCAATCTACATGGTTTATTAAAGGGGCACTGGATTTAGACAGACTATCCTTGATAAAGGAGAAACGTGACTTTTCAATGAGGGCATATATGTACCAGACAATTGTCCCAAAGACTCTAATTCAAAAACGATATGCTAGCATTGGCTATTGGGGAAATACTGATGAACAGAGCTGTGCAAATGCTATAATTAGAGAGAATATAATGTTTTGTTGGAAAGAATGCACGGAATAATTTTAAACCAAGTTTTGTAGATGGATATAATTCGTCTGATGAAGATAAAATAAGGTGGATGCATAGAGAGAGAAAGGTCTTTACGGGAAGATGGACAAGAGTAGAAATGGGAATGACGTGTTCATAGAAGACTGGAGAACAAAGATATCATCGGAAAGATGTCTAGGGTCTAGGGTCTAGGACGTAACCTTAGACTTACAATTTCTCCAATTTATCAATAAAACTTCTATAGGATATTTGTGCTTGTTCCCACACTGAAGTTTTTCTTGTTTTGCTCTTGGGTTCGTTTGTTACTCAGTTTTACTGTCCCTGATATTGCAAAAAAGTTTTCTTTTCACTGATACCCTATTTAACTTCTATGAGGCTTTCGATTTCAGGTTCCTCTCTTGTATATGTTTATGTGGACAAATATTACAACAAAGATCATCGATTGGTGTTCTTTAACATGAATTCAGGTACTCCATACGAGGCATGTACATATGAAATGGACAACAGCCTGGTCCAGGACTTTGATGACCGCTTTCATGGTGGAAGCTTGTTACTGCTTGGGAACGCCCTTCATTTCTGCTTTCCATGGAGACAAGTTAAGTCACAAAGTGAGTATTCCCATTCATAGAGATCTACTCGTAGCAACAAACCAGCACCAGGGTTTACCTTTTGGTTGAAAGGAAATTTTAAGAATACTCGGAAATACTTTATGTAGATTGATTGGCAATCAAGGAGAATTTAATGGAGGTAGGTGTTTTCCTTTTTGAAAAGCATACAAATGCCCCAAAACACTTGTGATCAAGTGCAACTGAAAGACACAGAAATGAAATGCAATGCTACATGAACCATTCCTATCATGGGTATACGAACTGAAACTCTAATTTTTAATCCTGTAACAACGAACTATTTATTAACCCTGAAAATTGCGAGTGCACTCTCAAAATTTGTAGATGACGCCATCTTCCTTTCCTGCTTCAATCTCCCAATAAGGGCCCTTATTTGCAACGTCACACAACCCAAAGAAAACGGGATGAGGCGCGGTAGATTGCTAAATAAACTGCTCTTGCCTTGCCTTGAACGCAATTTCTTTTCCGGACATTATGTGACTGTTTTTTTTTAATTAGCTAAAAAGGGCAAAAATGCTGTTTTTCGGACCTCCTTACCACTACTTGGAATGGAATCCCAACAGTTCAAGACGAGAAATTTATTTATTTTACTTAACTTTTATTTATATGTATTTTTTGACAGGACTTCTGCACCAACTTTAAACATTTTTCGGTTTCATTGTCCATTTAGTTTGCTTTAATAAACTGGGCAGGTATTCGTCAGTCCACCTAGACCAGATTTTTGTCGACAATTCCTTGCATATAATTAAGGTGCTCGCGTGGGTTCTTGGACGCATACAACCCAGGAGGGACAGACACATTGCTCTTTGCATAAGAAAATGGATAGGGGTAAGGGCTCTGGAGTCCTTTGGATCCGTGCTCTCATAAGTTAGGGGTCGAGAATTTAAAAACCCATCACTTCACTCACTGCCCCCCGTAGCTCATGCTCTCTCAAGTGGCGACGGGCTCCTTGCTCTTCTTCTAGAATATTAGACAAGGCACGTTTTGCTGACTTAATCAATGATTCATGGATTCCCCCCCAATGGAGAGCACCGGGTGTTGAAATTTTCCGCAGAATGGTTGAGGTCCCAGGGTTAGTTTTGGCCCAGTTCCTTCAACAGGGACCTTGCTCCGATAAAATTCGTCCCGTTATCGCAATAGACCATGTGAGGCTGACCCCGTATGTTGATAAAGCTTCGAAGGCAATTCATGAAATCCTGAGTGGACATCGAGGCACACAGTTCAATATGGACCGCACGAGTTGTCATCATGCAAAGATGGCACCCCATCTCTTCTCCAATTTATTTCTTGACACCAATATCTCCATGGGTCCAAAGAGGTCCATTGAGGTATTATAAAACGGGGCTCAGCCACAGCCGTCCGTTCCTTTGGTAGGTCTGCCATTTCTTGGGTGGCTGTTGGCTAGAGATAGTTGGCAAAATCTACATAATCGGCACGTCTGCTTCACTGCTTCACTACCTCGGAGAACCCAGTACTTTTGCCGAATTAGAGCTAGGCCATGATTTATTCCTGTGGTGGTGTTTTCTCATGCTCCTCTTTGAGGATGAGCTTACTTATGGAGTTCTTGGGACAAATGATCACTGGAATGTTTTTGGTCATATGGGAGTTGTGCCTGCTCAATCTCCCCCTCGCACGCACGAGGCCCTCATGATCAATGAATGGATATTACAGGAATTGAGGCATTATTTTTATCTCCAAGTGTCCATGCTCCATGGGCGTTGTTTGTTCATGTGATTATAAAAGAATACGGATCTTGGTGACGATGTGACAATTTCCATCCACTCAATGTGTAAACAAATGATTCCCTGTAAGTTGAGATCCCAGTTGAACATTTTAACGTCAATCCTTTGGGGAAGGGCGTCTTTCTAAAATTGATTTGGCAAGAAGCTATCATCAAATTCCAATGGCCAAGGAGGATATCGCAATGACCGTGATAAGCACATTTTTTCAAGCTCTCCAAGATGCCGGGGTGGTCTTTAAGCCGACAAAATGCTCATTGGACGTGTCAAAGCTGATTGTTCTTGGGCATAACGTCTTGGCTAAACAAAGTGTTGGCCACTGGGCATAAGTGGGTGCATGCAGTGAGGGATTGTTCATATGATTTCAATTGCTTGAAAATAGTTTTTGAACCACCATCATTCAATGAAAAAATGCAAGTACAATTGAGATTTGAACTTAATTGAGACCTTTTTCGTCATTTGATGTAGGGTTTGGCTGAATTGGTACAAAACATATTGATAGCTTGGTTTGTTGGAAGGAGAAACATTGCTTCTTGAGTTTTTTTCCGGCTCATTGTTTCACCCTTGCATTGACTTTGTCGCTAGCATTGAGATGACGCATCTTTCCTTTCAGAATCTTTAGTAAGGGCCTTGCCGGTCTTCTTTTTAACTGTTTGGACGTCGTTGGGGTGCACTTGAGGTGCTCTGTTACTTCCTTGGTGCAGGTAGTGAGAACAATTACTGCCTCATATCCCAGTATTTGCAAAATGAAAAACTGTTACTCCTGCCAATCCAATATGTCTTGACTCCGCCTGAACCTTTGGAAATACGACACGCAGTGGTCGGGAAGGTCAGCCATTTTCAATTCACCCATTCGGCTCCAAGAACTTGACTATTTTAGAACCTCCAGACTTTTATCAATTGTCTTAATTTTGCCAGTCTCGTTTATCACTGACAATTTTAGTACCATCAATATTTCTCCTAAAAAAACCCTTGAAAACAAGCCATCGGCTAAAGGGGTTGCTGGGCGTTGTGATTACAACAACTACGTTTATCTTATTCCTATCACAGCAGCCCAAAATACATACATACATACATACATACATACATACATACATAATGAAGGAAAGGAAGATGACGTCAGGGTCAAATTTCGGAATGTCACTTGAACCTTTAAAGCTTAATAGTTCTTTGTCAAGGGATTGAATTAGAGTTCCAATTCAATTATTCATGAAAGAAATGGTTCATTGGCATTACAATTTTATAAATTGTCAGAGTTTTAGTCATTAACACGCTTAAAGCATACTTTGTAGCCGAAAAAAGCTGCTCTTGAACTTCATTTTCCTCCGTTAGAATTGTCTGTTCTTGCAAAATACTTTTTAAGACCCAAGAAAAGGTTTTTTTTGTTTTTTTTTTACTGATTGTTTTTAAGTACTTTACTGCATTGAAAAGTACCTCACTGACCTCCAAAACTTTGTATTGGCATCATCCGACAGCTGCTACCTAAAGAAGTCAGGAGGAGAATAGAGAGCTTTTCTTGTCTTAACTGCATTGTGAAAACGGCCGAACTTGGGGAAAGGTGAATAGAAACAAACTATCTACTTGGACTTCTATTCAGTACTTTCAATTGGAATCCAAAGAACCGCTCTACTCTAAAACTTGAAATATAAAGCCTCAAAACTGTCACGAAATCATTCTCAACAATTTCAGTATCATATGCAAACAGTACTCTTGATAATAAAATATTGATTATAAACTAATGTTTCGGATTTTTCCAATTTCAGACAATACTATGGGAAGTGGTAAGTTCATTCAAGAACATCTGGAATATGGACAAGCGAGAATCAAAGTTCCGAAATCATGTCACGTATCATATTCTACTTCACATAAGACTGGCCACAATTCGGCACAAAAGCGTAGCTCGATTTTCAGTTGGATATAACGGCTAGATAGTATGAAGGTTTTACCCCGCCCTCTAATGCAGTGCAAAACAGGGCACATATTAGGGGCCCTTTTGAGGAAATTGAGTACTAGAAAAGGACTAGCTCATTCATATTGTGCCATGGTATGCGTTACGTTTTGAGAGGGCACAAGGTTTACCGCTATAGACTTTGGGACAAAATGAATAATGAGGAAGTGGTATTTTGTCCAAATTTCCTGCAAAAGAATACCATATTTGTCACGAGCAAGCTCACCGAGGTCCCGGACCAAACCCCTGCTTTGAGGGAAACCCCTGTCCCGTCTACGAGAGGTTGAGTGAGGTAGTCAGGAGGAAAACGACAACTGAACCACGAGGATATTTGTTTGGCCAATGTTTCGTACTTTTAGATTAATATACAACGTTCGATAATCTGAGTGCTTTTCGATCCTATTAACTCTATTAGGCACACTACGTGTCTCGCCGCAAAGCCGATGTGGAGGACACGATAATATTGATGTCAAATAATCTGATAGCTTAATTTTTTGCATATTTCAATAATGTTGTTGAAGATTGTCGTGATTGTTTCAAACTTGTGGTGGTTTGACTGTTGGAGGATTCAGGGTTTTGTTGCCTCCTGGCCTGGGAAATTCAGCATCGCCCACAAAATTGCATTTTCTGTATCCTGATCTTAATTCCTGTACAAGTTTGAAATGATTATGCCTATTGGCTATGCTTTTTGGATGAGTGCAATATTCAGTCCATTCTTAACTGTTTTTTATTGTTGCAAGATATTTTCAGTAAATAATGAACTATGAAATAACAATAATAACCTTCATTACGACTCTTGGTCATATTGGACTAAAAATTGCATAAAATCGTCTGCAAAAACATCATATACAAGAATGAAGGAATGAAGTGATCAAGAATGATGCATTAGTTGACTAAATAACATACGTCGAGATCACGTTCTAGGGTGGGCTATAGAGATGTCCCAACAAAGCGAAAAGCTGCATGTTATAGAACTGAAGTTACTGGTAGAGCAAAACGCCTTGCACAAACACCTAGCCATGTCTCGCTCATCTTTTCTCATTTATTGAATACTACTCTCCAGGACCACTTGAACCTGATATTGATGGACAGCTTCACATGCAGACTTCTAGCAGATCCCGAGGACGGAGTAGCTGGGATCGATAAAAGAAACATACCCAAGAATTCCTGAAGGGAACCAACGGTCTTGGGTTCAGGGAACGCTTTGATTGCTTCCACTTGCGTATCAAGAGCACGAAGAAAAAACTTGAAAGTTTTTTAAAACATTCCGTGCGTTATAAACGTATTTCTGAGAATTGAATTGAGACTGAGAACTTTGTATCTGGGGATGATGGAGGTCAAAATTCTTTGGAAAGAAACCCAGGATTTCGTGCCTTCAGCCAACTTTGAGTCAATCTGGACCTGTGCCCTGAACCTTGTAGCTAAAAATGAAAATAATATCAAAATAACTTCCAACATTATTCCTAGTTAGCAGATCTTTGAGTTGCTAACTCTGCATCAGCGATCACCATTTTGAACATCCTTAATATTTAGTGAAAAAGATAACCTCAGTTCATTAACACAAAAACAATAATGTCAGAGCGTAGAAAATGTTTTGCAGAACAAATTTGTTCAGAAAATTAAGCTTTTCAAGTTTCTTGAAAGTAATAGTAAGTCAATTCTTCTAAAATTAACCATCCACTTAATGACCATTTACCACATAAATCATGAAAACATCTCAAGATGTGTCTGATTTTTAGAGGAGAAGTTTATTACACAAACAAAACTGAGTTCCAACATGTGAAATAGAGTATCTTAAAAACTTTGCAATGATACAATGATAAAAGAGCTATTTAAGATGGATGAAATACGGAATACATCAGCATAAGGTTGGTAATATGTCTGCAATCTATTTCAAACCAACATGTACTTTTTTGCAAAAGGATTTGAAAAAAAGTTAAGTGGTGAAATTTCACATGTTTTCCTAAAATTGACCAGAACCCTTAAAAACTATGATGAATTTTCACAAATATTAGCATTTTGTTGCTCAAATGGCTGAAAGTACATTATGAATTGCAGAACAATGTAAAATATTGGAGTTAAAATTGCAAAATTTGCAGAATCATCTAACATGTACAAGCTTCTTTGGCAAAATTTGCAAAATTTATAAGATGCTGGTTTTGGCCTTAGTTATTACTTCTTTTACCTGACCACACCTCCTGAGTGCGCTGAGCATTATTTCGGCCTAATTTGACCAAGTTCATCAATTCGAGAATATCTTGTGGTTCTATGAAACTTGAAGTTGGCCAAAGTGAAATGTGAAGGAGGTACGAATTATCGAATCCGTTTGCAGTCCATATCTCTAAAAGTCTACAGTTGGGATGGGGTGTCCCCAAAAGTACATGGGTGCCAATAGGGTTTAAAGGAGATGAACTGTCCCCTGGAATCACCGATTTCAATTTTATCAGGAATTTCAAAACACTTTTGGAAAATATTAAGAAAAATGGAACGAATCCGGCCATAGTTTTTAACACTTGTATTATGTTTTGTAACTGGCAAAAAGTCCGAATTTGTGTCTCAAAACTTCCTCTTTTTCGCCCAATACCTCCTCATTTTTCCTTTTTTCAGACTCCTCGATAGAGGAGAGGAGGCGCACGAGGCCTGAAGTTGATGATAAAAACTTTCTCAATTTCAGACCTATCAATTGGTGCTTGTTATATTGTAAAACCTGGCCAGCATTCTTGGACCAAGGTTGTCTTATTTCCCGATAACACCCGCCAAGGAGCATTCACTTTCAAACTGAATGATACCACGATGTGGATATTGGGCGGTGCATCTGACTCGGAATACTATCTTAAGAACAACAACATCCGTCATGGCACTACAACCCGAACCACCAAGTTTTACCATTACGATGGAAGTTCTAGTCAAACCGTCGATGGTCCTGATCTTCCAACCAAGTTTAATCTCCCCGAGCTATCATGGCTGAATGAAACACATGTCATATTATTTGGATACGCGGAAGACGCAGCGGACGGCCAAAAGTATTTCATTAGCAGGTGGCCACCGACCGAATTTTCGTGGTCAACTCATTTAAGACCCAATGTAAGTGTGATAAGTGCAATGTCCCATCCAGACCAAAAGCTGCACTGACTCGAATGTGTGTTTTGTGTGGCCGAGAAATGTTTAGTCTTACTCACTTTTCCATTTGTTGCAATAGCACCTTTGAACCCTTTTAAAACGCAACAGAATCGTTTCCTTTCATAAGGAAAGTCAATTGCCGTCAAAAAAAAGAAATGCAGTTGCGGTGCTTTATTTGGGTTACTTAGAGATGCTGTATATAAAGAAGGATCCCCCAAGGTCCTGGAAGGTTCGTTCGGATTGGACAGTTTTCTTGGGTCTCTCGCTAAGACAAGGTCCCACATTTTGTGGCCAAATATGGTCGTCCAAAAATGAGATTCAGGATGCAAAATTACTTTTTTTATTGACAATACTTTACATGGAAAAGATTGCCATTATTTAGCACTTCCCTAGGGTCATTTTCGAGCCAGGGTCTAAAACAAATAAGTTTAGTTTTGCATCAGAAAGGCTAAAGTTAAGTTAATTTGCGCTGAGTATTCTAGTCAGGTTGGCAAAGACTTCTTTTTAGGGGTTTTCCACAACATCAAGGATGATCATGTAGTAAGTTGGTAAAAAAAAACTCCCATTCCTAAGGGCGACTTTTCAATTTGATGGAAAACCAGGATCGAATCCGGTTTGAGGAAGGAAATGGGACTAGTGCTGGGGCGAGTTCGGCATGGAACTCGAGTCTCTCCCTGTACTCAAGTCGAACAAAAAGACTCATATTGCTAAATTTAAATCATACAAAGAGATTTTTTCACAGATGCGGGCTTGAGTCTTTCAGCAAGGATTCGGACTCGAGAGTGGACTCGCCCCAACACTAGTCCTACTTCCATCCTCGAACCGGATTCAATCTCGGTTTTCCATCCTAGTGTGAAGCCGCCCCTAGTGCTTCGTATAGGGGATGTCAAGTAAATGAAATTCAAGGAAAAAGGTGGTCCGGCATTCTGATTTTGGGCATTTTGGGGAGAGAGAACTAAGACAAACATCACAGTCAACTCGCACCATTTGCCCATTGAAATCCATTTACGACCCAAACAAGTACGAGGAATAAATCGTCGGAACAAGGTTCCGTGAGGCAGATTTTAAGGCATTGCGACATTTTAAAGTTTGACAACTGAATAGGATTCATCTTGGTGGGCCATTTTTCACAAAAAACCGGCGCAAAGTGAACCAACTTTTCCCTTTTTATGGCGTTCACCCAATGGAGTGCGGGATCAGGAAATGATTTTGGAATCATGCCTAGTGTAATCAAATCATGCCAGGAAAGGATGAAGCCTCAAACATCAGGAGACACATACGACGTAATTAAGGCTTTTCTGATATTCTGGTGATGAGCATGTTGCTCATGCTCTCTCATTGTAAATTGTCCATCCAACTCCTTGTGTGTGACGTGCACCCATAAATATAGAACATGACGCAGTTGGTTAACCAGCTGTGGCCCTCTGTTCTCTAGTGTTGCTCTCCCCAGTGTAAGGGGATGGAGTGTGTGACTCGTCCTCTGTGGGATTGAGCATGGAGGCAGTGGCATGACCTCGTAACCCCTTGTGGGACGACCTTGTGCATCCATGGGATGGCCTTGTGACCCTTGTGGGACGGCCCGCAGCCTTGTGTTGGGACGGCCCCGTAACCCCATGGGACGGCCTATAGCCTTGTGTTGGGATGGCCCTGCAACCCCATGGGTCGGCCTGTAGCCTTGTGTTGGGCAGATCTGAATGGACCCGCTCAAACAAGGTTCCGTAAGACAGATTTTTAAGGCATTGCGAAACTCTAAAGTTTGACAAGTCAATAGGATTCATCTGGGTGGCCATATCGCAAAAAAAACTAGTTGTACAAAGAGCGGCGAGGGGCTGGGCAGCTCCATCAAGCGTATTGCTAGAAATCTCCCTGATAATAATGTCAGGATCCTCTTCCGGTTCCATGACGGGTCCATGGCTTAAGGCGTCTGCTAAACAATGCGATTTTCCCTTTACCCACTCCATCGTGAAAACAAATTAGGAAAGTTTTAATCCGTTGTAAACGACGGTTATCAATAGCATCTAGGTTTGTTCCCTGTGCAATACCTAATAATGGCTTATGCTTGGTGACAATTACAAAATGCTCCATTCCCAGTAGATGCAGTCTGCACTTGTGCATAGTCACTGGGCTGCAAGGAGCTCAAGTTCGAAGGTAGCATATCTCATTTCGGCATCTGATAGGCATGTTGATCCACATTGAACGATCCTCCAAGCCATATTGTGGGCTTGCATTAAGATATAGCCTTAGTCACAGAGTCTTGATGCGTCAGTGAGTAATTGGGTGGGTAACGTGGGAATGTAATGAGCAACAATGGGCATAGATCTTTCCATTTTTGTTAATTCAAACGAGTTTTGATGGTCTTCAAGCCACTGAAATTGTTTTTTTTTGGGGGGGGGGGGGGAAAGGAGACCCTGGAGTGGTGCCGCAGGTTCTGCGATTTGTTGAGAAAAGGACGCTAATTGGTTCACACCCCACGATTCCGAAAAAGCTACGTAATTCAGAGATGTTTGTCGGTGTTGGGAACTTTAATACAGTTCGCTTTTTGATGGATCAGGTCGGACGCCATCATTACTTTCAAGATTCCCCCAAAATTCGATCTCAGAGCAGATCAATTTTTTTTTTCAGAGTTAGGGTTATCTAGTGTTCTCTACACCGTTGGAGGACTTGCTGAAGGTTTTGATAAGGCTCTGGAAGGTGGTTCCATAGCAGAGGCAGTCGTCAACCACTTTTTAACGTGGCTATCTTCTAAGGCTGGGTCACCATGGAGACAATGTTCCTGACAATGATGGCCCATTGGTGCCCTGGTAAATTGCTTACGCCCCATGGTGTAAGAAATGTCAGTTTTCTCCTCTCTTCATCAAGTGGATCTGCCAATAATCCTTAGTGGCATCAAGTTAAGCAAACCACTTGGCATCAGCGGGAATTGAGGTAGTGATATCTGAAGGACTTGGGAAAGGGTGTATTGGCCGTTGCTGCAACATAAGAGACCAATTATGTGATATCTATGTGAATACCCGAACCCAGTACCATTATCAAATATTTTCAATTATCATACATAAATCCAACGGTGTCGTGTAGAACTTGTCACTTCCGGCATATTGATTCCACTGGGAGTACTTGCTTCCTTTGGTCAAGTGCATATGGGTAACGCCCAAATTAGTACCATGTTCTGGGTATTCATTTTGCAGTTTTTCTTCCTTTTCCATTGATTTTAACACTCAAAGGATGAATTGACGGCCATATTGCAATGTTTGGTCAGAGCCAACTGCACCATGTGCTGTTCTCACGCAAAATCTCTTTGTATGGTTTAAACTAAGCAATATGAGTCTTTTTGTTCAACTTGAGTACAATAAAAGACTTGAGTTCTCTGCTGGACTCGCCCCAGCACTAGTTCCACTTCAATCCTGGCTTTCTATCGTAGTATAAAGCCGCCCTTAGAATGTGTGTGCATCCATCTTGCCTTAAGAAATAAAGTGTTTGTTAATTTCTTTGTTTTGATTTCATTAATGGGTAGAACAATACAATGATACATTTGTTTGTAGTATCCTTAAAAATATTTTCAATGGTGTTTGTAATGAGAGTACTATTTCTTAGACAATGCATAATTCAAAAAGTTTTTGGAAACTTTTTTGTTTTTCTGTTGGTTTGCTTCACGAAGTGGAGCCAAATCTCGAGCGTCTCTGCCTTAAAGGCCGTTGTCTGGGCAGATTAGTTAAAAAATACCTCAAAATGTGATGGTTCAGGCAAATTTTATCACCTGGATTTTGAATCAACGAGAATAACGTCTTTTGTCGCAGTTTAATTTTCAAACACGTCTCAAGCATGATCCCAAAACAGGTTGACTATTAACACTTAAATCAATATGATTATTTCAGGGAGTCAATATGCCGTCTGACCGGCGACCTTCCGCAAAATTGTACCCACTCAATGGCAAGCCACAGCTCTTGCTTATGTCAGCTACAAGAGACCCTTGGATCATTGACCCAGATACACTTGAGTGGACGGAAGCACCTCTATATCTTCATCAAAATGATTGTCCTTGGCCGTATATCCACTACAGTAAGGGTGACGTCTTGCTGGTTAAACATGAAACTTGGGGACATTTGTGTCTGTTTGATGGGGAAAATGGCACTCATCGAAATCCGGACAAAGATTTCCCGAACAACTTCTTTATGCCAGTACTATCATACCTCGTAATCTATTTTGTTCGTGATAAAAATTGTAGACAGGGATATTTGCACTTGATATTTAATATATATATATTTGATTGAGATAATTGCTTGATTTAGTTGGACTTTCCGTCGATCTCTAAATATACTTCTTGAATTGCTCCAAATTTAAACGAAAAAGTAAGAAACAAACCAAATAAAGGCCATGGAAGGATTCTGGGATCATGTTCAGATTGACCATGGCAGACCAACTTACAAGCATGATCTCCACATCTGGGCTCATGTACGCCACCACGTCAGTCTCATGTGCAACCATTTCAATGTTAGAGACAATTACCCCATTGCATATCCAAAAGGGACCAATTGGTTGCCTTGATCTGTACATTTGTCGACTTACACACAAAACGTCCACGTGGGCTTCGCATAGGCCTCCACACGGTTCTCCGCGGCTTTCAACTCATCCTCCAAATTCGAAAATTACCAGCTCGTCCAAGAATTGGAATCCACAGCATTCTGCTCACACACACTAGCTGTTAAAGTAGACACGACTTGGTTGGCCAAATGACGGTTTTGACCCCGTCTCTTTCGCAACTTGGAAACTTCAATTTCGATCTTGGGCGGCATCCTCTTTGAGTTCTGATTTTGGACAACGGTATCAATTCACAACATAAGGCTCGAAAACTTTGAGTAAAGTGATGTCCACGACTGCGCCATGTGTTGGTCACAATCAGACGAATGAGGGAAAACTGATTTATTAAAATGGGATAATGAACCGAGAAATTGAAAATCATCATTGTGGATACTGGAGACATGAAAGAAGTAAACTAATCACCCCGTATTCCGATCCAAAGAAGGGACATTTTCAAATTAGGTGAAAATCGCGAAATGCCCACTCTATTCAAAATTCCTGTCTCTAATTTGTCGCAGGAAGAGCTAAATTAGGTTGTTTGTAAGATATTCAGGATTTTTGATGATCAAATATTTTTGATAATCTCCCTGATCAATTTTGCATCATAATCCCGTATTTTTGGACACCCCGATCTGTCAGATGAGTGCTACCATACATTGCGTCTTTTGGTGTTGTCTTGGGCAAAAGTCTTTTGTGTTGCGTGTGAGAATTTTGATGCTCAAATATCATTTCCACATCTGAATTATACAATAACAGAAGTTGAAAAATGCACAAGAGTATTTACTTCCAATATTTCATTATATATATGGCAACCACCCATGGAATAACTTATTTGTACATCTCTTCTTGGTTTGATCATTTGGTAACACTAGATCAGATATCATTGACGTCACAACTTATTGATTATCAACAAGACTCTGAGCCGGCCATTGCTAGTGGCAAAAGCGATTGGACACTGGTTCAGGAAATCATTAAAAACGAAAACAAGTGGATAATGTTGGTGCTTAGTTTGGCGTAAATTTGATACTTAATACGTGTAGTGTAGTGAAAAGCAAATCGAAAACTGAAAGGACACTGGTGGAAACAACGTAAAAGATCGCGTCAAAATCGTCCAACACCATTCAAAAATTGCGAATGGATGAACATTGAAGTTCTGTGTTCAAAACTGCAATCTAATGAAGTATTCAAATGGCATCAACATGAAGCTCTTCTTTCTTAATGTTTTTTCAACAGAAAGAGAGCTATTCCTCCAAACAGAGATCAAAGTTGATCCTCCGAACTATTGTTTAATATGCTGGAATCATTTAAATATCAGATAATCAACAACCAAGCAACACCCAAAACCCTCAACCATGTGTCAAATTGAACTAATACCTTGTGCTGTTTTTGATAATTACAACTTAAATTTGAACTAGACAATTAGGCTTCATTGAGCCCATGTAATACTCACTAACCCAAGAATGTGTACTGTCACATGTATAAGCCAAGAGCAACAAATATATTTAAGATACATTGAAGTGTTTTAGTCTGTTGTATTAAGAACATAATAACATCGTAAAAACAATATTAAGGAAAAAACTTTCATATTATATTCAAGTCGAGAATTGAACGATTATTGGGAAGCTTCTCAGTCTGATTGAGCCCTGTAACAACATTTGGAGACACACATTGTTTAATTGCCCATTAAAGTTTCTTCTCAGCTGATTGACTCTTCCCGTGGACCAAAATGACAATTCAAAAAACCAATTGGGCTTTGGGAAGGATGCTTGGGCGCAGATTTTGACCACTTTGACGGGCTCTTTTACAATGTTCCACACTGTCTTTCATTTTTCGGTTTGCTTTTCAAAACACTACACGTCTGAAGTATTCAAATTTAGCAGCCACACAAAGCACCAACATTACCCACTTTTCTCTTTTTCGATGATTCTTGAACCAGTGTCAAACGGCTTTTGCACTAGCAATGGCCGACTCAGAGACTTGTTCATATCAATTAAGTTTGTGACTCATGATATCTGATCTAGTTTTACCAAATGATCAAACAAGAAGAGACTGTACAAACTAAGTTATTCCCAATGGGTGGTTGCCATATATATATTATGAAATATTGGAAGTAAATACTCTTGTGCATATTTCAACTTCTGTTATTGTATAATTCAGATGTGGAAAATGATATTTGAGCATCAAAAAATTCTCACACGCAACACAAAAGACTTTTGCCCAAAAACACCAAAGACGCAATGTATGGTAGCACCTCATCTGACAGATCGGGGTGTCCAAAAATACGGGATTATGATGCAAAATTGATCAGGGAGATTATCAAAAATATTTGATCATCAAAAATCCTAATATTTACAACAACCTAATTAGCTCTTCCTGCGACAAATTAGAGACAGGAATTTTTGAATAGGTGGGCATTCGCGATTTCACCTAATTTGAAAATGTCCTTCTTTGGATCGGAATACGGTGGGTTAATTCATAGGACAAGTTCGAGCAGGAGGTAAAAGGCGGGAAATATACTGAATCTATCACACACCTCTACTTATAGAAATACACCACAAAGTGTTTGTTTTCCGCATATTTTATCAACTATTTTTCCCAACTATTTGGCCATTTTTCCCAGCTTATTTTGGCCGCTATTTTTTCCAAATCTAATCAACTTCTTCTCCCACCTCTAGCAATGACATAACATCTCCCTCCCGGGAAGGAGGCCGAGGGGTCACGGACGAAAAGGCTGAAAGCCTCCCAAACTGGAAGGGGTAGCAAAAGGTCACGAACTTGGAAGGGGTAGAGAAAGGCACGACTTGGAAGGGTAGAGAAAGGCCACGAACTTGAAAGGGTGGCGAAAGGCCATGAATTGAAGGAGTGGCAAAAGGCCACGAACTTGGAAGGGGTGGCGAACGACGAAAAGCTACAGGATGAAAGCAGGTTGCGGACTGTTGTCTTTGGATGGGCCACTATTTGAAGGATCTGAAGACTGAGACATGGACATGAGGACAGTAAACCGGACGAAACAACTGCGCCATGTCAAGTCATGAAGATGGTGAATAGTTTTGCTGATTTATTGCACGGAAAAGGAGAGGTTTATATAGAACTGAATGAATTATTGCGAGTATGAGTGGTGTTAAGAGAGAGCATGAATAATGACATAAGTATTAAACTAGCATTATTTGCATACCAAGTGTTGTGAAAATCTTTTTTTGGCATTTTTGTAGCATTATTTTACTGAAAAATGCCCAAAACAAAGAAAAGCAAAAAAGTATCTGAAAAGTCATGATCTCACCATAGATGAATAAAGGCCTAGAGATTGTGATGCGAAAACTAATCTCTCTCTTTTTGACATCAAAGTTGGTACCAAAAACACGGGCAAAATTGAACTGATTATGGCCTGGAGAGTTCGCGCTTGGGGCCGTTGGGGCTCTTTGTAGTGTTAAAGACTCCACTTTTGCCTCCAGATTCAAAAGTTTATCCTCAAATTCATCAATGTAATCTCGATCCTCCTCCTCGGACGTGTGGAAATAAACCTCCATGGCACACTGATTTAGTTTGCCAAGAGCGTCCTTTGCAGAGGTTAAAATCCGCCCCAACCTGGGGGTTGTGGCTGATTGATTGGAGTCATCCGATTTGGAGGCATCACCTTGGTCGACTAACGTTGTAGCTTTCTGAAGGAACCTGGTGAAGCCCCCTTGGGCATAAGAACGCCTCTTTTTCAGCTCCCCAACTTCGACGGAAGGAACACTGGGTGTGGATTTGGACTCCATTTTTCGCTGAAGCACGAGATCTAACTGATTCTTTTTGGAAGGTGTTCGATCCATACCCGAGAGCGTGAACTGTATAACTGCTTTGTCTTTGTTCTTCCAATTATGTTGAGTCAGACGACGCCACAAATTAATTGGCTTGTTTTGGCAAAGTCGGTTGAAGAAGTAGGCTTGGTGTAACGAACAACGACGTAGAGGTCAAGAAATATGACCCCTTAAAAGCTTCCCCCAATCCCATGATTAGGGTGAGGTTAGGGTGTGGCTTGGCAACATACCCAAGAGCGTGGACTGTATAACTGCTTTGTCTTTGTTCTTCCAATTATGCTGAATCAGACGACGCCACAAATTAATTGGCTTGTTTTGGCAAAGTCGGTTGAAGAAGCAGGCTTGGTGTAACGAACAAAGACGTAGAGGTCAAGAAATATGATCCCTTAAAAGCTTCCCCCAATCCCATGATTAGGGTGAGTTTAGGGTGTGGCTTGGCAACAAAACGTTTGAGCCAATTTCTTGGATTTTAGGAATGGTAACGAGGAAAACAATGATGCCACTTATTCTCACTGCTAGTGTCACACACTGATCGCAATATGTAGAGATGGTCACCAAAGACATACCTCGGAGTGTCTCGAAGGACCATGTACAAAGCGTCAGTCGACGAGCCCAAGAAAACACGTCAGAACGCCTGTAGCGGGTTGAAACAACTGCTTTATTAGCGGAAAAACTATCTACAGCACTGGGAGAAATCTAGCTACACAAGAACTGTACAAAATATAGATGATCAATAAGTAACCGTTTCCGATACTCGGAACAGCCTTTTTGCTTGGGTGGGATGGTTGGATCCTTTGTTTTAGGAGATTCTTCAAGTGAAGGCTCCTTTTCCGCGCTTTCTTCAACCCGAGAAATATCTTGGTTACTTTTTGTTTGATCTTCAATCTTCCTTTGACACTTCTGATGAGCCTCATCAACCTTTTTCTAATGAAAGTATTTGGCACAAGATACCAGCATTTTGGCTTTCAGTATACCCGAAAGAAAACCCGATGGAGTAAATTTGCTCTCAATGTCCTTAAAACTAGAATTTTGTCCCAAACGGGAGGTGTCTTTCAGTGCTGAAAATGGAATCAAACATCAATTCAAGATGAATCAGTACTGAAAATGCGATGAGTATGTGCACTGTTTAGGCTTCATGGATTATTCAAACGCTCATGAAAATGCAGGGCTTTGTTGGATTTTATAAACAATTGGGAGTGGCGTTTTATCACTGGTATTTTCCCGACAGCCACTAAATGAAGCACATCCAGGATCAAATTATTGCTCGCCACTGGCTGATTCTATTGGCTCTATTCCATCTGGCCAAAAGGAGACGGAGGTCCAATGGGGGTTCTCGAGGCTGGATCCTCTATGTAGTAAATTGACGGGAAATCTTTTCGAGTTGCGTGAACCTTCACGTTTGTGTAGTAAAACTTGCCTGAAAAAGCGAGAAATTGATAAGAAATCTTGTCGGGTTGCGTGAACCTTCACGTTTATGTAGTAAAAGTTGCTCGGCAAAAGCGAGAAATTGACAAGTGGTGTGTCCAAGTGGTGTGTCCTCTGCTATCCCGATAACTGAAGTGTACACTCGTCAGGATTCATGATATAACTGACTGGACTTCGCATCCAGCCACTTTATTTATACTATATCTGAATTACACTACACCTCCCCCGAGATAGATATACATTAATGCTATACACAACAAACAAGAATGAGGAAGGATGGAAAGCAATGATGGGGACGTATTGCACTCAGGGTACTGA
>NC_081449.1:2825426-2825827 GCF_007210705.1 Tigriopus californicus | reverse complement strand
GACAAATAGCTTCGAAAATAGGTCTAAAACCGGACGACCAAGGTCAATTACTGTAGATCACCCAGGCTAATCAAAGCCACCAGAGCCAAAATCGCGCGAAACCCCAGAAGATTGATCCGAAAATTGGCATAAGAAGCTGGAATCAACGCCACTTCCATGTGGAGAATCGTTCGGGATGACCTCAAGATGACCCCTTACCGTCTCCAGAAGAGACAGCTTCTCAGTGCCGCATCCAAGGACAAGAGGCTTGAACGATCAAGAAAAATGCTCAGTGCCCTCACCTCCGTCACGCGTCCCAGTGTCATTTGGACGGACGAGAAGATTTTCGTCGTAGAAGCTGCCTACAATAGCCAAAATGATCGCATTTTAGCTCAAACCATCCAAGATATACCAGTTAATGA
>NC_081449.1:2816931-2822393 GCF_007210705.1 Tigriopus californicus | reverse complement strand
ATTGGGACAAACAAGCACCAAGGAACATACTGGCTTCACCAAGTTCTACTGCGACCTAGTTGGTCCATGGCCAAACATCAGGGGACCTGGGACCAAAAAAGACTTGCTTACCCTCCAAGATGCGGTTACCAAATATCCGGAAGCTTGGGCAATGACCAATGCCCCTGCTGAAAACATCATATGAGTCCTCACAAACGAATTCTTCCCCAGATATGGAGTAGTGATGACCATCATTTCTGACCAAGGACGCCAGTTCACTTCTACGCTACTTCAACATGCTGCGAAGCAACTGGGTGTATTCACCTCTAAAACCCAAGCTTACGAAGCCAAAACCAACCTGGTGGAAAGACTTCATCGAATGCTAGAAAATGTTATCAGGTGCTCCATGGAAAACGAGAAAGCTCACCCCACGCAATGGCATAGATTTGTACCAGGTGCATTGGCATCAATCCGACAAGCCCCTATGGCCAACCTCGACACGTCACCGCACTTTCTCACCTACGGAGCAGACTCAGTGATACCCATTGATGTATTGGTAGCCCTCCCTCAACGGCCAGATTCTATGGTCAAGCAATACCTAGAGCGACTTAGAAAACTCCTAGAAAACATCTGCCTCAAACGACTGTAAGGTCACCTTAAGAACAAAGAACGATACGACCAGAAGATCAAGAAAGTAGTCATCAAAGTGGGAGATTTTGTGTTCATACATTCCCCTATGAACCTGAGTGAAAGCGGATTTTCTCGGAAGACGGTTATCTACCAGGAAGGTCCGTACAAAGTGGATCGTATTCTCAATGATAGACAGGTGGAAGTGGCAAAACAAATCCTCAGCAAGCAAGGGAAGACGACGGTGGAAAAAGAGATAGGAAGCCGTGATCGGCTTACCAAAGCACACCCGTGGGATTGTTTGGCCCATAGCCAAACAGTTCAAAGTCACCCAAGCCTGGCAACCCGTGATCCAGGCCAAAAGCAACGCCGTGCGTGCCGATGATTGGACTTTCCCGAGTCAGGTGATCATCAAAGAGGTGAAACAAGTGCCCATCACTGAAAGCGGAGTACAGACCCACGACGATCACCAATACGATGCACCGAGTTCAAACAAGCCAGTGACCGAATCAAACCGGTCTGAGAGATCAGACGTGGGGAAGGAGCCATCTGAGGAAGACGAAATGATGTGGACAATGATTGGACCAAAGAAGAAGACAGTCAGAGCAAGGCGAGTCAGCCAGCAGGCATCCCAGACAAAGAGATGCACGAACGTGGGCTCAAACGCCTATGACACAGTAGTACTCTGTCAACGACTGCCTCTCAATCGCACACGCCAATGGAAAAGCGAGATGACTCCAAGAACTCACTCCAGAAGCCAATGAGTCGCCACTCAACGCCGCCTCACCATCCCGTTAACTACATCTATAAAGTAGAACGAACTCCCCATTGGGCAGTAGAACCAGTTCAGCATGGAGTCAACAACAGCCCAATGAGTATTTACAAAGTTATGGCATGATGGTTGGCTATCTTTGAGTTGCACTTGCAGGGCTGGACAAAGGTATAAAGTCCCGACGTAAGCTTGAATATCGGAAGTGTCCAGATTGAGGTACAGGGCCGTTTTTCTTGTCAGCACGTCCAACCCATGGTTAAAGTAGTCTTCCTGGCGTTGAATTCCGTCAATCTGCGTGGATAAGTAGCGGGAGTAGACCAAAAAACCACTGAACTCATCTCACTGATGGAGATCAGTGGGCAACCGCAACCACCCCAATTCCGAGGAAAACGATCAGCGTTACTCATGGCTGGACTGGTAGCTATTGGATCCCCGTTAAGCAATATGGTCTACTCCCGCTACCTTTCCACCCGGATTGACGGAATTCAACGCCAGGACGACTACTTCAACCATGGGTTGGACGTGCTGACAAGAAAAACGGCCGACAACTCCAAGTCCTGGACCAAGCAGTGGAGGTTCTACTCAAGCAACTGTAGTGAAACGGCCGTTTCTGGGAACTCGGGAAGTCAGTTTCCTAGAATATTCTAGACAATAACAAAGCTAGAATTCCAGAACGTTCTGAGGACCAAACAAAGGAAACCGGTTATTATGGCGAAATCCATATGCAGCCAAGTGCAAAGATCCAGCTTGCAAAAACCCACCAATCAGCGAGCTGGAAACATCACAATTCGGAGAATTTCGATCTATCCGACCACTGGCTTTTGAGGAAAGTGCATTGGCCGAGATAGCCTGACAGTTAGCAACATAGGCCCTCCCATTTTGTGTATAAACCCTTGCCCCTGCCCCTAATATTAAGTTCTAGTTTAACCTTCAAAGTGTTAAGTGCTCCACCTTGCTTGAAATAAAGTATACTCTGACTATCATCCTCAACCAGCGTTATTAAGGCTTTAGTGCATACCGTAACTTAGAAAGTCAAAGTGTTTACTAGGAGTCGCCATTCGGTTTGTCTTAACCGCGGAGTCAAGATCCGAATCATTACAAAAATTGGCGCAGTCGGTAGGATATTGACTCCATCAACACTTCCATCCAAGGAACACCCAAGACGAACCTCCATGCCGTAATGGCACCCAATCCACCCAGGTAGGTGCACCCCATTATCCAAGATCAATCAGTCACAGCTAGAAAGTAGCAAGCCCAAACCCAATCCTCACCCCACCACCCGACTCAACCCTCACCCACATCAAATATGGCTCATCCAAAGGTACAAGAACAGATCATTCAGCATATGAGAGAAATGGAAGGCCGCCTCAACGCCCTTCAAGAGCAAAACAGAAATCTCCTTCAAACGCAAGCCCAGAATTCAGGCTCACAGAACGATACCATGCAACTCAGCATGCCCACCTTGGCCAAGACCACGGATAGGGACTTCTATCGCTTCGAAGCCTCAGCCAGGGCAGTAGCAGCCGCCAATGGGAGGAGCGTAACCCAATTGGTCAGAGCAGTCACAGCCAACGTCCGTGAAGGAGCAATGGACCTCCATATGCCTGTCGTCAGAGACCCCGCCGCATTCCGCACTATGGACGACTTTTGGGCACGAATTAGGCAACAATTCGTCTCACCAGCCCATCGACAAATCGCTCGCGCTGACTATGAGAGACGGCATCAGCATCCCAAAGAAGAGATCCATAGTTTCCACAACGCGCTGTATCAGTTATGGGAGGATGCCTATCTCGAAGAAGATGAACTGTGGAGATCAAACCCACAACTACCTGAGCCATATCTCGGAGCCCGCATCAACCCACCAGGTTTTAGATCAGTCAAGCTCATTAACCACTTTCTCGCCGGTTTGTTAGACGACAAAATTTGCATGAAAATTAAGGAGGCTATAAGCATGGGAGTCAATATTACCACGTACCCCGAAGCCCTTACCTGAGCGTTGAGTTTTATGCTAACAAGGAAAGAACCCGGACCGAGAGGAGAAGACTCCATGCGGATCACGGATCCCACAGCCAGCACAGAAAACCATGGCAACACTTGCAAACGGTGCAACGGCAAGGGACACTGGGCCCGACAATGCCCATCCAAGCCCTCATCCCGGGACGATAACCCNTCCCTTACGAACCTGAAATAACGTTGGAAAACATCATCCAATCGCATCAAGAGCAAGCTAATTGTCCAACAACACCTATCAAAGCAATTAGGAAACAACTTCAAGCCAGCCGATCAAGAAACCTAGTCGACATAGATGTAGCCATCCCTAACGAGCCACAGTCCACCATCGTGTGGTGGATAACCACAACCATAGCATCCATCAGTAGTGCCTTGGTGATATCCCTCATATTATGGCACTGTCGTCTCAGATGTCAAGAACGCTTGGGACGAGCTTTTCCGAAAAGAGGGCTTTGTAGTAGAATCAACGACGCCCAAACCAATCTAAGTCGAGTAGACTTACAGTGTTCATCATATGAATTGCCACGCAATTCATGATATTATGTAACTGGACGAAGATGGCGTGATATGGTCACGCACCAACAATATGCGACAAAGACAATTCAGTCGCAACAGATGTCCATATGCAACAATGATCCCGTTGTAATAACCAGATGCCAACTCATGCATTCACTGGTGCTCACAGGCCTGTGGATATGAACGCTACATCACGCCATTGGTGGACCTATGTGAGATGATATGTCGTTAGCCTGTATATAAACCCCTTTTGTAGAATGGTTGAGAAGTAAGAATAAACGCTTGTCTGAAGAGTCAAGTACAGCTACTTATTTCCATCCTCTGTGAGAATTACCACTGTGTTAGAGTTTGAGCGGCGGTTCCCCGTCACATACCCCCTGTTCACCGGAGACTCGACTATTTCCGGTTCAGGCAACGCTCATAGACTGAACGAACTCATTTCTGATGGAGATCAGGGTCAGCCACAACCACCCCAATTCCGAGGCCGATGATTAGCGCTACTCATGGCCGGACTAGTCGCAATTGGATCAAAGTTAGGCAACTATGTCTACTACTGCTACTTATCCACGAGAATTGATGGAATCCAACGGCAGGAAAACTACTTAAACCATGGGCTAGATATTTTGATAAACCAAAACAGTCACAGAAGATCATCACAATGATACAGAAGCCAGCTCATTGCTACCGATATGTGGTTACCTAGTTTCTTATGCGCACCATAGTGAGCTTTCAAGGTCCATCATGGTCTGTCTTCAAGCTGCTTGTGCTGGTGCTCAATTCAGGACTCCCAAAGTCTTTGATTTTAAGTTTGCAATGATCTTTTTTTGAACGGCCAAGGCGGATGTACTTCAAAGCAGGTGTGCTGGTGCTCAATTCAGGACTCCCAAAGTCTTTGATTTTAAGTTTGCAATGATCTTTTTTTGATTTTCTCCATCAACACATTGACAAGCTCATTGACACATTTAGAGACGAGATGAAGAACTTCAAAGCCATGAGGTATAATGTCTAGGAACACATCTAATAGTCGAATTGACGAATAAAGTGGACCCGTAATATCATGTCCCCAACATCTTAAACTTGGTAAACACCACACAACTTGCAAGTGAGTTCCATCTCTGTTATAGAACCATTGAAAACATTCTGCACTTGTAAAGAAGTCGCCAAGATGGGTGCTCAAGCTCTTCTCTCAAGACCAGAAAGCTGCGCGAGTCATGTGTGCAAAAGCCTTCAAAAACTTCATTTTAACCTTGGAGAAGCATTCTTGAGGTCCGCGTTAACAATGGATGCATCTGTAATGTCCTTCCACACACTCAATACCAAGGAGCAGTCCAAGCAATGGCTAAAAAAGGCACCCCAGGGCCGACAAAGGCCAGAGTCCATGCTTCACGCAGATGGTCATTGCTTTTCTCGACTATGACGGCATGGTCTATCAAAACTATGTCCCAGTAGATATGGGAGTTGATTCCGTCTACCACGGTGTTCAAAAAGCCCTATCAAGTTTCCAGAGAAATTCCCAAACACAAATTGGCATTTTTCTACCCCAAAAAGTCATAGGGAA
>NC_081449.1:2798949-2816025 GCF_007210705.1 Tigriopus californicus | reverse complement strand
GCATCAAACCATACCTCTTCCCCAGATCTCGCCCTGTCAGACTTCTTCTTGTTTCAAAGTGTCGCAGGAAATCCCCTTGGTGATCATCAACGGCAATACCGTCAAAATTGAGTGAGAAGGGGTGGTTGGTGCCATCCCCCAAGAGGACTTGCCAACGCCTTCATGAAGTGGGTGGAACGATGGAACAAGTGCATCCAGCTCGAGGGTGGATATGTTGGAAATGTTAAAATATGCATATTTTGCTTGTCAAGCAAAGAGCCACAAACGAAGGAGTATTATTTGTTATTGACACCATCTCGCATGTTCAGTCATTTCCAAACAGGCAACAATCTCAAACGTGGAAGCTGAAAGCATTCTTCCGGCGTAGTTCCAAATTTCCAAATGGAAAGAATTCAATGCACATTACTCATACTTCGGTCTCTGTGAAAAAATGGGTATATTCAGAACAATTCCCAATCGAAGTGAATGACAATCGCTAATAGAAAATCTCAACTAGACTTTTGCTCGAACCTAACGTTTATTTCTTCTGTACCAGAACAGTATCATTGTTTTCAGTGCATTTTCAGAAAATAATATAAAATGAAATGTAGCTCGATCCAATTCATTATAGCTTGAAAACGTACTCACACAGACCTTGCCGTACTCCACTTTGAAAGGCAATAAACAACTACGTTGCAAAACGAGCTGTCGTAGACTGTACTCAGGCTTACTTACTTTGAAGTTGAGCGTGAATGCCAGAACAGTACCATGCGATGATCTCGCAATTTCAGATAAAGATTCGAAACAAAATAAAAACTACGTGCAACATGCATGACTGGGAACCAATTATGAGTCTATGACAATTTAAACGCATTTCTCAAAATTAGGCCACCCAAAAGCCAAATTGGCAAGACTGATTCAAGCCCTCTAGCTGAGACTGCCATAGACTCTTTGGCCAGAGGAATAAATGGAAGCGCTGGGGACCCAAAACATGTAATCATAGAATAAGAAGAAACAAGAAACGGTAGAAGTCGAGTTTGTTGGGATTTTGTACTGCCGCTAAATCGGTTACTGGAATAGTACACCTCCAGCCGATTGAAACAACGGTACTCATGACTTTAGCTGTCTACAACAAAATTTGTTTACCTTGTGAAGGTACAAAGTTACCAATAATAAGATGTACCAGGTAGAAGCAGAATTCCTGTCACACCTAGTCAGGATATGTTAGAGGGTATATGTTGCTTACAATTATCTAGACTTACTTTTCCTAATTGGTAACATATATGTGAGTATAAAAATGTAAAGAATAAGTTTTCTTCGACTACACTTATAACATTAAAAAATTCAAAAAACATGTTATGCACTGCTTATGTACTACAGTAACAATACAAATAGTAAAATGGAGTTCATGATGGTGACTTTTTATAATTGCATTTTGGAAAGAAGACAATGAAGAAGAACGGCACGCATTATGGTACAAGAAGTGAGTTCAGAATGTTAGAAAAATAATCACTGAACTACTTCGCATGTTGAGCATTGAAATCAAGAACACATTGCCTCAACCGTTTCTTATACAATTTGTTCGATTTTTCTTTGACCAAATATCTTGACCATATCTTTTCAAATTCAGTGTGTTGCTTCGTGAGACTGCTCACTGTACAAGTAGCCGTGCTGATGTTGGACCGCACTTGAACAGAATCAAACAGATGATCGACCACAAACACGACTTTTGTAGTAAAACTCATTTTCGATTCTTCCCACGCTTGCTTGAAATGATGGATAGCGGGTTCCAGCTCTACCAAATTAATTGGAGCGACGTAGATTAAATCAGTGATTTTCTTGAAGCCGTTCATCACCTCTACATAAGCATTGTCCTTCTCCAAGCTGCAATTGCGTTTGAGGATCTCGCAAAGAACGTCTACATTGTCCAAAAGCTTTTTGCACTCATTTCCTTCAAAGTAATCGTGATGATACTGCTCTTGATATATGGAGAGAGTACGTGGCCACTCATTGACAAAAGGAAATTCCTTGACAAGGGACCTATACGTCTTGTTCACAATTCCCAAAAGAACGTGGAGCATAGGTATAGGAAATAAGTTAAGAATCTTGTCAGTTTCTTCATGATTAGCAAAGAGAAAGGCCTTTTGTTTAACACTGGAACATTTCTTGGCCGTCTTGTTCTCTTGGTAACGTTGGTATTCCGCTCTTAAGGAACCCACGGTCCGTTCTTCTTTCTTGTCTTCTCACTTCCCATTTTGCCAATGGCAAAGGGCACACGGATAGGTACTAGCATGAGCACCAATTCCAAGGCAAAGGTTGGTACATTTGAGATCTTGGGATACACACACACACTGGGAAACGCTTTCACGACCCAAAGCATTTTGATTGACTAGTACGACTCCTTGCAAGGGCTTATTGCCAGAATCTGGGTTCGCTTCACCCCTCCAGATTTGAAATGCTCTTTAACATCATCCTTCATGACAAGGGATGATGTGACTTTTAAGAAGCCCTTCCCCTCATCTATTGACAGCCTTAGTATCACATCCTCCTTTCCAATCCTTCGCTTGTTGAGAACCGTGGCAAGGGAGATGACGGACGTTATTGCAAATCACCACAACGATAGGATCATTTTGGTTTCCAGGTACAATCTCATCAATGTCAAATAACTCCATATATTCCTTATTATGAACGGCCAGATGCCGATGAAAGTTAGAGGCCACGGGAAGAGCTTTTCGGAGATGATGTGCCACAGTTTCAATCTTTTTGCATGATAGGCCAGCTTCAAGACGAATATTATCAAGAGTGGCAAAGTGAATTTTACTCTTCCGCTTGCTCTCTTGTTAGTGGGCACGTTTCACTCCTTGACTCTTTTTCACCCAAGTGGCATCAAGCCCACAGGTTTGCATTTGGAAGGGTGTAGTTGAGGCAGTGTTCTGGGCTTGAAGAATACCCAGGGTAGCAATCTGCAACATTCAATCAGGATGGCAAGGGTGCCGGCAGCCTTGATAGACTTTTTGGAAGCACCTCACACATTATTGCAGTCGTGGGTTTCAAGCCTGTCGAACTATCTATGAAGTCATCCTTTTTCCGTGTGGACTGCATGGAGCTTTGTAGTTTGGACAGGTTTGGTCCCTTCCCAAACTGTGTTCGACGAGTAGCATGCTCGCAAATAAGGCAGGAACAAACTGAAATGGTGCTGGAGCTTGATCTTAGTTGCCTGAAACTCGCCATCGATGAATAATCAGGCATTTCCGGGAGATTGGAAGAGAAGTCAAATTTGGCAAGCTTTTGCAATTTGGCGCGGTAGCTTGAGCATAATCCATTGGGAAACCTTGGGTCGTGGACCTTATAATCAGAAATGACGAAATCACAAACTGATAGCCCCTTAAGCTGCACGAAATATGTTTTACGTTCTGCACTTCAGAGAGCGCTTTGACATTCAGCCTCTACCAAATAAAGGGCCGATTGGGCCAATTTCTTGTTATTGCATTAAAATGCGTTTGTGTCGCTTTTGGCTATTTCTATCAAAATCTTACTTATAATTAGTGACCCGGTTTACATAATGTCCGGAAACAAAATTGCGTTCAAGGCAAGGCAAAAGCAGTTTATTTAGCTATCTACGGTGCCTCTTCCTGTTTTCTTTGGGCCGTGTGACGTTGCAAATAAGGGCCCTTATTGGTGGAGTGCGTTCCCATCCTTTATAACGGACCCATATTTGGTGACACGGTCCAGGCACAAAAGACAGACCACTTGTTGTGTGTGCTTTTCCATGACTTTTTCAAGTATTCAAAACACTCCCATTTGTTACGAATGCTTCAACGTACATGCGAGATTTCAACAATCTTGGATGGACAGCCATGGACCTTCTTTTTTGCATATAAATCAGAGTAACCAAAAGAAGAAGAAAAAAGTAAAGCAAAATGTTTAATTAAATATCATAAAAAGGCCTTGTTTAATCATTTTTGGTAGGCAAATGAGTTAATTACTCAACAAAAAGTATAATATCTATCGAATAAATCCATACAATTAGACGCACATGCGAATAATTTCACCAAATAAAAATGCGACGGAAACTCAAAGCTGCTGAATAATTAATTTTGCTTAAGCTCTTTTTAGTCACCCTGAAAAAGATCTAGGCTTCCTGTTTAAATTGAACATTCAGATAATATCTCTTACCATGAGAAAAAAAGTCCATATATTTCGAGTCATGGGTTAACTCAATATTTTACATGTGTCCGCCAAGATACTCTGTCTATTGAGATTGCGTATTGCTTTTCGTTGTAAGCACCATATACCCTCTAACACAGCCTGACTAGGTGTGCTGTGCTTGTTGATAGGAATAATGCAGACCTTGTGTGGCTCCTCTTTCCTATCTAAAATCTGTTTTCCTTGTTTTAAGGTTGCATAAGTCGAGGTCGAGGTTCCTCTTTTCTTGAATGAAGAAAAGTCTCTTTTCTAAAACTAAAAAAAACCTCTTTTGGTTTTTAGAGAAAAAGGGCACATGAAATGAAATACAAACCCTAAACAATTCTGTAATATGAATTCTAAACGTAAGAAAAAGCTAAAGAACAAAAGTTGTCTTCCCTTAAGCAGCCTCGCAACCGCTTACACAATAAACATAGACCTGCCGTTTGAAAAGATCAGCAGCAACAAAACGTGCGACTATTCTCAACAAAAGACGGGATTGTCTTTGCAAATATAAGGCTAACACGTTGAATCACATGCTTGTGAAGATCTTCGTGAAAGACTCCAATTTCATGATAGTCTCAAATCACAGCCAGAATTACAACAAGATCTCGACCTGCTTCACGTTAACCACTTTCATGCTGCTCCACTTCTTCAAGGACCCTCAGAGGAAGCCACCACCCCAGTTTCCTGGCTCTTGTTCTCAAAGACAGTCCCATCCACGTTCAAGAGAAGATAGGAGTCCGCCACCTTTGTGTCCCAGTACTCCCTGTTGAAGTGGCCCCTCTCGAAGTTGTTACTGCCCTTCATGACCAGAGAGTCCCAGAAGTTGGTCCCTCTGGCTGGTCATGAGTGAGTTATTCTGGTTGATCTGCACAACCCACAAGTTGGCGAGGAACGACTCAAAGGTGGGCTTCACTGTGATGTGGGGCCAGACCCTAGTGGTAAGGAGCAAGACCAAGGACGGAATGTGGACCACGCTGAAGGTGTCGTCCTCCTGCTCGTACGTGTACTGGACGCAATTGTTCCTGAAGAAGTCCAGCACTGACTTGAACCATTCCTTTTTCTGGAACTTCTTCACGTTCTTGACGGCCGTGGCATTGATGATCACCTTGGTCCTCTCGGTGCCATTGAGGTTGTTTGCCTCCATGTTGCGGAAGAGCTTGTCTGCTTACTTCTTGGAGTCCAACACGCCCAAGTTGATGGAGTCATGCCGGTCCAATCTGGAGATCAAGTCGAGGTTGAAATCCCAAGGATGGTCACATACTCTTTAGTGGTGTAGTGAACCATCTTGAACAAGTTCTTTCACTTGTGTGGTAGTCTATTACTTCAATCGGGTTTCCCCTCTCCACATGCTTTTCTGTGAAAGCGATAGCTGAAACTAAGAAACCTAAATATACCACTTCTCGTCGCTCTTGATCCAAGATCACGCCCGTGTTACAACTTGATAGTGGAGATCTAAGCCTTGTAATCCGCACAAGCACGTTGGATCGATTTATGTACTGATGGCCTTTTAGATGATCTTGCTTTTCTGTAGGCTGACCTTCCGTGTATAGCGTACACAGTGTCTATTTTTGTGCCTGCTTTGAGGGTGATAGGTTAATTAGTGGTGTTTCCCATTGGTAATGGCGAAGTTCCGTCAGTCATGGAGACTGCACATACCTCCAAGGGATCACGAAATGATGACAGTGAACCTGACAATGAAGCAAACAGGCTGAGTCCCCAACAGGAACGGGGAACGGTCAAACGAGCCCCACAAAGGAGGGCTGGCTCAACTACCATTCCGACACTAAAAGACCAGATGGAACCATCTCCATCTACGAAAACCAAATCGAAAGCAAGCTGTCAACAGGAATTTGCAATTCTAAGGTTGCTCTGCACAGTAAATGCCAACCAGCAAGATGGGACTAGAGAAGGTTCAATACAACAGAATCTCAATGATCCAAAAAGGTGTGAGAGACTGCAATCATGGATGGGAAAAGAACCTTATCCTCTTGTGCATACCTTTTACTTTGTCTGGTGGAACATGTATACAGATGATAAAGAATGGAGAAGGTGAGACAAACATATATTCGTAAGCATTCATGGAAAATTCAAGGAAGATGCTGACAAGCTAAACTGGCTGCATATTCATTGAATATGACGGGTCTCTGAGAGTCCCGTAATCATAGAATACTCCATCTCTTCCCCAAGTTTGAGCTCGCAAGGGTAAATAACTAAAAATGAATGAACGTCCCGCGATACGGCCCACGCAGGATCCAGCGGATTTTTGTGGTGTCAGAGAAGAGAGGTCCGGCATTTCATACATTGAAACGGACCCAAAGAAGACGCTTGCTCCTCCTCCTTCCCCAACGGAACCTTTATGTGGAGTTTTTCTGCTCCATTGGTTTTGGGTCATCTCCTCTAGTTGTTGGGCTGGGCAAAGAAGGCGCCGGTTTTGCACATATTGGCCCACTGGGGTTTCACCGTATAAGATCGGCCAGAGGTTTAAAAGGCCACTACCCTCCCGGCCTCGAAGGACCACTTTTTATTGACCGGGTGCTGGGCATGGACCCGATTGCCCACTTTCAAAGGCAGCAAGGCTTGGCGGCCCGCCCTGGCCACCCGCTCTGCGTCAGCCGCCCACCTGGCCAAAGCAAAGTCCTTGAGTGACTTTGGATCGAATTGTCGCAGTGACCTGGCACTTGGCAGCCTGGTTTGCAGATTGGGGCCAAAGAATCTGGTGGCCGGTGAGAATCCGTCTGTGGGTGGTGTGGCTCTTGTTGATGGCATTCATCTTTTTGAAGAGCCCTTTGACCTGTTTAACAGCCGCTTCATCCATACCATTGCTCCAGGTATTGTAAGGTGAGCTGGTTTGGACCTTGATGTGGGATTCCAGACACAATTCCACAAATTTTCGACAGAACTGTGGGCCACCACCCGTCTTCATGTGGCAAGGAAAGCCAAAATCATGGAACCATGTCCTCATCTTCCTCCAAACCGCGTTTGTGGTTAAGGAGGTCATCACCGTCACAAAGGGGAACCCTCTGAACCAATCGACCATGACTAAAAAGGTTTTTCCCTCCAATTCAAAAGGTCGGCCGAAACGACCTCCATGGGAGCTGAGACGGTCTCAATTGCGGACAATACCGGCTCCTGGGTTTGACTAGGTAAGAACTGAATGCAAACAGGGCATCTCCAAAGCCCAGAGCTCGATCTTGTTCTGCATTCCCAGCCAATGCCAATAGTAAAATTGTTTGGTCAACTCTATTGTCTTCGTTATTCCAGAATGGGATAAATGTAATAATTCTGAGATCTTCCGCCTGGCGGGTCTTGGAACCACGATTCGATTCGCTCTCGCAATATCACGTCCTTCTCAATTTCCTCCCCAACGCGGATTTTGTCGATTGCCTCCCCATACGGTGAAAGCATTTGCGGCAAGGGATGGCCGTGTTCATTGCAGGTCCGCAGTTTGCCATATTCTTGGTCCATATTCATAGAAATTAAAAAGAAAGCGGGGTCGTACATGGATATGTCTGCACACAGTGCGATTTGAGCGACGGATTTGTGTCAAACACGGGACAACGACTCAGCGCATCCGCAATCAAGTAACCGAGAAAGCAATCTGATCAAGATGTTCTCAGAGTCTTTGTAGACGAGTGTTGTTGAGGGCTGCCAGCGGCTTTTTTAACAGTGTGAGCAATGGTCGGTGGTCCGTGATTATTTCGAATTGTGGCATTCCTTAAAGGTAATACACGCAATTTTGAACCAAAAAACAGACAGTGCTGAATTCCAGTTCAATCGTGGCGTAGTTTTTCTGGGCTGGGGTCAATGAACAAGATCCACACTGGACTAGGCGAATTTTCCCCCTTACTGTCAATCTGACGTTCACGTTGGATCAAGGCAAATCCGAAACCGCCCAGCCGTAATGCATCAGTCAGTAGCTGTGTTTGAAGTGACGGTTCAAAGGGTTGAATAAGGGCGGGGGAAGGCGGAATTCAGTCTCATGGTCCGGAAGCCAGAGCCATGCTGATTATTTTTTAGTAATTCCCTCACTTTGACCGTACAATGTTAAAGCTGATTGGCCAGTCCGGGGAAGGAGCTCAAATCAGAAATTGACTTGGGTGTAAGGAATGAGCTCAAAGCCGTCAGCTTGGCATGGTCCGGCTGTAATCTGGAACAAGAACAACAAATCCGGGAAACTTTACAGACTGTCCAATCTTGAACTTGTCAATTAACAACTTGATGCCGTTTTCACGACATTTCTGAATGATGATTGTCAGTCTATTGAGGAGCTCTGGCTGTGTGATGGCCTGTACACATATATGGTCAATTAGTTTTAGGATCCATCCCTGTCTCTTTAGTTCCTCAAAAACGAGATCTGTGCAGAGGCAGAAAACATCACCGCTCCCTTTCCAGCCCATGAGAGCTACAAGCGGTTGATATTTACCGTCTGGTAAAAGGAATGCACAAGAAACGGCGATACTTCATCCAAGGGGACCTGAAAATAACCATGAATGGCATCAAGTTTGGTCAACCAACGGCTTTCCGGCTGGATTTGATGCATGAGATTGGTTACGGACGATGTACTAGTCACATGGTGGCTTGATTTAATTTTCTGTAATTGCTCACCAATCCAACCTTTCCATTCGATTTAGGCACAAAGTGTGGGGGGCCACAATAGTTGGTGGACTCTGGACAGTGCACCATCATCCCAGCCTGAACGAGTTCTTGGCATAGGTCTCAGGCATGGGGCCTCATAGTGAAGGGGAATGTCCCATTGAATTTTTACGATTGTTTTCTCAATTTCAATTACCTGGTTTATGGTGAGTGGTTTCTTCTCAACCTTATCAATCTTGACAGTTCTAATAGTACTATCGGATGTGCAGTGGCGGCCGGCAGGAAAGTCAGGGGGAAGAGTACCTAGGGTTACCAGATCTTTCTCCCGTATCAAGGCGTCTACAGTACATCAATTATCAATGTTGAGTCCGGGGAAGTGGTCGAGGCAATCCCTTGCTTTGGTTTAAAAAACTATATCAATTAGGGTTTGAAAATTATTAGAGCTATTTCTTGTCAACCCACCTTTGGACGACCATACTTACTTTTGAAAACTTTGTGCACCTTTTTGATCATTTTGTCCATTTTTGTCCTTTTTTGTCCTTTTTTGTCCTTTTTTGTCCACTTTCATCCACTTTAGGACACTTTGTGTCCAAAAGGCAAGATAATTCCCAAAACTTCCTACCCTGGTGGTAGGGACTTCTCGTGTATTTTGGGGGCACGTTCAAGCCCTCGTGAATCCAGGCTAGTTAGAGCAAAGAAGTCCGCCTCTAATTTTCCACTACTACTAAATGCTTCCATTCTTAACTGTTTGTGGACATTATTTTAGATTGTCCAGTATGCCTGTTTTTTGCTTTCACTTCGGCAGACATAATTCTTTGAAAGGTTGCAAAAATCTGAATAAAAGCTTAGAAATTGGGAAAAATGCATAAAAGTGTCGACAGTGTAGTGACAGTTAAAAATGAACAAAAATGAATGAAAATGCCAAAAAATGCAAAGAAAAGCTATTACAATGGCAAAACATCGTGTTTAGCCTCATGTGGCCTCTTTCTGTACGATTTGCATTACAAATTGTTAGGTACATAAGTGCATATACAAATTAATGTTATCAGTATCTTCACTGTATTAGAAAACAAATTGGGTTTATTTTTGGTGATGTTATCGTAAATAATTGATTCGCTTGTGGAGCCTGGTGTTATTGCTTAGAGCGGTTTTGGTCACTAAATGAAAAAAGTGTTTGTCTGGACCTAGTGGCAAGTATAGCTCTACTGTAAATCTCGTTTTTGCAGACTTTCTCAGAAAAAACAAGGAGTTGAATTTGACATCAAATTTGCTGGCAAACCAAATACAATATACAACTCAAGTGGTAACAATCATTTTCTTATCTATTTTCTTGCGGGCTTCCTAATAACTACTTTGAGTGCAATCCCAGCCGTTCTAGCCGAAAAATGTATTCATTTCACCTGGCTTTACTCTCATGTATTATTTGATCCACCAATGAACTAGAGTTGGCTGAATTAGCGAGCCCATGAATCAGAAATCGATCAGGAATTTTAGTCAAAAACCAATCAAAGCATGAATTAAATCCTGCGACTGGATCAACACTTACACTCCGGCGAATATCTGATAGGAGTAAATTGAGGTGTGAAGGAGCCCAAGAAAGAAAAGAAGTGGACTTCATTGTTCGAACTAGCCTGGATTCTCGAGGGCTGGAGGATGCCTTCAAAATGCACTTTAAGCCTTACAATAGACCGTTTAACCTGGTTTGCGACAAAGCTCATGAATGCTCTTGTAAATAGTTCAGTATTCCTGTAGCACCGAAAACCTACACGATTTGGATCAGGTTTATGATTGGGTGGCTGGAAAAAACATGAAGTTGAATGGTGAAAAGTTTAAAGCCATGACGTTTGATCCCAAGAGCATCTAAGAACCAACCTATTAAGATAATTGTCAAAACCCAATAGAGATGGTCGCCTCGGAAAAAAAATATCTGGGAATAGTAGTTCCGAATGATAGAAAGTTCGAGGAGCATGGCCAAATTAAAGTGAGCAAGGCCTTTCAGACATGCAAATGGATATACCGAACCTTCAAATCCAGCGACCCTTTTACCAATTGTTCAGCCGCATTTAGAGTATGCATCCCCCAATTGGGCCCCCATGACCGCAACAGGTCTGATATTGCAAAAGTGCAGAGGAGTTTCACGCGAAACATTGCAGGCATGAGCCAATGAAATTATTTGGATCGGCTCAAATCCCTGGAACTATACAGTATCCATAGAAGAGGTAATAAGTAGACGAATTATAACCTTTCATTTTAATAGTACTGGGGATCGCATTCCTTGAAGCGGTTAAAAAAGCCCGTGAATAACCAAACAAAGATACGAGCGAAAAATGATAATCTACATGTTTAAATGCCTCCATAGCCTTTGTCTCTACTACAACTGACAGTGTTAGTATCTTATCGGTGGAAAACATTTCACGCAAAGATTAGTCAAAGATTTGTTAGCTCTAGTCCATCGAAGGACAATCAGCCCGTAAAAGGGCTTTATTTGAATGTGCATTGTCTTATTTCCAAAAGAGACAGCACAAAAATCAAGGTTCTTGAGGAACTAGCTTTAGATAGGCAAGTCTCGTTCATTTCAATGACAGAAACTTAGCTTCATGAAGAGGTAGACATGGTTGGTTTCAGATTAAGTTCGATGTGATGAAGTACGCCCTGACATTCCCATTTTTCCCCATGGGGGCGTATGTTTATATGTTAGAAATGACCTGCACACTAGTCATGTAAAAATGTCTAATGGAGAAGTAGAGGTCTTAGTTTGTCATCTTCAAGGTCTTGATCTGTCCATTGTGACAATATAGAGGCCCCCCCTCTTGTTCAGTAAGCTCGTTCTTGTCAGCTCTCAAATTCATAGGAAATCAGTTGGACCAATCAGTTTGCTCAAAGGTTTTCTTTGTAGGGGACTTCAATTTTCCGGCAAGCGTTGTAGAGTGGGAGGTTAGTCCAGATGGGTGCATTCCCATTTCGAACGCGACATCTCAGTCGTTCGAAAAGCTGGAGGAGTTTGCAATCTTGCGCAATCTCTCCCAGCATGTTGGTGTAGCCGTCAGAGCGAATAGCTTTCTCAACTTGGTTTTTTCCAATGCCCCTGATCTGATCAAGTATGTCCTTGTGACACATAGTATTCTCTCATCATCACCATTAATCAAAAGTCGGCGTGCTCTAGGGTAGGACCGGCCAAAAAGGTCGGTCTGGCTAATTTCAAGTTCAAACATAAACATTGACCGTTGATTATAGAAAGATTCGGGCACGTTGACCTTATTCCAATACTATAAAAGGAATCGTTCATAGATGTAGCCTTAGACAAGACGATTCTAATTTTTTGAGGATGTTTGTTCGACTCTAGGGATCCCTGAATGTGTTCCGAAAGGTGGGACACGGACAAAAGTTCCAAAATATTGGAAGAAGTTGTTCGAGAAGAGTTGCAAAATAGGAAAAAGACTTACGATCACTCTGAATTCAGTGATTATGTCTAGTCTCCAAAAAAGTTGGACGTAATTCAGGGTAAGATTAAGGCGTCCTTTAAAAATGACCAGTTACAAACGGAGAGTAATGTTGTTCAGGAGGTGTCGTCGAACCCGAAGGCTTTTTTCTCTTATTCAAACTCTAGGAGAAAGATGAAACACCTGTTGGCCCTCTGTGGTCGATGGGGAAGCCATAGCCAATGTAGAGGTTATTGCCAACATGCATGCAGATCAGTTCTGTAGTGTGTTTTCAAACCCACTGATTTTTAAAGAAACAGCCCATTGTTCTAGTGACTAGTCTGTTGAGATTGATGAGTTTAGTGAACTTGAGCATTTTGATGATCTTAAAGTTACAGATCAGGATGGTTTAGAGGCGATAAGGGACTTGAGACTCTCGAGCTCTCCTGGCCCTGATGGTGTGACGTGTCAGTTCCGGATGGGATGTTTACTGGTTCCTGCTCCCGTCTTCTCATTGAGGAGTCATCTTGGATTCGGACAAGTTTCCACCCTCTCTAAAATTGGCTCATGTTCCAATTCTTAAAGGGAAGACAAATTGCTCCCTGGTACCTATAGGCCGGTTTCTCTCACTTCGAATATTGCGAAGGTGTTTGAGAAGATCATGAAGTCCAAACTCGTAGAGTTTCTTGAAGTCCATGGCGTCCTTCCCTCTAGTCAGCATGGGTTCCGAGCGCATTTCACCATGGTAATGCAAGTGATTGAGCATATAGAACAGATTATTGTGGAACTAGAGAATATGAGTCAGTAGATGTTGTCTATCTTGATTTTGCAGAGGCCTTTCCTAAAGCTGATGATGGTCTTTGGTTGAATAGACTTCATGACATTGAGATCGAAGGCAAGGTTCTCAATTGGATAAGAAACTTTATTCATAGTAGGAAGTAAATTGCTAAAGCTGAAGGGCCACTTAATGACATATGATGTCAAGTCAGGTGTTCCTCAGGGCTCCATCTTACGACCCCTTCTTTTTATAATATTCATTGCCCCGCTTCAAAAGCTTGAACTTATTACCAGTCTCTCTTCTTATACTGACGGTACAAAGTTAGTTTTTGGTAGGAATGGCCAAGATTCCAATAGCCTTGCAAAGGACTTAGTTCGAATCTAGTCATGGGTTACTCAGAGTAATATGGCCTTAAACGGAATGAAATGGCGCTCAATAACCTTTGGGTGAACGCCTTTAAATATCCCACTCATTGATAATGGAGGCAAAGATATTGAGAAGGTCTCATCTTTGAAAAATTTAGGCGCAGTCCTCCAAAATAATGAAAAGGTTGATGAGCACATCCATTACGGTTAGTTGGGGTACCGTATTTGCGAATCCTCGTTCGATCCCAGGCTAGCCAAGTCCAAGCTTCTTTGTGGTAATTATATCACAGCATGAGTTGCTGCTTTAAAACCTTTAATGGGCAAACCTGCGATCATTCTCAAGGTTGAGGTAATAATTAATGATGGATGTGACGACGAAGCGGGAACATCCCTCAATTGGGACACCCATCATTCAGATGGCAGGCGGAGCGAGAGAGCTGCCTCAGTTTAAAAAAAAGTTTGTAAGTTATGATAGTTGGTTGATTTATAATCCATAAATTAGGACATTGGAATATGATATTGATTGATTACGATTTGGAAAAAGTATACTTCGCAGAATTCATAAACAAGATCGTTTTTTGTATAAAACTATATCAACCTATACAAATATAGGTGATAATATTAGGCAAATTACGTAAATAAAGTTAAGTTTTGACGAATCCATGGTTTTTAAAAAGCGTTTGAAATTTACGAATCATAATACCTTAACTTATGATATATGATTGGTTTTTAACCTATAAAGGAGGTTATTTAAAGATTACATTGACTAATTTCTTCGAGTTGGAAAGAATACCTTTTTGTTGAATTTAAAAACCAAACTGTTCGTCATAAAATTTGATTAAGATAATATGAATATAAGTAATGATATTAAATTAATTTGATTAATAAGATCAAATCTCCATGAAACTATGGTTCGATAACAAATTGGCGCTTAATTCAGCAAGTTAAATCAATAAGCAGTTCCTAGACATACTCATGAGTATGTTTAAGGTGTTTGCAACCTTTTTCATGAATATATAGAACTATTGAACACATTATTCTGATAGAAACCATACATTACATTGCCTAGTCTCACCAACACCTAGCTCAAGGTGGTTCTTTAAATTATATGAATCTCGCTCTTGTACTCCATTTTTAAATCAATTTTATTAAACATCTTTTGACATTTTTCCACATTTGGATGCCTTATTTTTATTGTTGGCATTGTGTGTGTTCCGAGGTACATTGCTTAACACTTAGCCCAAACCCGTTCATTTCACAGGTTATCGTCAAAGGTTGACCCCTGCCGTATTATATACTCTGTATTACAAGTATTTTCCAAATTGCTATTCCCAATACAATACAATGCAAAATATCAAATTGGTTTGTACTTGGATTGCATGCACAAGCGCATATGCAGCTGTCCCGTTCTCTCTCTCTCTCCCCCTTCCAGCCGAGCCCTCCAGGTGCGCAACCGTTGGGCGCGACTTTGGCCCAGATCGTTTCACATGTAGCAGAAACCTGGAGCAGGTTCCAAATCGTTAGTGGCAATGTGTTCGAGAATATGTCATATGAAAGCCGTATGTGGCCACAATATGCGTCATGTGTGGTCTAAATGTCAAATCAAAGGAACTCCCCGACTTCCGTTATGTAGTGGAAAGTGAGCAAAACGAACGATATTGGGTTATTTCAAATTACGAAAGAGTCATAAACTTTGTTTAGCTCGTCTTATCTAAGCTCGTCTTTTTATTCATCCATTTACTAATTGAACCAAAGAATTGTTTCCCATATTGCAGAAAATTGGAGCTGGTTTCAAATCAAATATATTGCAATGTGTTCGCGACTATGTCATATGAAAGCCGTATGTCGCCACTATGTGCGTCAAGGCAAAGGTCGTCTAAATCAAGGACACTAAAGCAAGGAAACGCCACTTTTTGTGATCACCAAACCTCTCCCGCCAAGTTAGGCCTAAACTTTTGATGCGGAAAGTTCTTAATGTCAATTATTGGCATAACTATTGAACAAAATATGTGACGAATATCATTTTTGGAACCATTGATGGTATGTGCTTCAAACCAGGCATGTAAAAATACTTAAAATGACTTCAAACATGTCTTGAAGTACAACAACTGAAAAGTGCTAATTAGGTTTTCTTGATAAAGCAAGAATTTGCTCTAAACACAATTGGTCAATATTTTTTCCCAATACTATCATTTGAAGAAAATTGTTTCAGAAACATCTTGACCAAATTTTAAGCAATTTGGTGAACTTGTTATGAAAATATGATTCTCACTCTAGGGATAGCCCTCAATCCAAAAGTAGACATATTGCAGGTCTGAGCGACATAATGCTCTTTAAACTCATTTGGATGCTTCATAATCATAGAATAATATATATTGAGAAATCTAACACCTGTTTTATTGGACTAGTTTGGATGCTTTTACAAAAAAAAACAAATTTTTTGGAGTTCAAAGTTCAAACTGATTGAAATCCCAGCAATTCAAGACGAGAAGATTATTTATTTTATTTGACTTTTATTTTTATATATTATTTGATTGACCAACGAATTGGAGTTGGCCGATCTGGCTAATCCTTGAATATAAGGTTAATCCGGAATTTTAGTCAAAAACTTGTCCAAGTCTGACTTAAATCTTACTACTGGATCAACGCCTACATAAGCCCTACGAGTATTTGAGGGCAGCAAATTGAACAATGAAGGAGCCCGAGAAAGAAGAGAGTTGGACTTCATTGTTTTAACTAGCCTGGATTCTCGAGGGCTTGAAGGTGCTCTCAAAACGCACATTAAGCCTCTACCGGTCACTACAATTAACCCTAAATCCTGGGTTGGGACAAGGCTCATGAATGCTTTTGAAACGTACAATATCAGATACCTATCATACCTTCTCTGAGTACTGTACAATCCCAACCTTTCTAACCTCTCTGTACAAGTCGATTGTTCAGCCGCATCTTGAATATGCCTTCCCATTTGGGCTCCAATTAGTTCAGCAGGTTTGCAAAAGCGCGAGCAGGTCCAAAGATGTTTTACTAGGAACATTGAAGATATGAGAGAGCTCCATTATCTTGGAGGACTACACCTAAATCCTCATGGATGCAGACCTGTCTCAAATGTCCTTACCTTCATCATCTAATAGTGGAGTGTCTAATGGCGTCGACCCAAAAGTCATTGAACGGAATTTTATTCCATTCAAGGCCATGTTACTCGCAGCAACCCAGAAATAAATTTGGTCTAGGACCTTTGCCAGACAATCGGAACCCTGACCATTCCTACCAACTACCAATTTTGTATCATCAGCATAAGAAGAGATACTGACATTACTACTACCAAGCTTCAGAAGCGGAGCAATGAAGATAATGAAAAGGAGAGGACCCAAAATGGAGCCCTGAGGGACAACCGACTTGACATCATGCATGTCACTAAGGGATCCCTCAACCTTAACTAATTGTTTCCTACCACAAATGAAATTTCTTAGCCTAAATTTCTTCATTCCTGTTTTGGAGCTCGCTGAGAACAGACGCATTTAGTTTGCTCTCGTTCTTATCTCCCAGGAATTTCGAACCAAGGTGTGACTTCCTCTGTTGCTCCTTGGTTGCTGTGCACGTGTAGTGTTCGTGGTGTTTGTGTGTGGGTGAATGAATGGGAATTGCCATTCATTCACTCAATTAGGTTTGGTTTTTCTCGGCTCTTTGGTAAGACGTAATTACTTTAAAACCTAATAAGTTTATTGCTCATTTATGTTTATGTCTAGCTTTA
>NC_081449.1:2743715-2798898 GCF_007210705.1 Tigriopus californicus | reverse complement strand
GGAATGAAATACTTCACATCAAACTAACATACAAATCAAAGATGGAGATAGTAAACAAGAAGTAAGTGACAGAGAAAGCAAGGAATCAAGAACATATGTAAACTAGGACATCAACAAGAAAACACAGAAATAAACTCAACTAACTGGTCGAACACAAAATAAATCAATACAGTAATGAACAATAAATTCTAACTCTAAAGGACCAATACAATCAAACTGAAGAACTACACATAACGATTTGGAACTAGAAAAACTACACTACAAATCAGAAAGAAACTGCGGTTGATACGCTCAAGGTCTCCCCTTTGGGTGATTTCACTATGAATATGGTCTCGATCATGCAATTGTCCATCTGTGTGGATAAGATGTCTTCCTAGTCTCCCTACTTTTCATTGAGCAATAGGAATGATATGGTCTTGTAAGATGATTGCTCCTCCAGGGTTGCTCTTTGCTGAGTTCCTCTCAATATCTTGCCTAATTTTATTTTGAATGAGCTTCGCTCACGTGTTACTTTTGATTGCTCGCTGCCTGCAAGGCTCTCTAATTGTGCCAGATCAGAGCGCCGCTTTGGCGATGGCTTGTGCGAGTGATTTTCCGTACACTATCATGTGCTAGGCTAGGTCAAATGTTCAGTGGCATCTCACTCCCTGTTCACTTTTGGGTTGACGTGATTGAGAGATCTTCTTGTAGGTACAAAGGGGGCGCTCGCGAGACTAAGATTCTTCTCTTTGCTGGTCTATCCTCCCGAAGAAGCGGAGTAACAATTAAGATAACTTACAAAATATGCAAAGGCAGCACGATATCGTTGCTGGATAACACTCATCATTTCGAAATTTAGGTCGTCGGTTCCAGCCGTGGTTTTGTATGAGAGAGAGATCATAGCCAGCTAGAAGAGGCCACTTTTCACCAAATGTGTCGGAGATATACATTCTTATCTTTTTGTTCTTTTCGCTAAGCTTTTTTCTTCAATTTGAGAAATGGTTACCCATGGCATATTACACGTTTGTTTGAAAGATTTTGCGGTAATTTTCCGCTACTCGTTTAGCATGGCATTGGCGTCGTCTGGGGGTCTTCATTGCAACATTTTGGAGCGCACATACTGGTTTACTTGAGCGATTAAGCGTTGAATATATTGGTGGAATTTAATAAACATGGAGTTGGGAAATGAACGTGGTCTTGTTAAATTGGGAGACGAGGTACTTTTAAAGGGATACAATCTAGCCTATCGAAAAAAGTTTATCGACGAGATTTTGATGATGAATCATATACAGTGCCTTTTTAAAAAGACTTCAATTGATTTCTTTTATTCTTGAAACTGCAGACACCCTAATTATGGTTTGTTGATAGTTCCCCCCTATAGAGACAAGGCTGTACCAGCGCAAGAGGGTTCCTTTCTTCAAAAAGAATAACTATAGAGGAGTTAGATTTTCTTCAATTAGCATAACTAAAGTATATCAATCTATCTGTGGCATTTTAATTTTCATAGTATAGATTATTAACAGAGTACTTCGTATTTGTATCAACTTCACTTGGTGAACATGACATACAAGATGAGTTTGAAGGGGGCATTGCTCATAGTTGTCATAGTCTCAGATGTCTAAAAATACATAAGTAAATTTGTTTATGAGTTCTGAGTGTCACTGTCTGTTTGTAATTTCACAGGGGAGTGTCTATAAATTTTAGGTCTATTTTATTAGGTGCTAATTGAAATGTGGTATTCTCATCTACTTTCTTTTTAAATGAATGTGTTTTAGACAGTACAACTACGCATCTTTTGATGCATTAGGGTAAAGATAGTGGTGCCAGGCGGTTGGTTTCCTTGCGACGGCAATTTGGAGCGAAAAATTGACTTCTAATGAGGTGTTTCATTGAACGGACTTTTTCGATTAAGGGGCATAGATCTTTAGGACTATTATTCTTATTTGAATGTATATACTAAAATGTTCAATTTGCGACGTGTCATATTTTGCTCGGGACCCCCATTGTGATTGAAAAACACGTCATTTTGAAAATAGAAAATAGATCTTTAAATTGAAATCCCATTCAGTGACTCTGGTCCAGAGCTGTCATCTTCTTGCTACTTCTTTCTTATTTGAGCTTCGTACAGGAGATATTTAGACTCTTACAACACGCTTTAACTAGGAATGGTGACTTTTGTGTTGCTGATGTGAGCGGAAGATTCGGCGCCGCACGGCAAGCAAATTTCCACGTTAGGAGCACTTGTTTGCACTTCGAAAGGGAACTTATTAGATATAATGAATGTTATCTTGGGTAACTGAGAGTAATTAATGGGGCCCACGACTGAAGACAGCGCTCCAGAGTGGAGACTAGAAAAAACTCACGCGTTTAATTGACTTTCATTTGAAATGAACAACATTTCTATTGTCGCGGTGGAGCCCATTGGACTGGTGTCCCAGACTCGCTAGTTTTAAGAGATATTTCTCAACTAAAGTTGCGTGTACTAGATTAATGGGAGGGTTAAACGGACGGGCCCAACGCAGGTATTCCTGACAGCAGCATATAACCCTGTCTAACTATCCCAGAGTAATCAAAGTAATCAAACAATTTTGCCTAGGGGTAGGTCCCTGCCTGCGAAGACTATGGGAAATTATTATCAAAGGATGCGGAACACCAGACTCGAGGATAATCGGAAAAGATTTTGTGCAGTGAGAGGAGAGTACCATTAAGCTAATAAGTAGGTGTAAGGATAGGTGGTGAAGTGTATAAGGGTAGGGGCTAATTGTAGAATTCAGTCAGAATAAATTAAGTGGCTTTGAAGCTGCCCGCTCTGTTTGGTATGTCTTGGAGTTTCGATTATGAGGCGAAGTGCCGTGGTCATGGGGGCTGAGACGTTTCTCTCAACAGCACGTACAGTAAGTCAGGAAAATTCAGGTTCGGGAATTGCCCTTATGATATCTCTCTTGTTTATGAACACACTGTTCGGTTCATAGATTGGATCGGTCTCTGAAAGGTTGTGTGGTCACAGCACATCATTAATTTAGTTTATAACGTGCGCGCATTTCATAGAAGACAGATGAAACATCTGTGAAAGGAGATTTAATGGTCTTCATTTTTTTCTCGTTTGAAGACTTGAGAAGCAGCTAGTAAGTGGTAAAGGCGCTGGCCGGTCAGAGACCTACACCAACGACTCCCCCCTGGACAACTCCTCTTATGTCCACACACGGATGGCCAGGGGAATTGAACCTGGAGGTTGATTGCAATTGGTTTTTGGCAAAAGGTCGAGCAAGTCCAAAGATGTTTCACTAGGAACATCACAGGAATGAGGAAGGCTCTCGTATTGGGAAAGGTTAGAAAGGTTGGGATTGTAACAGTACTCAGAGAAGGTACGATAGGTATCTGATATTGTACGTTTCAAAGAATCCATGAGCCTTTGTCCCAACCCAGGGTTTAGGGTTAATTGTAGTGACCGTAGAGGCTTAATGTGCGTTTTGAGAGCACCTTCAAGTCCTCGAGAATCCAGGCTAGTTCGAAACAATGAAGTCCACACTCTCTTCTTTCTCGGGCTCCTTCATTGTTCAATTTTGCTTCCCTCTAATATCGTAAGGAATACGGTAGGCCTGTTGATCCGAGTAGCATCTTTCAAGTCAGACTTGGACAAATGTTTTTAGATAGCATTCAGATCAACCCTACATTCAAGGAATTAGCTCGTCCTGCCAACTCAAATTCGTTGGTGACCAAATATCATAAATAAAAAGTTGAAAGGTAATAAAAAGACGAATTATAATCTTTCATTTAGTAGTACTGGGGATTACAATTCCCTGTAGCGGTTAGAAAGCCCGTGAAAAACCAAACAAAAAAAAAACAAAAAAAAAATGAGAACTTGCCTTGGATCCCAATTCTCATGGAGCCTGTTAACTAAAAGGCCATGATCTACCTTGTCAAAGGCCTTGGCAAAGTCGAGATAAACTGCATCGTCTGATTCATGACTCTCCAGTCCTCAATAACCTGCTCTATATGCTCCAATCAGTTGGGTAACCGTGCTAAAATGTGCTCGGAACCTGTGCCGGCTAGGAGGAAGGACTTCATGGATATCAAGAAATTCAACAAGTTTGAACTTCTTGATCTTCTCAAACACCTTTGCAACATTCGAAGTGAGCGAAATCGGCCTGTAAGTTACTGGGGAGTGACTTACCTCCCCCTTTGAAAATTGGAACAACATGAGCTACTCTTCAGAGAAGAGGGAACTTGCCCTGGTCCAAGATGCAACGCATCAAGTACGAGAAAACAGGAGCAAGAACCAGTAACCCTCATCAAAACTGAGATGTCACTACCATCAGGACCAGGGGAGCTCCATCTCAAGTCCCTTATGGCCCTCTAAAGTATCCTGATCTGTGACTACAAGATCATCTAAATGCTCAGCTTGAAACCTTGCCAGTCCCAACAAACTCTTCAGAGCAATGACTGTTGCTCCCTAACTCAGTGGAGTTGAAAAACACACTAGAAAACTGATCTCCAAGTATGTCGGCCATAGTCCTACATTGTCTAATGGCTTCCCCATCGACCTCAAAAGGCCCTACAGGGTGTTTGATCTTTCTCTTAGAGTTTCATAAGAGAAAAACGCCTTCGGATTCGACCTCACCTCTTGAACCAACTCTACTTTCCTTGTTCAACTGATCTGTCTCAATGGAGGCCTTAATTCTACCTTGGATTAAATCCAACTTTCTTTGAAGGCTAGCCACAACTACTGGATTCAAAGTGCTCTGGAGCTTTTTGCTAGTTTGTAACTCTTTTTGAACAATTGCTTCCTATACTTCGGATTTTAGAATGTGCCCGCTCTGTGAAACACAATCAGAGATTGCTAGACTGGAACAGACTCCTCAAAAACTAGAATCATTTTGTGTAAGGCTACATCTATGGACGATTCCTTTTTCAGCATTGAAATAAGATCAAGCTCCCCTAACCTTTCTATAATCAACGGCCAATGTTCATCTTTGAATTTGAACTTAGCCAGACCGACCTTTTTGGCCGGCCTTACTCTAGAGCACGCCGGCTTTTGAGTAATGGTCGACCCTATCTCGAGAACATGATGATCTGACAGATTACTAGGTGTCACATGGACATACGGATCAGATCAGGGTCATTGGAAAAAAACAAGTCAAGAACGCTATTCGCTCTGGTGGCTACACCAACATGCTGAGAGAGATTGCGCAAGATCGCAAATTCCTCCAGCTTTTCGAACGACTGAGACGTCGATTTCGAAATGGGAATATACCCATCTGGATAGCCTCCCACTCTACAACGCTTGTCGGAAAATTGAAGTCCCCTACAAAGAAAACCTTTGAGCAAACTGATTGGTCCAACTGATTTCCTAGATATGTAGAGCTGACAAAAGACGAGACTTACTAAGCTAGAAGAGGGGGGCCTCTATGTTGTCACAATGGACAGATCAAGACCTTGAAGATGACAAACTAAGACCTCTACTTCTCCATTAGACATTTTAAACATGACTAGTGTGCAGGTCATTTCTAACATATAAACATACGCCCCATGGGGAAAAATGGGATTGTCAGGGCGTACTCTATCACATTGAACCAAACCAACCATGGCCAGCTCTTCATCTAAGACCCCTGGTCGAAGCCAGGTTTCTGTCATGGAAATGAACGAGACCTGGCTATCTGAAGCTAGTTCCTCAAGAACCTTGATCTTTGTGCTATCTTTTTTTGAAATTATATAATGCACATTCAAATAAAGCCCTTTTATGGGCAGATAGCCCTTCGATGGACTAGAGCTATCAATTCTTTAACTAGGCCTTCTAACCTTAAAAAATCCTGCTTTTGGACAAAATTCATCTTAGGCGGAGGATGAGAAAACCTTTGAGAAGAGGGTAAAAGAGGGGGAGAAGGGACTCTGGCCGCCACCTGAGCATGCGATCTAAAAGATGCGTGGGGCTCATGGCGACCAGAGGGGGGCTTAGGGCTACAAAGTTTGGGCAGAAGAGAGGTTAAAGAAACCTGCTTTTGGACAAAATTCATCTTAGGCGGAGGATGAGAAAACCTTTCCGATCTGGGTAAAAGAGGGGGAGAAGGGACTCTGGCCGCCACCTGAGCATGCGATCTAAAAGATGCGTGGGGCTCATGGCGACCAGAGGGGGGCTAAGGGCTACAAAGTTTGGGCGGAAGAGAGGTTAAAGAAATTGAGGGTGAGGTTGTAGGAGAGGGAGGGGAACAAGGGTAGGGAAATAGGGAAGGAGAGAGGAAAGGGGTGGGGTAAGTCTGTTGAGAGACTTGACAATGAGGTTGAGACAATTGCTGTCTCTTCCTCCTAGTGCCCCTGAGATGGTCCTTTTTGCATTTGAAATTGAGGCATACCTTGTGCCTCAAAGATCTCATGCACATAAATGGGTGGAAAAAGCTACACCCTTGCTTGGAACAGCCCTTCTCATTGAATTTGAGAGGGCCAAACTCTCTAAGTCTCTAAGTTTGGGACACCATTCTGGGTGAGCCAGTTTACTCCCTTTGCCTGCCTTTTTGCATCTCTGTCGTTTATGGACATCGCAAATTTCGATAGCATTCTCTACTATGCTCTCTTTGACCTCTATGACTTCTTTGACTACAAGGGGCGTTTGAATCGAATCAAGAGTGTCAGTGCCTGTGGCCCCTTTCCCTACACTTGACTGGTTTATCCCACAATCAAGTAATGGCTGGGTGTGACCAACCCAAGCTATTAAAGCTTCCATAATGAAAGGCTTATTGATAGAGGACGGAGTTTTCCCATCAAAAACCAGCTCAAGACAATTCCTAGCCCCTTCAGAAAGTCCCTTCAACAAAGCTTCCACGGTTATTGAAAGCAAGGGTATTTAAGGGATCCTAATTGAAAATACTTGAGACCTGAACAAAATATGGAAAAATATTCTGGAGGCTTCCTTCAGTTTCAAGAGAAAAACCGTTAGAAATGAGCGAGCGGAAAATAAAAGATGAAAACGTAGAAGGAGAGAAGAAGAAGAAGAAGAAGAAGAAGAAGAAGAAGACAGAGCCAAGAGGGCCAAAGAGAGCAACCAGCGCGTGTGAATGAGAACCAGCTGTAGAGCAGGTAAACAACACACCTACTAGGTGGAAACCAAGGAGTACGTACTCCCTGGGGACAGACAAGAAGAAGAGAATAGGTGATTTCGCTAGGTTGGGGCTACCAACAGAGGAGAAGGGATAAGAGTCGGTCGACTACGATGACCTACTCTTGGCTGACCACCTAGCTAGCCTCAGCTAACATACACCAACTCGACTACAGGAACAAGCTAACATCAATGGAATGGAATCGAACAAAAGAAATTTCTAGAACCCAATTTTGTATTGAAAATAGGAAACTAAACTGAACTAAACTGAACAACAAGAAAAATCGACTATATTTACAAATACATGAAATGAACAGACTAAATAATAAAAACAAAATGAACTACTCCATAAGCCAAAAATACATGAAATAACCTAGAATTAGGATAAAAAATATGTGAAAAATATTGACAGACGAACAAAGTGAAATACGACATGAACATGAAAAGAAAAGATATGAGACTAAACTTCTAGAGATAGGAAGAAATGAAAGTTAAAGAATAGAAGTATCCTTACCTTAAGCAGCCACGCGACCACTTACACAACACAACACACTCAGACCGGCCGTTTGAAAAGATCAGGAACAACAAAATGTTGCGACTGCTCTCAACAAAAGATGGGACCGATTTTACTCTGTGCCCCTTAAATAATGCCTGCCTTTCATGCAAACTTCCTAAAAAGTAGAAATCTAAACTCTACTAAACTATAGCTCATTCATTTTCCACCAATGCCTGATGGTCTTGTTAAATGTGTGGATTGAGACAAAACTATCAATTGTCCATCCCAAATATTCTGATATGCTAACATTTATGTACATGTTCCTTTATTGTTTATTCCTTACATTGTTTTTTTATTTTGTCAGTGTAAGTTACTGATCAATTAGTCAAATGATTCTTGTTTATCTTCTATCTATGCATGTTTTTGAGCAAGTTTTGCGCAATATTTTACTAATTTGAAAGACAATTTGACTGTTTTTTTTATAAATTTGATGCTCATGGGCATTTCATTTATTCTTTTGATTTTCAAAATTAATTCAGAAATATTTACTATATGAAGGGAGTTGTACATCAAAGAGATCATAATTCGATTAATAACACTAAAAGTACTATGCTGTATGGATAATCTTGTTTTATTGATACTAGAGTTACTGCCTTAATTCAACGCAATGGCCTAACTTGGCGGCCAGGGGAAAGCCGTGTCGTTTCCTCGCTTTAGAGTCCTTGTCTAAATGCACCAAATTTAAAGTGATTTGACCAGTTTCTTGGCCTCTCTGGAACAAAACTCTCAACGCCTTTTTGCATTGACCTTCACAAAGATGCTTTTTATTCAAGTGACCAATCAGGCTCGATATGTAGAATCAAATACTTCTACATATTGGAAACGAACAAGAAGACAATTTTTGAATTGGGTACCCCTATCGGAAAGGACAAATATTTCATGCGGCTATGTGAATAGGGGTAAACAGTTAAGCGGATAAATGGATAGTGGCACGAACATTATACCTATTAGCTTTTAAAGACTCACTGTGGATTGAGTTTCCCAACGATCAAAACGTACGGGCTGTAGTTCTGGCACGGATGGCTTATATTCCCAAGACTATCATTAGCCGATTTTTCTTTAACAAAAGCCGTACACTTTCATAGGACAAAACAGACGAGCTCCCTAAATGTTCAAATGTCATTGCAGAAATAACGCTTAACCTTAATTGTAAAAAAATGCCTGGCTTCCAAACTGAATGTGTTCCCATGCCCAAAAAAAGGTCTTTTCAGCAAGACATTAAATGGATTTATTTACGATTTGACTTATCACATTGATAACGGTGACACTAGATAAAAAATACATTTCGGACTTGGATGAAGTGGCAAGATATTTTGGCGGTCATGGAAAAGAGATGGAAAGATTTAGAGGAAAAGAGAAGGTACAAGATCAATTGCCATATAGTTGAAGTGGATTGGAGAAACGCGCTTATCCTCTCAGACGGTATGAGATGAATGGCACCTATTTTTAGTGCACATGTCACGGAAAAAAGTATTCACAACAAAGAGTTCTGAGGGAAGAGCCAATCAGACATAAAGAAAAAGAAAAAGGGAACCACAGGAAAAAGTTGACAATCGCCGAGGTCATGTGTTGCGAATGACATTGAACTAGTGAATACAGAACAGTATGCTTTAGGAGGTTGCTGTACGGCATAATTAAAGCTTCAGAATTGAATTGTCTTAGTGAGATTATAGAGAAAGAGGAACCTGAGAAGCCTTCATTCATTCAAATGTGAAATAGTTTGGTCATTGTGTTCAGCACCATAGCGCGCGGGTTGATGCGTTGGTTTTCTTTCAAAGGCATTGGTGGTGCATGATGAAATTGGCATTGAATGCTAGTTTCGGTTGATTTGCTGATGTGTTTACAAATACAATTCGGGAATGATTAGCTTGAATATGAATCATCATCATTGGACATCATTTCAATAAGTGAAGAATAATCTAGATGGAGTCCTGTATCAGTCGATTTCTCCGCACTCTGTGAAATGATGTCGAACGTCTAATTGGAGGGCCAAATCTAGAGCATAACGCTGCAATGTCGGGTTTTCCAGGATATCCAATTCAGGGAGAGTCGGATTGGAGGTTGGGAGACACTTGTTACGGCTCCGAAAGTTCCGATGAATACGGAGCACCACGCAAGAGAAGATATGGCGGCAAAGGATGAGACGCATAAAATCGTCTCCCATGAAATTGAGATAAGACGTATCTGCCGATGAAAGAGAAAAATAACTTTCTATATTTGGGTTTATATATTATATTATGGTGTGAACGTATAATATATACTTCGACCCAAAGGGTATTTGCAAAAACCATATGTTCTATTTCACACTGACGTTATGTTTCCTCGTCAAGTAATTAGGCGTGAAGCTGTTAAACTGAGTTTACCGATTTCATTTGTTGCCATAATTTTCTTTGATAGCCTATAGATCTAATAACTGGCTGCTTAGAATAAAAAAATATGGTTACAAATTAATAATGCCAAATTACTGGAAAAGCTATTTTAGAGAGAAATGGCCAATGACGAAATGACGCGGAGAAATTTCAGATTTTCTCCAACATCAGGTTCGAAGATGTCAAACCTAAATCACTGATTCAAGGGAAATACAACAGCCTCACCGTTATGGGTGGAAAATTAGCAAATGAGGCTTGAGCCCCCTAAACACCCTTTTTCTTGATTTATCCTGTTATAAAAAACTTGAGACTCATTTGTGCAATGTTAAGATTCATCAATTGCGTTGATGTAAATGTAAATCTATGAGTTTTAGATCAGCAAGCTTCTACGTTCAAGTCTGATTTCTCCGAAGGGCATGAACACAATTAGAAAAAAATAAACTAATAAAACTAAGTGAATTCACTTTGTCCCTACTTTTTCCTGCCTTTGATTACAAATTTTATGCCAATATTTGAAGGTTTTTTTGCCGTGATGTAGTTCTGTTGATAGGATATTCAAGGCAAAGAGGTATCAAATAAAGAACTCAAAGCAAAGAGGCATCAAGTAAAACATATTTGATTAATTAAAAACTAGCCCAGGAAGACTAAGCTCGTGAATTGTTCTTGCTTGCATGATTACTCACAACTTTTTGATTGTAAATTGCTATTTTTGCCGCTTTCGTTTGTATTGACAAATCATTTGCCATTTTTGGATGCATTCACATCTAGTCTTGCTTGCCATTTTTCGGTGCATTTATTAAGTTTTGCCATTTTGGATGCATTCACTAATAGTTTTGCAATTTTTGAGTCAATTTGCCAATTTGACTACTTTCTCTTGCCATGTTTTGGTCTAAAAAGAGTGGTTGTAGTCGCCCGAAATCGGCACCCGCACTATTTGTTGTCTGCTTGATGAAATTTTTACTTGGTCTTCATTTTAAGCCTATGTACCTTTAACCCACATCAATTTCTACATGTTCATATTTCGTTTCAGTTTATGAATAAAGAGTGACGGTTGGAAACGAGAATGCATAGTAACTTGGACGCTTACCAACGCCTCTTGAGCGAGTGACCAATCTGGAAGCTTCGGTCATGAAACGATCCACATAAGCTTGGCATTTGTCCCACAAATGAATGGGAATATCCACGATGTTGGTGATGAAAGCAAATCCGGACAAAGGTGAATGAAGAAATAACGAGTATAAACTTCCTTTATGTCTGTCATCTAAAACGCGAAAACATAGGACCAAAATACTGACAATTTGTTCTAGATTGCAGAATATGATTTAAAAAAATGGTTTCAGTTTACCTTGAAAGGCGGTAGGAATTTCTTGAGGAGACATTAGCACAATGAGGGGTTGGTCAAATATTCTTTGAAGACTTCCAAAGGCCACAGAGTTATCCGAATCAACAATGAGAAATAAAGGCCGACGAGTGAATGGTTGCAAATCCCCTGGATGAAGACTTGAAAGCCAAATAAAAACGTAAAAATCTATAATTCACGACCAAAGCCCCCTCCCCTCTTCCACATTAACGTGTTTGCCTAACTCACCAGTTAGATTCGCACGTGTGCAAAATCTGTTTGGACGAAACAAGCGGTGTGATGATCGACTCAGAGCTATCTTTCTTGGTGGACAAGAGAACCCCACCTAGATCGTAGCTATTCAAAATAAATGGAAACTATTTAAGACAAGGACTTTCATCAAGGCATGTTACTGGGTCTAACCTTCGATCCACGGGACTGGGTTTAGTGGAGAAACATCCGTCCCCGGAAATGAAAAGCAAGAGAGCACCATTGGAAGGCAGCTCACGATGGCCAGATGCCATGAAGATTAGGAATTGCGAGACGGTCGGCTTGTACAACAAGTATTTGTGAGGATTTTCTCGTTTCATGCCTATTCCTCCGCCATTTTCCTGCAACATTGAACAATTTGACTTGAAATTGAAAGACAGAAATCAAATAAAGTCTACTAGGGCAGAATATATAGCGGTTCAAATATGACTTCTCGGAAATCATGCTGGCTTGGAAATAGCCGATTCAAGGGGTGGCATTATTCATGCTCTATTGAGACCATTAAAGCTTATCAGAACCATAATGATTTAAATGTCGCTACATTCATTTACCGAAGGATCGCCTCACAATCTTTAACTAAATTAACTAGCTAATTGCTATGTTGACTCCCAGCAGCGTTGCTGCCTTTTTCTGATACCATCCGTGGATGCTATCTAGTGTACCCAAGATCCGAACAAATTCGACTTAACCTATTTTTGGTATTTTTTTTGCCTATTAAAAAATGTTGCAAAATTGAGATAAAGTTCAAACGCTGCCAACTATCGCAAAAATGACTGTTTTGTGCTAATAATAGATGCTGGGGCGAAGGTAAGTCACAGAACTCAGCAGCTGCTCATTCGATTTTCACATAATTTCGTCGCAAAGTATGCAATCAAAACCCATTATTTGTTTTTGTTGTTTTTTGCCTCTAAAGCAGTTATGGGTCCGTTGCATAGTTTTTTTGCCCCTCAACTAATTCAAACATTATGTAAAGTTTTACCGAATATCAATCCATTGCCAAAACAGGCCTTGTAGTTTACGGATCTCTAAATCAACTACACCCGCTCAAAGAAAATCAAACACTTCATTTGAACACATTTTCATATTTTCAAAAAATTTGTCGATAATAACAGTTCGTAAATACAACCAATAAGAAAAAAAAGGTTTTGAAAAGTTCAAAACCATTACACTATTACGTTTTTCCCTGCTGGGTTGCTCGCCCAGGAGTAAAATAAAGTCCCTTAATCAACAGCTGTCTGTAGCTAAAGCTGTCTAGAACATACAAATGCATATTTTTACAACCGTGCATTACATCATATATGTCACTATGGGATGCCTCAACCTTAACCTGTCTTGTCTGGGAATTGGGATAGCTTTTAGGTGTGTCAAACGAAATAGTCATCGACCCATACACAAGACTAGACTGACGAAAGCGTCAGGCGTGAGGCACCAAGCAGTACTTGAAGGGCGTGAGAAGTGAGAACATCACCATTCACAATTTACAAAACCCAAAGCATAAGATTTAGTCAAGTTGGGAAGCATTAAGGGCAAACGGAAAAATGTTTCAGATTAGACTCATACCCAGAGATGTCGGATTACCTCGAGCGAACTTCACACGGTAGTGCCCGCAACTCTTTTTCAACACCTATTAAGAGGCTGCTCAAATGTCAATTTTTTTAACAGCGTTTTTTAATTCTCAAAGCACCAAAATGACAAACTTTTGGAAAATTTATATCTTTAAATGCAGCTTAGAATAGTATACTGATCCACTTCAAATCTTTTAAAACACAACAGTTTTAAAAACCTAGTGGATAGATACTATGAGTGTTCTTTTCATGCTTCCAAACGAAATTTCATCAAAATCAATTGAGTAGTCACAGAGATAATACGCTTCAAAAGTTACATTTTGTATGAAATATGACCTAGCCGTGTTATTAGGCTTGCTGGGGCACCGTATTGGTAGAGCATCCGCTTTCCAATTTGCGAATCCTGGTTCGATCCCAGGCTTGCCAAGTCCAAGCTTCTTTGTGGTATTTAGATTACAGCATAAGCTGCTGCTTTAACACCTTAAATGGGCGAACCTGTGGTCATTCCCGAGGGTAAGGTCTTTATTAATGTTGAGTGTGCCGACGAAGCGGGAACATCCTCCTATTAGGATACCCAAAAATCAGATGGCAGGCCGAGCGAGAGAGCTGCCATCTGACTTCGTAACAAACAAAACAGACCTCAAAATTCTTGGATTACATTTTGAAAAGATTGATTAAAAATAATTTTTGCCCGAAAAATTTGAACATAAATATTTACCTACAATGCATGTTTCATAATAGCGTTGTGATAATTGACAATCGCAAAAAATCGCATTAAATCAATTTTGATCTTGAAGTTTGGCAAATTTCTATATTTGTTGAATAAAAAATAATGTTTCATGCGTAACAAGTTTGAAAAGTTTCAAACGTATCATCATAATATTTTGAACATATTCCTTTTGTTTCCTTACCAAATAAAACGCCAGTAGAAGTCTATGCATTTGAGCTCACACTTAATCAAAAATTATAACCATAAGCAATGGTGTAACTGAGGAAAATTCGGTTCAATTCTTTTCATTTATGAATATGAAGATTCCTTTCTTCTGTAATTTCATTGCAACATCAATTACGGCGCCATGGGATAATAAATGAAAATGAATCTTACGAAAGGAGATCTTCCCGGCGCCGGAGATGTGTCATAGATCTGAGCAAATTCTTCTTGAGGCTCCCTTTCCAAGGTTTGAAGCATTCGAAACATGTCCAAGGTCAGCTCGCTAAATTTCACTTGATCACTTTGTGAACCCACTAAGACGACCTCTTGCAACGAAAGTGACATAATCGGAGATTTTTCCACCGGTGGGGTTATCAAGGGGTTGAGTCTGGAAACAAAACCCCGTAGTTTAAGCATGGAATATTTCTCTATCTTTTGTGGAAGTTGGAAATTTAGGCGCAGTTTAGAAAAACGCCTGCCTCCCCACTCACCTGTGAGACAGGACGATACTATTGGAATCGGAATCCAACACATTGACCACTGTGTCCGCTTCAATGAAGCCTTTGATCTCTCCCAAGACCAAGGACCATTCCAACTGATCGTCGGGCTCGTAGGTGGCTGTGTATTCATCAATATGCTTGGCCAACTCTCGGACCAAATCCCGGACGAGCTTCATTTTCTTGAGCAGAAGGCACACCACGATGAAGCGGGCGTAGAAACGAAGTTTCTTCACCATCAGATCCGGCCTGAAATACAACAAGCTGCAAAAGAGATCCGTTGAATGAAGACTTGAATTTGGGGCACAAGGGTGGGAATGATGAGAAAGAACCACATTCAGATCTCTGGATGGATGGTGATAGTTTGGAGGGTGGTGCGGAATGGATGGAGAGTGTTGGTAAAGCGGCGGTGACGACGACACATTGAAAAGAAGACACATGAACAGATTGCATTGCAATGATGCGATTGCTGTCGACACACAAATGAGTCTGATCTTGGCGAAGACCACGGAAGGCCGACACGCTCGGGATTACCCCAGGACTGGAAACTTCAAGCATCATTAGAACAGCAATCCAACAAAGTTTGAATGAATGGGTGACATCTCAAGATGAGGAGAAAGGAAGCTCTCTTGGTGTGGCTCCAAAATTCCAAATTGCGGCCTGAATCTGGACGAGATTCAATCCGTCATGAAAGGAATAAGCTGCACCGACATTTCGGAAGGATTTTTGGTGCTCAAAGTGCCAAGCGTAGAAAAGCATTAGAAGTATAATTGTGCGGTTCATTGTTAGGAATATTTTAATGCTTAGGAAAATGTGAGAAAATTGTGCATTTTGTACAAAGGAGCCATTTTCTCGCCGATCTTGCCTTGAACAATGTCATGAATTGTAAGCATCAGACGAACTGAATAGGCGAGAAATTGGATTTTGGAAGTGACAAAGTTGAGAGAGTATGAAGTTTCCTGGGTCTAGTGTTAGTAAAAATCTAGATAGAACTGGAACGCATTATTATAACTCTCGCAGCCTTCTGAACTTTAAAGGAGATTATCACCAATCAACATGAACCGTGGGTGGGTGTTGGACATCGTCAATTTGTGTACCTGTCCTCTCGTCCAGCTCTGGAATAATAAGCTCGTCCTCGAATGGCCGCGTAGAAGGAGAAGGCCTCATTCAGATAATTGGTCTCGCTCGTCCTCAAACTGAAAGAAATTACGGAAATCAGAGAGAGCACAAAATATCCTTGATTGAGCCCTTCAAGTAATGGTAGGGGAGGGAGGGGAGTGGGCCTCAAATAGCAAAAGAAACACTTTAACGAGCTAATGGAGTTTGAAAGGAAAAAAATACCGAGGCTGAACCAGAAACTTGGAAAGGAAGAAAAACACGGCCTTATATTTGGAAATGTTGCCTTTCACGACGTCCTAACCGCAATCAGAATTGTCCTTTTTTTTGGTCTCAATTTTGTTGCACAAGAGCTTATTTTTTAAGGAATGCCGACTGTTGAGTTGTATTTCTCGGTACCGACAGGTAAAAGGAAACTTTTTTGAACAAAATCGCTCTATTGGTTGGCGTAAAAAAACTTATTTTGTTTATGACTGTCAAAGGGTAAAACCACAAAAGTTATGAAAAGCCCATGAGAGATAAGCGCAAGTATCAAAACGTACTTAATGGCTAAGTATCTATGAATGAACCACTCGTAGACATTCCATTAAGCCTGTCAAACTGGCGGTTCGCACCTTGAAATGTTTTACATTTTGACAGACGATCTGGTTCTCGTTTCTGGCCATTGATGCATTTTCAGGATGCAAAGTTTAATAAACTCCATTGATCATTTCGGAAGGTTTGGTGCATAATTTTCACTTTGAGACGCTCGTTAAAAAGATTTGCAACGATACCGAGACTGGTGAACAAAGTAGTAATCTGCATCTTGATAACCTGATAAAAGTGTCGAAAACCTCAAAGTCTTCTCCTCATTAGAACAATAATGATACCAACCAATCACGGGTCGAAAAATGCATTGCTCATTGTGAATTTGACCAATGAGTACTAAAATGTGGTAGGTGCTAATGCAAACTTACTAGTAGTGGTAGTAAAGTTGGCCTCAAAGTCTTCTCCTCATTAGAACAATAATGATACCAACCAATCACGGGTGGAAAAATGCATTGCTCATTGTGAATTTGACCAATGAGTACTAAAATGTGGTAGGTGCTAATGCAAACTTACTAGTAGTGGTAGTAAAGTTGGCCGATTTTGGACGCCACCTCGCCAATCTGCCATCGCTTGAGACCATATCGTGCGTCCAAGATGGCTCGGTGTTGTTGTTGGAATTTCCACAATTTCGTGTAAATATCAAAGGTCCGACCAAAGTAGCCTTGCCATTGCTTGTGCCCATATTGTGGCAGATCCCGAAGGCCGTTGAAGAGTTGCTTGGATTTCTCGAGGAGATGGCAGAACTCGGCCACGACTTTCCGCTCACTCTCGTCCACGATGTGCGATGTCATGTCCGTCCCTCCCAAATTGGAGGCATGATGGGCGGGCCCCAAGAGATCCTCTGCCGGAGCATTCACGGAGGAGAGCATATTTTTTGTTCCTGAGAGTTATATGGTTGCCAAAGAAGCGAGGGAACACGGTTGTGTGGAGAAGGAGCTAATAGTGATGTTCAGTTCAGGACTTCATGGTCGTCTTCAGTTGGGAATGAACAAACGAATCTGTTGTTCAGATCTGTTCCAGGAACACGTACACACAGAGAGTTGTTCTTGGTGCTGTGCATGTATACTCTCGAGAGAAGTAATGTGCCCGAGAAAGCATTGGGAAATGAAGATGATCAGTCACCAACAGCGCTCCCTCACTCCCTTACTCACTCACTTAGCCATCCGCTCGCTCGGCGGCCTTCCTGCCTTCTTTCCTCTTTCCTCTTTCCTCCTCCTCCTTCCTCTCTCTCTCTCTCTCTTCACTATTTCCCCTCATTCTTTGCTCTTCTTTTCTCCTCCTTTTTCTTGTTGTTCCATGTTCCACTCTCGGCTCAGCATGTTTTCCCTAGGGACAAAATCGATAGCTCCAATAACAATCAGGGTGGGACGACAAGGAACCCACAGACTGAGGGTGACAAGACGAAAGCCGATGACTTCACAAGCCCGAGAAGTTGTCACCATGCACAAGATTATGGCCAGACGGATAATCGGATGACATTGGATCGCAACGCACACTCAGTCAATGTTCCATCATGACTAGAGATGATACGACCACGGATGCGGGCGGATTTGAAGGCCCCATACCGTTTCTATTCGAATTTGTTTTCGAAAGCTAAATAGAGATGATTTTGAGAGTTATCATTCTAATCAAGCCTTTGTGTGAAGCATTTTTTGAAAATTATATCGGCAAGATGATAGTTGCCGTTCTCAGTCCAATTCCAAGTCACGAATATGAACGAAACTGTCTTTCTTTGCGTTCCACTTCCAGGAAACCCGGAAACCGACTTGGAACAACTACAAGCATGCATAAATCAGGCATTCCCTATCTGATTGGAATGGATCCCAGGTAGCTCACGAATGAGACTTATGATGGTCTCTTTTGGAAAGTACACTTCCTGTCTAACGAGTACATCTTCGTAATGGATCCGGTAATTATTGTTGAAAACATATACAAAACCCAATACGAAAACCTGTTCAAGACAATGGATCAACCAACAGAGCGCCATCAAATGCTTCAGGAAACTACTCAGATGATCTTCCCAAATTATGTTGGTGCATTCATAACAAATTTTCTTGGCCATTCATAAAAATTGATAGCCAGCAGAGTCAGAAAACCTTTGAGATCTAAGACTTTTAATTGTCCAGCAGTCACCCTGATCTAAGCTTCCCCGAGGGTTTGCGCAAAAGGGGCAATAAAAAAGGCAATAACACTGTAATACACGGGGCAAATTGATGCATGCAAACTCTTTTACCTGTACCAGATGTGGAATAATGTCAAATCTTGAATCCGATGCCTAAATCGGCTCAGAAAATGGAATTCTAGTTTTAAATCTACAGCTGACCACAACAGCACATGGTCGGTATTTTCACAACAAACAAAAAGTCTCAACCTCGAAATTGTGGAAAAATTCCCGATATCATTTAATCATGAGTACCATTCCTTCAATTGCCACTGAAGCCGTCCTGGTCAAATCTGAGGCCATGGACGCCAATGCCGAAAAAGTTCAAGGTTGAAACATACGGTACTTAATTCCACCAGAATGACTTGCTATCATCGGTAATATTATATATGCAGGTTATGATTTTAATAAGGGCGTGGATCATCATGCTTTATTAAACAGCTATCGGTACTCTGGGTTCCAAGCCACTAACTTTGGCCTGGCTGTGGAACAAATTAACGCCATGGTATGTATGATTGGTGGCCGATTTTCTGTCATAGGGTTGGATAAAAACGCTTACTTAATTGGCGGAATTTCTCACTTAGATCGCTAAACGAGAAGAGCCGTTACCAGAGGATAAAAAGGAGGACTCTCTCGAAACTGACGATTTCATTCGAAGAAAAAACAATTGCACCATATTCTTAGGGTTCACTTCGAATATGGCATCGTGTGGTGTGCGAGACACCATTCGATTTTTGGTCCAGCATAAAATGGTACGTTGTTGGGTTATCGACAAGAAATCGAGAAATTGACTTTTTGTCATCGATGAGTCATTTTTATTCAGGTGGATTGTATTGTAGCAAGTGCTGGAGGAATTGAAGAAGATTTCATCAAATGTCTAGCCTCAACTTACATTGGCGATTTCTCCTTGGATGGTAAAAAAGTGAGCGTTATTCAGGACAAGAATACGGATTGTTCAGTAGTGAATCTAATTTCAGGCCGGACTTTAAGAGATAAAGGTATCAATCGGATTGGCAACTTATTAGTACCCAATGACAACTATTGCAAGTTCGAAGACTGGATCATGCCCATCTTGAATCAAATGCTGAAAGAACAAAAGGAAGAGGTAAAAATGTGACTATGGCAAATCCCTCAAAAGGCTTTTCGTCCATGTCCTTTCAATTTAGGGAGTAATGTGGACCCCATCCAAGATGATCACCCGACTGGGGTTGGAGATTAACAACGAAGATTCAATCTATTATTGGGCCGCCAAGAACCAAATCCCTGTCTTTAGTCCGGCTCTTACGGACGGGTCCTTGGGAGATATGCTCTTTTTTCATTCATATAAAAATCCCGGACTCGTCCTAGACATTGTTCATGGTGAGAGAATACCAAAAAGGTTGACTCGTGAATTGATAAGAATAATGGCAATCTTGGTCTAGATTTAAGGCGGCTCAATAGCATGGCCATGAAAGCCGCTCACTCGGGCATGATCATCGTTGGAGGGGGCCTAATCAAGCATCACATCTGTAACGCCAATCTAATGGTAAGAGTCCAAAATTCGTTACGCTAAGATACGGATTGAACTCTAAGGGATGATATTCAAATTCCAGCGTAATGGAGCTGACTTCAGTGTATTCCTGAACACGGCCAACGAGTTCGATGGTTCAGATTCAGGGGCGAGACCGGACGAGGCCATTTCTTGGGGCAAGATCCGGAAGGACGCCCAACCGGTCAAAATCTACGGTGAATCTAGTTTCGTGTTCCCGTTGTTGGTGGCCGAGACGTTTGCCCGGAAGTTTCACAATAAATGAATTTGGGCGTCGGAAGTTTTTATTTTCATTTCTTCAAGTTGCACATTATATCCTCATCTGTTCTCGCAATGGTTGGAATTTGACTGTCGTGGGTTATCCATTGATGTTGTACAGATCAACCCATTGAGGTCATGTTGGAGAAGGAAGGTATCACTACAGTCGACAATCGTCTTGGCCAGGATCGGATGATATTTAGTGATCCTTCTTGCCCTTGGGCTTCTCATCAGGGATGGAATTGGTGATGGCCACCATGATTGGGAAAGTGAGAACACTACCAATCACCCAGCTCCTAAAATGAGATCACATTGTAAACTACGTCAAACTTGATTGGAAAGTAACGTTTTTCGTTTTTTAAACGTTTTTTGGAGATTAAAGGGAAAATGGAAGCCATTCTCCAAATTTTGCAGAAATTTGCTTTTAGCTTTGGCAAAACATTACGGCTTTCTGGGGTCAGTTGGGATTATGACATTAAAACATAATAATAAAGGAACTTCAACTAATTTGAAAAATATCTGCGCTTACCGATTAAATGCTAATCCACATTATATTTTTCAAGTGAGTTAAAAATGTTACCATCAAAGTTTATTAGCCCTCCTAATGATATTCTAGACATTACTAAGTTCATACTTAATGTATTAGTTTTCAAAATTCGGATCGCCAACTAATCAGTAAAGAATCAAATAAGCATTCATAGAACTTGAAAACAACCAGAGGATTGTTTCCTTTAAACCATGTGATAACCGAAAATTCGATTTACTCACTTGAACACCCAACTTTTGTTGAAGTAGTAAGCGAAAGGGAACTGCGTCACTTGAGCTCCTATCGTGTAGGGAAACTTCATTGTTCGGCCAGACATTTTGAGTGGAGTTCAATGCAACTGAAATATAAGTTTTTTCGTTAGATCAACCAAGCTTTCAAGGTTAGATTTCTAAAATGAAGTGTTACCTTCTTGAACGATCGAACAGACTAATGTCAGCAGCTGAACGGCAGGACAACAAACGAATATTTAGAACATGGCGGAAAAGAAGGGAGCCTTTAAGAATCTAAGGCGGAATGGGCAGAATTAAAGCTGATGTCAGCTGATGAGTTTCCAAAGAGAAATAAGTAATCGAAGACCTAGAAGTTGGGAGGAGCGCCTCATTTGAAACGTGTATTTATACGGAAAATATCTTTAAAATTGTTAAGGCTCATGGTTTTGACAGACAGTGCATTGAATGATCAGTTTGGTACTAGGTTTGATTAGATGGTCATAGGGTGTTTGATTAGTTCTGGAAGACCTTGGATTTCTCTTGAAACTCCTCTTTACGTTTGGCTTCCTCTTCACGCCGCCGTTCCTCTTCCTCTTCCTTGGAAGGATCTTGAGAAAATATTTCCAGAGTGGATTGTAACTTGGATTCTTCCTTCTCACTCACTGAGCAATGTCTCTCAAACCCGAGTTTAACTTGATCAAAACTAGCTTTTCGCACTTGGGCCTCCTTTTGCCTGGCCTCGGCGGCTGGGATGTCTGCAAAATATTTGGCCTTGTTCTTCACTTCTGATGGGCCATTCTGTTGGGAACTCTCTCCGTTGCCTTGGAACTTGGAGAGCTTCGAGTCAAACTTGGCCTTTTGGCGTTTCTTCTCGTAATCATCTACCTGGGATTTTTGAACTTTTTCAAATTGCGAGATCTTGGTCTTTGTGTCGGACATTTTGCGTTGAAGGGTTGGAGAGGAAAATACCTTCGCCTCCTCTATCAACCGCTAACACATCCGGTGAAGGTTTCCCGTTGAGATGACTCAGTACTGATAACAGGGGAGAGACATCGTAAGAAGAGGAACCTGACCCTCGTTCTCAGCCAGTCGGTTGCCTTCTTCGTGGAGGGCAAGTAGAGGCCGAGTTTTTGTTTCAACACTTCTGGCTAGCCTCAGCTTCCTCTTACTCACTTCAGAATGGCTGGAAAAGGAAAGCTCAGAACCAAGACCTCGGAGTTCCTCCACAAGAAAGCTAAATATACAAAACTAGTAGATAGCTCCTCCTCCGTTCTTCTCTCCTTGATGATGAAGACCTCCTTAAACTAGTTCCACCTGGCACTCCCAGCTCTTTTACTCCGCACTGTACCACCTCCAAAGAAGACAGAGGAGATGCTCGCTACATATCAAGAAATGTCAAACTGAGCAGGAGGAATGCCTTACCTCTTGCAGGTCATACAATGACTTCCCTCACTTGGTTACGATCTGACGTGGGTGTGGATGGTGAACTTCCAAAGCCTAAGCGCAAGACAAGCGGGCCCAGGTGTACCGACCATTCATATGAGGAATAGGTCTTGAATCTATTCAAGCGCTCTAGGTCGATAGGTTTGGGTGAAAAAAAGTCAGGCACTCAACCGGTCCGTGAAGAACTAGACAAATTGCGATTGCATTTCCTTTTGACTCAAGCAGTCAATTTCTTGTGCATTCCTTTTTTTGGTGGGATGACACAACCCGTCGCCAACACCTAATTAAAAAAACATAATTATCCAGTTCGTCAGTCCCAGCTCTTCTAACCTCGATTATGCTAGGCTTGTACTTCTGTGTATGCAATAAACACATGGGCTTGCCATTTAAATGAACAGGATTGCAATAATTTTGTATGAAGAGGAGACAGGTGATTTCCTGAAAAACGTTTCAGAATTATCTTCATCATGTTTAAACGTCGGAATTTTGGACTCATAAGAATGTTAACTTTAACGAATACAAGGATGGAATTGAAAACGTTAAACAATATGTAATTCATGATGACCTTGTAGGCGTATCATATTTTTAGTGCCTTTGCGATTTGTCAGTTTTTAAAGCTCCAGTGGTACATCCTTTGTTGTTACTCGTGGAAGAAACGGATCACTCGAACTCTTCCTAAGATTGAGAGCAAAACACAAAAGCACGGATTGTCTATTGTCCGAGTTGTAATGTGGTTACATAAATAAGGTATACGTAGACTTTATTTTAAAAGTTACAATCTCCTCAATATGAAGAATGGCCTTTTGGTCACTCGTAAATTTCGTAAATTAGAGACACTCAATAAAAAACAAAAATAATAGAAAAATCGCGATAGTTTCAGCCTATTATGAGTAAGATCTGAGGTTGGCAATAGTTGAGCTATTTGAAAGCGATAAGATGATATTTTGCTGTTGTGTTAGATGTGATATCCCGGTGATGAGCATGCTCTTTCAATAATAATGTTAATTCTAGTCATGTATATAAATGTGTACTAGTCAACAATAACGGAAGTCACAAACCACCATCGGGGAGTTCAACACACCTGTAATAGAAAGAACCTTTGTAAAAGGAAAGGTAACAGCAAGAGGATTGCTTCAAATTAAGAATTTGAAGAATAAAATAACGTAATCTCTCATGATTCTCGTTCATCTAGAAACCTCGAGTTCGGAATATTTTTATGGAAAACGTGCAATATTTTCTATGGTAAAGAAACTTTTTTTTTGCCCAAAATGCAGTAAAACATAGTATGAGCCTTATTGAGTTCAGAGCCCTAATTCACTAGAAACCATCAAAAGTATGAGCTGGAAGTTACAAAAGATATAGGTGCAAGTATTTCAATCAGGGAAAACAGCCAGAAAGGCTATTTCTTAAAAAAATCTTCGCTTTAATAACTATCAATCTGCTCTTTGCACTTAAGTAAACACTGAATAAATGCTTCTCATACACAAACGGCACATGACAGTGGAGCCCTAGCAATCGTCATGACCATGACCGGCCATCAGTTGTATACATAGCTGATCTCGAATAAGAAATCACAATGATAAGGATACCCTTTAAAGCTCTGATGGAAATCCCCAAACATGTCTTGGCATTTTTCTACCTCAGAAAATCATTGTTAACAACTTTGATTTGATTGCTTTACAGCATTCTAGCCCACATAATAAGCTTACAGGTCTAAAAACATTTTTAAAACTGAATTTTTCAAAAAAAACTATTTATTGCAAATTAAGAGTACACTTAGTTAGCACTTAATTATAAATCATAATATTATCTATTGCACCACTACTTAGTTACAGGGGATCTAATGGCTCAAATGTCATCGTTTTTAGCCCCAACATGCCCTGGTTACATCTTAATTCAATTTCCCAAAGAATTAATATCAATTTTCGATGTAACAAAAATGAAACATCATTTTTCTTTTTCTTGCATAATTTCAAATTAATTCAAAACGTATTAGCTGAAGCCTAAAAAACAAAGCAGATTTTTGAAATTTTTTTTTTTAACCATCCAAAGCACATATAACTGAGCTATCACAGAAAATTTCACAAAAATCAATGAAGCTTCAAAGAGGCTACTTTTAATCAGGCTTCAAGAAACGACCAAATCTATAGTTTTGTCTGTTGTCTGTATTGTCTTCAGAATTCAAATGAATGCGTAACTAAGTGTGCCCATGATGACTGTAAAACACATTTTCAAACATTAAACTTTAAGAGGTTTTTGTGCTATTGTATACCGACATCAATTCTTTGAGAAATTGAATTAAAATACTACCTGGGCATGTTGGGGCTAAAAACGATGAAATTTGGACCATTAGATTCTATGTAACTAAGTATTGGTGTAATGGATGATATCATAAATTTTAATCAAGTACTAATAAAGTGTGCTCCCAATTTACATTGGATAGTTTTTTAAAATGTTAGTTTTTATAATGTTTTTAGACATGTAAAGGATTTAAATGGACTAGAATACTATGAGGAAATAAAATCAAAGTTGTTCTTCCCTGTAATTTTCTGAGGTAGAGAAATGCCAAGATATGTTTGGGAATTTCCCTGAAAACTTGGGAGCGCTTTTTTGACATCGTGAAAGAAAGTACACAAAACTCATCTAAACTTGCACAAAACAAATTCAACCAGCAGAATTGAGGTGCCAATCAGTTCAGGAAGCTTATCCAGTATAATACTTTGCTTTAACTATTGCCTAAAGAAAAAGTTTGGTAACTTTTCTCATTTGCAACCTGGTTCACTTAAATCGAAAATAGTGCTTTGGTCTTAGCTCAAGAATTGATGGTTTTTGCGAGATTTTTTATTATTTGTTACATTTATTATAGCGTTTTTTCCTCAGGCCTTCGCAACGACCATTAAACAAATATCGCATCAGCACCTATTCCTCAGATATTCAGAGCATGTACGTATGTTGCGGGTTGACCACGGTTCATGCAACAACCATCTATACCGAATAGGATACCTTTTAGGACCTCTGGTCCTGGGATTTAGAGCTGAGGGCGAAGCCAACAAGGGCTGACAGTTTACGAAAGAGTGCTTCAACTGAAAATCGTTAGGAAACATTTTATCTTTATGATAGTGACCGGAAAAAATATAAAATGCTTCATTTTTTCTCTTTCCGAGTAATCATTTCTTGGTGAGAAATTCTCTTCATGTCATGTCTTGGCAGTCCTTGATGCCATTGGGTCTCTATACAGTGCTTTGTCTCATTTTTTCTCACTGTCGCCAATGCTTGAAGGAAAAACCATTATGAAGTGACCTAAAATATATTGAAAGTCACGCATTCTTCTTTCAAAGACTATCATTAGTTCAACCAACCCACTCTTTTCATCCGATCATATATTTTGCCCATATATCAAGGATGACATTATTAACAACTATGATAAAACAAAAATATAATCATGAGCAGCATCTTGAAAATAGGGAAATCTGCCCAACTAAAGTGATGACATTCTTGCTAATATTTCTCTATAGTTAAGGATATTTTAAAAATAAGCATCAAGTTTGACCTTTGCAATAAGCTCTAAAACAGCAATTGCACCCTTTGATTATGCACCCTTTGATTATGCACCTTCAGTCGAGCATTTTACTGCGCTATGTCATGCTTGTTTTCGTTATCCCTGCTTCAATTTGTTTTTCGTAAGATTGGTCACGAAATTCTGGAATATGGACTGTGAGCGAGCTTCCCGTCAAATCGGCCTAATCTTGGTCTCAACAAATCTGAATGATAAAATGAGAAATGTAGATTTCTTCAATTGAAGGCAAGCCATTTTTATACTATTCAATTGGAAAGTGGTTTGTTTCAAAGTTATGTTGTTAAAAGCTTATGTAGCTGACCAAGAACAAGCCAAAAATTTAATTTTTATGTAGTGTTTACTATATAGCTTTGGACATATCTCCTGAGTTCCCTAAGCACAGTTTTGGTCTTAAATTTGGCCAAGCTCATCTATTCAACCAGATCTTGTGGTGGTACTTATGAAGTACTTATTTGGAATACAGTGAATGGTAAGTGGATAATAAATTTTAGTATCCGTTCGCAGTCCACATCTCAAGAAGTCCTTGAATTATCATATATAAGATTACCATCCACCATTGATTTAGCTTTTTCTCGAGAAGTCCGTGAATTGGTTTATACAACGGCTACCTAATGTTGATGTTACATATACGCTTGTCTTATATCTTTGGCTGGTATGATAATTACTACAAATTTAGGAAATTCTTTGTACATGGTGCACTTATTTCTAAGGAGTGAGAATGCCGACGATGATACGCGTACATGTCATATAGAAGTGTTACTCAGACAATTTTTATCGTCAGGTGTCAAGCTATGTGAAATATTTACGGTAGACTCCTTCGTAAACCAGACCCATCGTACTGTAAAAAGAGTGATTCCTGGGAGCTCACTCTTGCTACAACGTTAGTAAATTTCGCTACATTTTACTTTTGCTTAATATTAAGTGTTCTAAAACAGGACCAAGAGTGAGTTAACAAATGCTTGGATAAGTCGATAACTTTGAGTTTCATTTAATGATAGACATACGGAGCGATCTTTGATATGCGAATGCAAGTAAGTCAGAAAAACACCACTTACTCCAAGTTGTCAAAGGATGTTTTATATTTGATTTCATTATCCCGGACAAAGAAATGAGATGGTCTAATCAGACTGGAACAAGATGGAATAAACGTGTGGTGGTCAAATGTTTACGATCACGAGAATCAGACCAAAAATGTTTTTACACAAAATTTTTTTTTCACATATTTTGGGGCCAAAAAAATATTTTATTCATTTTCATTTTTTGGACCTTTTTTTTTCTTCCTGTGATGATACGTAACAAAGAGAAAGATGACTTCTGAGAACAAGGGCTTTATTTAGCTGCGGATCAAATAGGACCCCAATCTAATCATTAATTGAGCAAAAGTGCCCTCAGCAATAGCACTAGGCTCTCGAAAAGAATCAATTGTATACTGTACCATAACATCGGAATCACTTAAAAAGTGTCGTCATGTCAAGCATTGCAATAAAGAAGATTTAATTTCTTGTCAATAAAATAACGAAGCTCAATAGATCGCCCAGTATATGAAACTGTTTTCCTAAAATTTGGCAACAGAAAAAGGCAATAAACAGGACTAACAATGACCTTTAGGCCATGGCATCAACGTTTTCGCACTTCATCATCTTTATTCGTTTATTCCCGTACATTTTTTTCTTTTTTTCGACTTTTTGGCACTTGCTATTTTTTTGCATTCTTTTTCGCTTATTTTCCAACTTTTAGTCATTTTTGCCCAAATAACCAAAAGCAGCCAACTGTTTTTTTTCAAGGTCTACTAATCAGAAGGCAGCATGGACATGGCAAGAATTTGCTTCTTAGGGATAGCAGGTTCAATTACCGGTGCTTGAAAGTATTATAATGTAATAATCTTTTTCATCTGTGTGTTGCTCGATATGAAAGGCAAAAATAGCTCCCCCCCCCTCGAACGTGTTGTTGTTGTTGCCTATGTTTTGTAAAGTTTAAGTTTAGGTTAAGGTTAAGTTTTAGGAAAGGATAAGTTTATTTGCAAATGTTAGTGTAAATTTATTTGTTTTTTAATGCAAATTTGTTGTCAACAAAGACCATATTTATCTGCAAGTTTTGGCTGGCCCTAGTTTTTATGCTAGGAAAAGTAAACGGGACAGAAACAACAAACCGGCACGTTTTCGGTTATCATAAAATCAACATTTTTGGGTTGCTTTAAGCAACATAAAAATGACATATTTGGACCAAAAATCCAACATATTTTGTCGGAGCCTAATGATCTAATGAACCATTGGAGATGGTTGTAGCGCAGTTGACTAATGCATGACCAAGTTGAACTCGAGTATATTAATGTCGATATCCAATGAGACATGCATCTCGCAATAAAGAGTTTAAAAAAAAAGATCACTAACATATCTTCATAAGTTCATAAACATCAAATGTACACCAAGAATATTGAGAATATGTGAGTCTCACTTGCAGATATACCGAAAAATTGAACTCATAAAAACTATCCCAAATTGTAGAAAGATGGAAGAGTCTCCCCTCCTCCCCTTCTCTTAATTTTTTTACATGTTAATGTTACAAATGCAATGAAATCGCAGAAAAATATCTGATGTGCATATTTTCCCTCTTGAGTTATGAGCCCACGCTCAGCGCAATTTTTCGTTAGCTCGGAGATATTGCCAACTCTTGGGCAAGATAATGGGCTCCATATGCACGAAGAAAGAAAATGTTGGCTGGTTTGGTGTGTACTTTGAATATTGACTGTTCAATGATGTCTCCCTCGAAATGTGTCAAGGAGTAAACCAGTGTCCAAACGAATTAGACCAAGCATCACTTGAACCGATAGAGACTCAATAAGGGTTGGTGGGCTTTTGAAATTTTTTTTTGTTTTTTGTGGATCAACCCATTTGAAAGATAATTTGTTCGGTCAGACGTGATCGCCCAAAGAGAGCTTAAAGTAGAGGAGTGAACACGGGCGGAGTTAGGCTCCTCGGACATTTCATCAATGTTCTTTGAAGGATTTCTCATAGGAAAAATGGCAGGATAACATCAGTTTTTATACATCTACTATTGTGTGCTTAAAATAATCGGAAATATATATCTGTTTTATTTTAACGGATTCGTTCGCATTTGCCTTGGAACGACAAATCAGAGAAAGCTATTTTTATCCTCTTAAAGACAATCCAATGTGAATGAGAGTTTTGGATACATTCATATAATCTGTATTTCATTAATACCTGCTCTCGTTAAAAAAAGGTGATAATGTGTTAAAAAAACAACGATTAGTGGATTGCTGTTTTTCTTTAAAGAAATGATTTTTTGAATTGTTAATTGTATAAAGTATTTTCACAGTCCCAAAATCTTCTGTGGCACTATACGTAGATCGTTTCCGTTGGATTTGGTTCTTGGTTATTTTCGTCTACTTCATAACTCAAACCGTCTACCATGGCTTTTTTGATCCAGGTAAACCTATTATTTAAAAGCCACGCTTCAGGTCTTTGCATTAAAGAGTCCTCTGGCCATATTCAGTATCAACAAAGCCATTATTTCTAGATCAACCCACCCAATCAGCAATTAAAGTGAAATAATAATTCATGCCGCTTGTCTGTCCGAGAAAAAAANGAAAATTCAGGCAACGGAGAAAAGAAGGCAAAAGGGCCTCTTCTCTCTCTTTCAGAAGTCAGTTGTGCTCTTGGAGTTGAAGCGAGAAGATCTCATTCGAGTTTTGGTGGAGGAAAGCCAGAACGACGAAAACCAACGGGATCGAACCCTACACATCGCTGCTAGCGATCTTGTGTTTCTTTTTTTTCGCTTCGTCAAGCGAGATTTCCCATCAAGATCTTCGGGAAATATTCTCAGGATTATTGAAAAGAAAACCCTGCTGTACCGTACATCCGCTTTGGCATGAATTGCATTCCATCAACCTACAACCGTAGTCACGACAACCACCGAACATAGCCGTAGAACACAAAAACACTTTGATGCATGCTTGTCTAACCTAAATAGGTCTTCTGCAGATTGGTCATCGTGGTTCGATCTAGAAGACGATTGGTTTCCAGAGGACAAAGCCACTTTGGAATCTCTCTGGAATGGGTGGTGTGGCACTTCTCGTCGTTGAGCTCTCTGATTTGTCCCAATTTCGAATCCACCCGATGGCCAGTAACTCAATTTGACCACAGAGAAGGAAGGCAATACGGAAGGCTGATCCCGCTATGAAAGATTAACTCTAATTGAGACAGACCTCAATCACTCAGAGCCACTTTTGAGTCGTTAACCACGGTTAGTTAAACAGTTTCCATGACTACTGTTTCAATTCCAGGGAACTGGTGATTAAACGTAATCCCGCAAGCATCTGCACCCTCAGAATAGAGTGCCATTTTTTTAAAGTAACATTCATCGGGTGCATGTATTGTATATCCCATCATTTGAAAAGAGGTAAAGTTTTTGAGATCTCTTTGACCACACAAAAAAATCTTCAAAAGAAAATCCTTTCACTCTTCTAAGCTATCCTTACTTCATTTGAGAAACTCAGTCAGGTTTAAGAGAATATTTCAAACCACATTCAGATAATATGGTTTCGAAAAAGTGAAGCAGCCGGACGACATCCACACATATCACATTGAGCGACGATTTCCTCCGCTTTGAATAGAAGATTTCATCTGAAAGTTGAGCTTTCTCCAGGATCGTCCGATGCATTCGATGAAAATGGATGGCCAATATGCGTTGTTGACCATATCAACCATGTCTTCACCACAATAATACATTATCCTCGACGTCGCTTTCTTTCAAAGGAGCGAGACCATTGGCATCAAACCAGAGCTCGTCAAGTTGGGAAACGATGCTGGATGGAGGAAAGTCAATCTGGCGATGACGACTCCAATGAAGAAGGAACGGCTCAGATGGATGAATGTCCTGACTCTTCAAGCACACCCAGAGAGGTGAGTTTGGTAAAGCGACAACAATGGCAGATTAATGAAGGTTTCACTCTCCGTTAGACTTCTTAGCGTTTCGCAGAAAACCTGCTCCCGCCCTCATTTAGACGTCTTTTTCAGAGGTCCACGGAGCATCATTACAAGAGCCTTAGTGGGTTAATTGCAACGACAACGTGAGAGTTGATCGTCTGGCAGATGAAGTGTATCACAATCCACGTCGTTCAGGAGTGAGTGCGTAGCGTGCGTGTGTGTGTGTGTGCATATAATACAACAACGTTGAACCCACCGCCAAGCCAATGTCTCACTATCTGTCCATCTTGCCGGGTTTACTAAATCTATTTTCTCTTGACAAAAGAGTGATTCCCCCCCACTTCCACCAACAACTTTTACTTTTTTTGTGGCCAATGTCCGAGAGAAAAAGGAAAATCTTTGACAATTTGTGGAAACAAACTCCTTTGAGAGAACTAAGACTAATCGATCGATGCTTCTTGCGTTGCATGTAACAAACATGAGGAACAGCTGCGAGTTCGGTTGAAAAACCCCACCCCGAAATCTTCTCATGGTTTTTTTGCCGGTAAATTTGGAATGAATTCTTGAAGCAGAAGGGAAGTGGAACAAACCAAGTGCTTGTGGTTGGTTGGAATTGTCCATGGAAGATGCTGATGCTGGGATTGAATGCATCATCCCTGTCGAAAAGATGTCCCGTGATGCATTGATCTGGCGAATTGTTCACAATCCGAAATGAGGACGAATATGCAACGGGAAACGCCTTAATCTAGTTCATCTCGTGTCTTCATCAAACAAGGCGAGGGCAACGAAAGTAACCACCGGTAGCACTGACGATATGTATCACCGTGTGAAACGAAGTAATAGCTTTGGAGTTTCTACTCCCAGAACCTTTGTCCTTCATCTTTGGCAAGCATCTCGGGTTCTCAAGGAGGGATCCTTGACTGATTTTCTCGCACACATGACGCTACTACGAGTAAGACTTGATCCTCGTTGCTGCTTCAATTCCCCTTGGATGAATTAATCTTGGGGTGGAATCAGACGAAAGACAGGGAGGGAGCAACGAAATCGCTCTCGCCGAATTAGACTCAACCAGACAACCACGGATGGTTGAAGGTTCGTCCGGACAACCTATGTCCGTATGAATGTTATGTACTACGGTAGGTACGCGTAGTAGGTATGAGGTGATTGCACAGTGGCATTGCTTGCTACCCACTCTCTGGCATGTCCGTATGTCTCGCTTGGATCCCCACCTCAGCCCGACTGAGTGATTGAGTGAGTGGGGCCTGCTCTTCTTGTTCTTCTTCTTGACTCCCGTTGCTGATAACTGAATAAACCAGGGGGAGAAACTCGGGAAAAGATTCACTCGTGGCGACAACAGAGGGAAAATTCAGGCAACGGAGAAAAGAAGGCAAAAGGGCCTCTTCTCTCTCTTTCAGAAGTCAGTTGTGCTCTTGGAGTTGAAGCGAGAAGATCTCATTCGAGTTTTGGTGGAGGAAAGCCAGAACGACGAAAACCAACGGGATCGAACCCTACACATCGCTGCTAGCGATCTTGTGTTTCTTTTTTTTTCGCTTCGTCGAGCGAGATTTCCCATCAAGATCTTCGGGAAATATTCTCAGGATTATTGAAAAGAAAACGATCTTCGTGATTCGGATTGAAAGTGAAAGACAGGCACGAGGCTAACATGATGAACTAGCGACATTGCAGATCTGTTAAATTCGCGAGTGTTCCTGAGAAAAGTTCATCTTCATCCGACGGGATCGAGGAGCAAGAACGCCCAGTGACTTTTTTATCCGTACAAATACTCAACTGCCTGTAATGTAAGTTCACATATATCTCAAACAGTGACACGGCTCAGGTTTAGGTTTAGGTGAGCCCTTCAATTAGCAAGGCCAGTTTTAGGCACACCGTTTCTCGGGATGGAGATCTCACCGTTAGTTAGTAGTTGCTAGGAATGTATTACTCAATCACAAACGGCCATGTTCGACCACAAACAAGGTGTTCTATTCACTCGACTTCTGATTCAATGTGTGCCAAGTCTGTACTTGTCGTTGCAACTTGCAACTCTCGACAATTAAGAAGTCCATTGGAGCGAGGATTCTATAGTTGTATTCTATCGAGTTGGAATGTGTGGCAGATTGTAAAAGCGCCAAGAAGTGTCATTTGGTCGAACGAGGAATAGAAATCCACTCTCCAAGTATGGTGGGTGCAAAGTCGGTTTCCAGTTTGAAGTTTACCGCTATGTTTAGCGAGAAAAGAGAGGGTTTTCTTAAAAGATATTCGTCTCTGAGAGGATATGGTCTTCACTCGTCGGGATCTTGAGCTCTTCAGGATGAGTAGGAGAAAATTCAAATTGTGGGAGAGAACGAATTGTCTCAGGGACTTCCATTGTTTCTTTCCCTGCCGAAGCGTTCGTGTTACAAAGTCAAATGAATTGCTCTTCTATTTCAGAATGTTGTCAGCTAACAATCAAATGGGGTCCATGGCCAAACGATACCTTGTGGTGGGCGTGATCATGGCCTATCTCATGGTATTAGCACAAGGTAAGAATGAGATCGAGAAAATCCAAAGCCATTAATGAAAATGCTTGCCAGCCAAAGGGGTGGACGTGTTCTTGAAACAATCATATCATCCACTCGTTACTGGTTACGGTGAGGTAGGGAATATGGGATGATGATTGGCTTGCCATCAATGCAAGCAAATCGATGTGGTTCTGACAGTCATTTCCAATCCCGCCCCGAGAGATAGTGAAAAACAAATAGAGCATCTTGTGGTTCATGCTAGATATTTCATGTCACACCACAGTGTTCACGTTTTGATGAAACCTATCAAATTTGACAAGCATCTGTCCAAAAGTCCAAAGACTCGTCTTTCCAATTTCTCGCTCTTTTAGTATTGGCCGAACCATTAAAAAGGAGTCGTCACGCGACATTGGTAGGCCGAATTTCCATTGGAGACATTTTAGGAGGGTATGAGGGTATTTGAATTGCAAATGACTGCAGGCAGCAAAGCACTTAAAACAATCCTTTCCTTTAGGGAAATCTATTGAAGTCATTCATCTTGTCTATGAACGAGATTTGTTTGCGTAAGTCATTGTGCATTAAAATACTTGAAGCTGGTTGTAATGATAGGCTTTGGAAACGTCTTCGTTGGCTCTTTCTTGTACCTTGCGTGTGTTCATTCGTGCTGGGAAAAAACTCCCATTGTTCGCAAGTAATCAGATTCACTTTCTGTCCTCTTGGATTAAAGAGGCGAATTAGCAGGCTTTGTCTGTACAGTGCAAACCGCTTCTCAGACACTATTGTTGTATGCGGGGAGAAATCTCTTTATCGCTTTCTTTCTTTCTTTCTTCGCCAGAGGTTGAAAGATCGGCGAAATGATTTGTTTGAACACATTTTGTTAGTGGCTCATCCAGATGCTCGTGGTGATGCTAATGGTAGTTATTGAAGTTTAGACGGACGGAAAGCGAAAGCAAAACCAACCACTCTCATGAGAATCCTTTTGCCAAGGAAATGCCTGGAAGCTGGCAATTTGTGGATTTATTTATGACTACAAACACAGAAGTAATGACCGGTTTCAGTTTCAATCGAAGCTAAATCTTAAAGATGATATTCCCATAGCTCAGAATTGTTCACGTTTCCGACCACGAAGTGACTGGAATGCTAATTGATGACAAGTCCGAGAGAAAGTCGAGACACTCCGGATCGAGCAAGATTCAGCTTGAGCTGACGAGGAAACCATAACAACAGCAGGGTTGAAATCTTTTTTCTCGGCGGACTTTCAAATTAAAATGAGGAATCTACTACACACACGTTTCTCCATGGCCAAATCTCACACCATATGGTGTGGACACCCTAAACAAGTCCGAGATGTTCTCGTTTACAAAAATGATGTTCAGTTTCCTACAATGTCCGGAGGTTAGAAATCAACCATGTTCCGAACAAATCTCCAGGGGGAAAGAGCGATTCGTTTGCTGCACATCTTATTAATATTGTGTCTTAATAGTGTGTGTCTCTTTAGAAATTAAGGGCAGTGAGTATTACGCCTTTTGTGTCAGATCTAGATCAAAGGGGTTCCATAAGGGTGAATAATTATGAAGGAAAAGGGTTGGACATGAATATATTCTCAGGTCTGTCATTGCTGATCTCCGGTATTCAAGTTTCAAGGCCCGAAGTTGTTGAGTGAAGGAGAGGAAATAAACGGATCTGTTTCTCTCACGACTTGACTTCCTTCCGCTAGACTGTGGTTCTTGTTTTTTAGCATGGTTGCTCCTAATTTCACACATGTAAGACAGTCAGTAACCATCATTTTCATTTGTTAGTCATAAATCCGCCCTCGCTTGGCCCACATGGTGGACAAGGTACCATAATTACCGAGAGATAATTTGGTGGAGCCACGAGGAATTAGGCCCTAGAGCGCAACATAAGCCAAATACTCGTTGACAAATCTTCAGCAAGACCTCCAATTTTCGTTGGCGAGGCACACACCAAAGCAGCAACCACTTAAACCAAGAGCTTGTTTGAAACACTTGCCTTTGCACGAAGATTCAATCCGTATTAAAGTTCGGCAAGCCACTTACGTTCATCCACCGACGAATTAACGCTCCAAACAGTCGACCGCTTGTCTTGAACAGGGTGACCGAAATGAGCAGTTTCAATGGGTCCGAGTGTCTGCTTGCCAAAGATAAAAGCGCCTGAGGCGAGCTATGATGTCGGAATCTAGGTCTAATAATCCGGAAATGGGATGATTTGCCCAATTCGAAGTAAATGCTATGTTGAAGAGCAACTTCACATGTTTTTTTTGTGTTCCAATCATCTTTTGATTGAGAGGAAGTGCGTCTGGTTTCGCACAATTTCGTGTCGACAAACGCAGAGAAATTGCATGATTAGATCAAAGATCTCGGAGCAATTTGCAAAAAGGTAACTTACCACCGTTCCATTGGTTTTCCTTGGATTTCTTTTTCATTGGCTGACCTAGTTGCTGCATATTGGAGTTGTAAACTTACGGCATTTTATCATCCCATAAAACAACGGTTATGTTGTATCACTTCATCCACACGAAAAGATTGGAATTTGGCCTTCTGAGACTACTGATCAGTGATCACCATTGTCATGCTGGTGACCTATGTGCCAAGTGCGAACGAAATAATCATCACAACTAACACCAACACCACCACACACAACAACAGCAACAACAACAAGACAGGAAACAAAAGGAATTCCCAGCCAACCACCAATTAGGTGACAAAGGGGAACCTCCTGAAGGGGCTGCTTCTTTCTCGAACTTGCCACCGAATTGAAAACCTATTAGGCTCCTCAGACTTGCCGATGGAAAACGAGGCAATAGTAGCATGACGAAAACGAATTGAATGGCTTGCTCCAAACCCGACATTTTAACCGAAAACATATTTTTCCTCCGATAGGAAACTTTTCGCGAACTGGGTTAATTTCTCGGGGTCAGATGTCGACACGATCCCCGTGAATAAGACTCTATTTCAAAAATCAACATCAGCGCAAGAATCTCACAAAAACAAAGGGAGTGCCCTCAATCCTATGAAAGAGTTCCCATTGACCATAATTGAAGGCATACGGGGATCAAAGTTCATCCGGGTGTACTTGAATCAAGGCAATTTCGCTTGATGTCGCGGTTTCCTTGACTTGCACGAGTGTTTCTGAATGCTCGACTTACTTCCGCACTCACACACAAACACACTTAGTCTGAAATCTGAATTAGGTCATCAGACGGTGGACTCCTACAAATCCAGTGTTTGGAACCATAAATGCCATTTCTAGAGCATTGCACACCCTTGGTTCGAGGCGTAGTCCTCACACATGGATGACTACCTCCAAAGATCGTCTGAGTCTTTCGCTTTCAATTGGAATCCAGCCAAAAAGGAGCAAACCGACCACAACATATCAGAGAGCGTTTTTAAAATCTCTGACAAAGTTATCATAAATTTCTTGTGACCAATGGCCACAAAGTCTTTTCAAACCTTTCATTTCATGTGTCCGTCCGCAAAATTGGCAACTTGATCTAGTTTGAATGCAATTGCTTCGTTTCAATGGCAACTCCGACCTTTAGCTTAATAGGTCCATTGTCGGGGGGTTATTAGTTCCACAATGGGCAATTTAACAGATTAAGGAAATTCCGAGGGTTCCAGGGAAAGTAACCATCTAATAATGAGAAGAGTTTCTTCCATTATTTTCTTACTCTGTGGGTTTTATCTGTCTTCAATTGTTGCCTATCTTCATTTCATCGGAACACCATGACCCATTTTGGGTATGGTTGGGTGGGTACCCGAACTCGCAAACCTAGACGTAGACATATACACAGTACTACGTAAACTCACCAAATACCGAGAAAAGAGCTTTTGTGCAATTTTCGTTTTGTCACGTTCGAGCATCTCTCTGGATTTTATTCCCGTCATTCCAGATTGGTGTGCTTGGCCATTTGTCATTAATCGCCGTGACTACGAGTTCTTGACTCTGATTTGATGTCTCACTCAAGTGGTGCCACTACTACATTGAAGATACACATACGTTCGAATCTGACAGCCCTCGACTCTCTTTTACAGCCATGACTACAACCAACCAACCAACGGGTTATGATTTTCATGAACCACATGATCATGACAACACCGTTATGGCTATTTTTGAACAATTTGGGTTGTTGCCAATTGCATTGTCGAGAAAATGAGCCCTCAAGAATCTAGAATCTGCTTGAAATACGGAACTTCCTCGCTGTGGATTTCTTTCTAACCATGCCTAGTTAGCTAAAGATGATTGGGCTTGTTGGGCTTTGTTATACATACGTAGTTGAGTGGCATTCCAACTCGTTAATGACTCTCTCAAAGTGCAAAGCATTGATGAAAAATGGCTCAAAAAATGACTTTTTTTCTGGCCTTTGATTGGGCTCAAACGAGAAACGGTTCTCTCTTGAACGTGGAGTTGTCGAGGATCAAACCTCGGGGCTTTCAAAGCGGCAATTGAACTCGTTCAATCCAGCTGATTCTAGCTGTTGTATTTTCTCGATGTCTTTGTTAGCTCATTCGTCAAGAACCGTTGCCGACACAGCCTCGGACGCTTTGCTTGTGCTTAAGAGCACCCTTAACGGGACTCGAGCCCTAAGGCTTCCATAAATCACAAATTGAATCATTGATCACTCGATTAAACATTCTAACATTGCTACAAGAAACAGTTTTACTTTTCTTTTTTTAACCAACCCATCTTCTCTAATGCTTTTAGGTCGAACAGCTTTCGAAAAGATGACCGATGTGGATTACCAAGGAGAGACCTACTATACGATCAGAAACTTGTCACTCTACGAATGTCAGGGATGGTGTCGGGAGGAGCCGGAATGTCAGGCTGCGAGCTTTAGTTTTGCAGTGAACCCGCTGAATCCTGGTCGTCAAGAGACCGTGTGTCTTCTACAGAACGGAACCCAAGCCAGTAATCCGGCTGCCAAGCCTCTCCGGGCCTTGAACCAGTACTACATGGTCAAAATGAGCATTCGATCGGGTAAGAAGACCCCTTGAGTAATTTGAACCTGACTTACGTACGTGTAGGTAGCTCTTGGCAAAGATTGCGTTGCGTTGTCGAACAACTCTCTCTCGATCCTGGAGTGAACAGATGGTCCTGAAGGCACCACTGTGTTGTTGACATTCTTTTCTATTTGAAGTCTGCGTCATTATCTCGGACTCCATTGGCATGACTGTAGCAAATGGACAATTGTTATCAAGTGCTCCAAGCTTGGAGGAAAAGCGATTTCGACTCTTTCTCAGTTTTCTTCTTCTCCTTCACCTTCTTGTTCCCTCGATTGTCATATCACCATATGCTGCTGTTGGCGGCCTCGTAACCCACTAAAACTGTGCAGTATGTGGTCGTTTCTTATCAGGCAATGGTTTGCCATAGTGGTACTCTGTCCGAAGTTCAATTCGCCATTCATCCTGGCTAGACCTCCATTACAGGTACATTAAAGTATTGCTACTGTTGTCTTATAGCAATGAGGTCTTGGGGTGCCATGACTCGTTTTGTACATTGGCACCACCTTCATGTACTATGTAGTGTAGCGCAAAAGGGGAGGGGTGACTGGATGGCACCGATAAGGGTGGAAATGGATAATTTGACGAGTAATGACAAATCTTATCCGAGCCCTCACATTTTGTAGAGATGAAAAATGGTCTCCAGAACCCCATGGACTGGAAAGAAATCACTTGATCGCAAATGAACCCTGGCCGAGGACGAATGAGATCTGCACCAATTACCCATGTTAAGTGCAAAAGTTCCTCAAGAGCGGTCGCACGATCTGGTCGTTTTCTGGGAAACTTTTCCCATCATTCGTTTTCTGTGCGCTTTAGCCGCCTAAGACACATGAGACCGTGTCCATCATCTTGAGATATAGACTAAATCGAATAGCGAAAGTGTCAATTTTCTCGCTCACACCCCGTAAACACGTACACTTTACTGCGTGTGGTACAAACCAATGCGGTGAGTGACAAGGCCGATCTTCTCTCCTAATGAAACATTTTCCTTGGTTCATGATAATGAACATCTCCACCTAAAGAGGGAGAGACACCAACTAATGGTTGAGAATCGCTTTTTGACAAGCTACTATATCTTTTATTTTCCAGATAAAGTCTGTAAGAGACCGTGGAACTTTGAACGGGTCCCCAACGCAATGATCCAAGGTCACGACAAGGCTTTGATCTTTACGTCCACGAAGGAGGCTTGTTTGGCGGCATGTTTGAACGAGGTAAGAATACGACATCAATCATGCTGTTGCTGACAGGCTGAAACGATGATGGATAGATGGACACACCAAGTTGACTTTCCTTTTCTCGATATCATTCGGATTTGCTCTGAATGTTATCGCGATCCGGAGTTCGGATTAATTGACAGAGTAGTCAACACACTTTCTCCTATCAAGAATATACCTCATACTCACCTGTTTCACAAGCTAATTGTGTGTGGAAGAAATTCTTGGTCGCGCCACAGCCCCCGTAAATAAATTCCACGCATTGACCATTCACAAAGGTCCAACTCTTGATAAAGCCCCGACAAAGGCCGGTCTCGGACCAGGGTTCTTCACACACCTCTGACCTTTGGATTCTTCCTCTGCCGTCAGCTCGAATGTTGTCCCCATTGACCTCTTTGCCTTGCGACGAACCAGCGGATTTTGAGCTGGCGTGGTATTTTTCGCCCGAATCTCCATTTTTTTCATGGCTTCCATTAGGTTTTGCATCATCGTAACTTGGGCCAGTCTGAAAATTTTGGCCATTTTTTTGACCTCGGATGCTCTCCAATGGTTGATGGTGGGAAATGGATTCAGAGTCTCTCGTTGGACCTCTGCTATGTTGCGACATGTCTTTGCTTTGGATTCTCCACTTTTTATTGCCACTTTGACCATATCGTGATGGTGTTTTGTACTCATTGTTGTTGAACCTTTCATATGGCTCCTCAAGCCTTTTGTAAGGTGCAAATTGTTTACTGAACTTGTCGTCGTGAATACCGACATTGCCTTGGGGTTCCATCTCATCTCTGAAGTTGTTTTGTTCAAGGCGACCACGGCTGCCAAATGTTGACGGCCCTTCAGACTGGCCACTCCTGGATGGGTAGCCACCATTCATGACATCAGTATCTTGTCTTTTGGAGGCTGCCATTGTTCGATATACAGAGTTTCGCGTATCCAAGTTATCGGAGGGTCTTTGCTTATCCTCGCTACTTTCAGAATTCATTGCTTTGGGTGATGAGGATGAAGGTTGAGGCGGCCAATGGTCAATACCGGCATACATTTCTTTGGAGTCTTTCCTGTCATCCATTCGGCCTTTTTTATCGGAAAAACTACTCGATTGAACGGAGGAATGCTGATCATCGCTAAAGTCAGCACCATATTTGTTGCCACTCTCGGGCAGTTTGTCCGGTCTGTCATGCATTGCAGCGCTTGACTCAGTGTTGCTATTGAAAGACCAAGCGAGGGGGCGTGAATTTGATGCAATGCTATCCTGACTTGCAGGAAATTTTGGCAAACCCATGGCTCCCATATTTCTCGGATCTTTGTCTCCAGTATTCACGTAATGATATAGTTGCTTTTCTTGCCAGTTGCGATTATCATTATCGTCAGTGTTGCCTTGACGTGCGCTGATGGCCTGGTTTTCCTTGTGATTGTTTTCCGTGTTGCCTGTCATGCTCACATGGATGTTGGTTTTGGGTTCACTCACCTCATTTGCATCCGTGTCTCTGTGAGCATGATACTTATGAATGAGTGCATGACCCCATCCCCCTCGATCTTGGCGATCTTCATCATCTTTACGGTTATTGTTGCTTTCGGGCTTGACGTTTGAAGACGTTTCTGGGGTTCTGTGAGAAGTTGCTGGGTTGACGCAGGCTAAAAATAACAAACAGGATCAGTTGTTGCTCAATCAGAGCGAAACTGGCTTTATGATGTCAGTTTGTCATGCAACCGCTAAATTTTGGTGGGTCAGAGACGATGGGGCTGAATATTCGAGACAGTTAGGTGATTTTGTGGAGCCTACTGCGATTGTTCATATTGCCGTTGTTTGAAGTATTTGAAAGACAATTGAATGAGAAATCAATCCGGAGAGAGGGGGGGAAGGGGGAATTATACGGATATTGCCCTATACGAAAGAATCAGACTCCCATTAGAGTCAACGATCCAACAACAATTAATTTTGTTTTCCTGAAGAAGTAGGCCTTTGAGACTTCACATTACTCTGAGAAATGCAATTCAGGGGCATGACTGGCAATTTTCGGCGCAGAAGCAATTTTAACAGAAAAGAGAGCACAGGGTGCGAAATGGTAACATGAATGACGAAAACCCTGTAAGCTATTAATAGCAGTAGTAGTGGGGACTCAATCGCTGGCACGCACGCACGCACTTGTCAACTTGTTTCTCGGGTTCGAACTTTTGGAATGAGAAAAGCTAACTGTTGTTGAGCGAGCTCCTTGGATAGTTGATGAAACAAGTTGGAAGTGATTTGAATGGTCGAGCATGAAGCTTTGAGAAATGGTGGCTGAGGTGACAATTGGCCACAGGTTCTCAGAGCCATAAACGTCCGATATTGAGTCTCAGTACAAAGGAGCCCTAAATCATGGTTGAGGTGGTGATTCTATGGAGGAACCAATTAGGCCCTTCGTTAGATTCGACAGACAATGCCGGGGCGGTTTGATTGTTGGAAACTATCAACAATTCATCTCCATTTTTTTGCCTGCAAAGGAAACTAATGATCGCTGGGCCTCGCTTTATGCCCTTTTCTACCTTTTACTGGCCAATTTTGAATTTCATTCACCGGAAAATGGCACTTGTAGATTTGAGTAAACATTAGGAAGGTCGTAAATTGGTCACGCAACCTCTTCCCTCATTGATCGACAATCTCAGAGCATGGGAAAGAAGAAAGATCTTCTTGTGCATAGCATCTCCTAATTGGAGAATACGGCCCATGAGAAGATTTTGTTAATTACCATCTTCGCACAGTTGTCGGGTTTGGAAGATGTTTAAGGTGAATTTGCATCCACCTAGACGATCAAACATGCATCGACCGTCTTCAAAAGTCCACACGGACGATTTTCGCCGACATAACGGATAAAACATCTTGGCGACGAAGGTAGATAAACCATTGCATTGCGATTCGGAGAGCTCTGAAGAAAGTAAATCGTTATCAAAATCGGAATGGAGCGGCTGTTGCCAATCCTTGGTAGTTTCGTCTGGTGGTTCATGTCCACGTTTATTGCTCTCCTGACTAAATGTGGTCGGAGGCACAGGGACCATTTGTTGTTCTGTGGTCACCAGATCATCATCCGTTGTGGCAGTTCCGGTACCGTTCAAGGGTTCTTGTAGAGTGGATTCTCTCTCGTGTCTGGTCAAAGCTCCGGCCTGGTTTTCAGCCTCGATTTGATCCTGTCAAGTTTGGACGACAGAGATTATTAAGGTACGAATGAAGACAAAGCACCTTGATTTGGAGATGGTTCAGGTAATTGCTCTATTTTTGGCCAACTTGAGTGAGGTAACGCGTTTATTTTCCATTTGAAGCAGATCCAATTGGATTTTCATGGACTTCTGATACTCACCGAGGCCGTTTTTGTGGAATCATTCTCTACAGCCAAGCTATCAATGGTTGGGGCAGTCAAAATGGCATGATTTTCGTTCTCTTCTTGGGAGTTTGAGATGGATTCCATTAAGTCTCCGGCAACGGTAGTGTTGCCTTCGAGATTAATTTCATTACTTATTGTTGCTTTTGTGATTGTGGTTGGAGCTTGGTCGTGATCACTTTCGGTGGGATTCGTCGAACCATTAGTCATCCGATCTTGGGCAGAGCCTTATTAGAAACAACAAAAAAGAAAATAGATTAATCATGCCTTAGGATTATAAATGAACAATGAATCCGGAGCTGATCCGAATCCAATACGTAAACGGCAGGCTTTCCTTATTGGCCACAAAGTCTTTCCTCCTTTCATTGAACGAACCACTTTCAAGTGTTAAAAAGCTAAAGCCGCACCCGGTACGGACGAGTACGAAATGTCTCCCGAAATGGTTATCAACTTGATAAATCTTGGGACGTCATTGGCTTTACTTTGTGACAAATCATTGTGGGAGGTTGTTGATGTGGGTCCCATTAGTTCAGGTTGGTTTAGAGCCCGCAACTCAGTGTTCCCGTTTGAAGGGGTTAATGAGGTCGAGAGAGTTGTTTCCTCCTCTCCATTCCGAGAAAAACGAATCACTGGAGACGCAATTGTACTCGACATACTCGACGCTTTCGAGGCGGCATTGGAATGGGTCGTGGTTCTTGTCCAATTCTTCTCAGAAAGCGAGGAAGGATTGTCTGATGAGGAATTGGAATTCACCAATATATATATATACATATATGAGAAAATGTTTCAAATCTTCGCACATTGCAATTACCTGTGCCTGTCATTGTTGTTTTCGTCATGGGTGTGACGGTTTGCGGATGTGCCTCGAAATTGGGCGTTGGCATCAAAGAAAGGCAGACTGAAAAGCCGAAGAAGCAACGATGTGAATTACAGCCTAGAGAGCATCTAAAACCTCCCCTGCACTTCAGACACACAGCCTGATGAGGGCGAGAATTTCCCCTCGAAATCCTGCCATTCATTTCGAGTCGGCAGCTATTTCTGGAATAAAATGCAATTTGCTTCGTTTCACGTTAAGTCGATGAATGTCTTCCCATCAAATTGTTGCCATTGCCAAAGCGCCAGAAGTCCTCATGGTCTTTGGTAATTTTGTTCATGCCCTTCTCGTCTCCAAGTGAAGATTTATTACCCATGCTTATCAAGGCCTCCAACCATACTGTAAGGTTTAATTTCCATTGCTGCCTACCCTCCTGGCACTCAAGTTCAGTGTCAAATAAGTTCTCAGAGGCTCCACATCCGCTATAAATAAGTTTGACACAGGCTCCCCCACTGTTGTTACTGGGTTGTCGATCAAAAGTCCACTTTTCCGAATGTTGAGAGCAATTCCCGGGCTCAGTCTTGACTTCTAAGCATTGGGAAGATCGATTCTGGGCCAGATCTTGCCCGACACTTACTTGGACGAGGGAAAGAAAAAGCGAAACCTGAGCAACACCAATCCAATGCTTGATGTTCATGGTGTGGATTGTTCGTCGGGAAATGTGGGAATGGTTTCTCAAAAATGGTAATTGAGCAATTTCTCGAATAGATCTTCTGCTGAGCCCACACCAACCTGTTTGGCCAACTAGTAAGAAGCCAATGGGCCATTTTACATATTTCACGATTTGAAGAAGGCCATTTACGTTCAGTTTTTACGATCGAATTAGACTCCATTAGCGGTGGAACGAGCTCCGAAAATATCCTGAAATTGAAGTGCCGCATGACGACACTGGGATGATCGGTTCACGCCTCATGATCGTTCGTAAAGGCTCTCGACGTTTCGTCTCTCCTTGACTAGTGACTATCTATACATACATAGGTTTATTTTCCACTCACTTGAACTCAGGGAAAACCATCAAGAAACCACAACATATCTACCTCCTCCATGAGCTAGATTGTAGACACAAGTAAATGTAACAATGGATGGAAAGGGCTCCCCCCCCAATAAATCACCAAACTAATCTGCTGAAATTTCCGGTTCCTAATGATGACGACATTTTGTATTTTAGAAAAACTTCATTTGTCGGAGTGCAGAATACAACTACGTGACCCTCCAGTGTCGACTCTCCGATTACGACCGCAGGACCGTGAAGGAGGGCTTGCAAGCGGCTGAACTCACACCAGCTCAAGGTGTCGACTACTTTGAGAACCTCTGTCTCCAAGGTAAGCATTGTATAAGCATGTCAAGACAGAACTCTGCAATCAAACACGAGGCATTCAAGCTATATTTGGCTGACGAGCCTCGTCATGCAGGCCAGGATTGGTAAAAACATTGTTCAAAGGGTTGGCGAGCTCTCAGCTCTGGCCCAGGAACTCTGAGGTGTGATTCCCCCTCACCCTTCTAGACCAGGTTCAATTAAGAGCTTGGGAAAAATCAAAGGGAGCCTCCTCTTCTTTCGCCTCTTCGTCCCTTTGAAAGTTTTGAAAAGGGGGTGCTGTAGCGACGACTTGGATAGAAGCGACTAAAAATATAGTTTCTCCTTGGTAAGCAACTAAGAACTATCAGAGCATGACGACAAACTTATCCAGAGGTCTCTGTCTGTCTGCCTTTCTGTGTCTCTTCACTTTGTGGAGAGGAGGTGAGGCAGCCGCTTGCTTTATTGTGCTTCTTGCTTCTACGAAAGGCAAAGGAGGACCCGGATGATGATCATGACGATATGCCGATGGTTGTCGTCCTTCATGCATGTTCGTCCGTGATCAATGAACAAGGGAGAATTAGATATTGGATTTTGGACTTTGCTTGTGAGATCGTTCGCGATTAATCTCCATGACTCACGAGGGAGAAAACGAAGTGACAACACCACTGACGACAAACAGGGTTGTTGCTCTCGAAAAACGCGGGGGTTGGTTGTTGGTTGTTGATTGGATGGAGAAACCGCTGAGACGTGACTAACTATACAAAGATCCAACCACCGATAGTGTATTCTTTTAACACAATCTCGTTATTTCCCCCTAATTGCATGCCTACGTACTTCCGTTGTGTAAAAATCATTTTCTCTTTTTTGCACCCCAACCTTCAGTTGAGCTGAGTGGGTCATATATTCATTGCAAGACGATACCAAAACACATTCAACCCCAAATAGTGTTTTGAATACTCGGAATCGTTCTGTAACAAACCATTACGCTTCTATTCAAAGTTTTAGTGGCAGACTAAATCTTACACGAGAGTGATGAGCGGCATTTTGTAGGTCAAATGAACACAGCTAATTTTGGAAACCAATTTCGACGACACGGAAGCCTTTCAGCAAATTTGTCGGGAGAGGCTCCGTTGACGAGAAACGGTGTTTTTTCGTTGGATGCAAAACTTGGTTGGTTTTGCGGTTGGAAAGGAAACAAGTGTGCAATTAGTAAATGAAGTGTGTGTCTTTATTTCGGGTTTAATTGTAATTACCACAGCGGGTAGCTTTCGTAGTTCCTTTGACCCAGAAAATAAGCCATAGGGAAGAGTGAGAGAAAAACAGGGCTTGTTTGATATGACAAATTATCTTTTTCATGCTTTTCTCGAGAAACTCCGACCACAGATGTTTTTGTCCAAGATTGGTTGGTGCCTTCTTTATGAAAGGCCAATTTCGATTGCAACGTGCAAACCAGAGCGCCAAAATTCAACCGGCTATTTATAGGAGGAGGTTCATAGAGCATGTCAAATGAATAATTACGAGGAAGCTTCTCGGTTGAACAAGTTTCTCGTTTCCACAATTTCATGGATTTTTTATCTTAAAGTCTTCGAAAATCAAAAAATCAGAAAACATACCAAGTCGTCAACTTGAAAAAGTGGAAAACATGAATGAAACAATGCGTAAGAAAGATGAAAATGAGGCCCGTCAATATTTGGCAGGTGTCATTTCCCTCTTTCGACCAAGAAACATTACACACAGTACAGTGGTGGCTAAGCTTCCAGTCAGAGTTGATCACAAGTCATGATCTCTTTCTAATCATAGTCTATGGCTGAATGAGTTCGTATAAAAGAGTACTTACAAGTCGGCGAACTCGGTTTTTACCATCTTCAAATAAATCTTTTCTTTCTCATTCCCATTTTAGGCAATACAGCTTGTGAATCCGAGCGATCCTATCTAGTTCCTAAATTCGGAGTTCCGGATCAAAAAGTTGCACTACACGTTGGAGTTCACTACTATGTGGACAAGGAGCTTATGGTGAGTACTATCATCTTCCTGAAACTCACCGCTGGATTTGTCGACTTCCAGCGTAAATGGTTCAAGATTGCTCCCTTGGAGGCCCCCATCTTGCTTGTTGTGGTACTTCCTATGTCTGTTGGCACTGACAGAGTCCAACCGATCATAATCAGAATTAATTCAAATCTCATTCTTCTTTTAACGATCGTTTTTTTGCCAGTTTTTTCGTGTGTTTAATGGAATGAAAATCCACCTTGACTTTCAGGCCAACAGCCAACAAGCGTGTGGACGAGCATGTGCCATTGAATCCGAGTTTTTGTGCCGATCCTATTTATATCTAGGCCCTCCCTCTGGGACTGATTATAATTGTAAGATGTATCACATGGATCATTGGACCATTCCTGCCGGAGCCAGTGCCTTCGTCAATAGCATCACTCCCATTCTGAATGATGGCTCTCGAATTGGAAGCTATTTTGAGAACCGATGCGGTCGTAAGTACTCCTAAAAACTTTAAACACATGCTAATCTAATTACGGCTTTGGACCTCTCTGCCAATTTTGCTCTACTCATCAAATTGACTTGGGAAATATCTTTTTGAGACATATTTATTGGCCTTGTGCGTGTGTACAAAGGCATCTTGGTTTTTCCTCGTTTGAGCATGGATATTTCGAATGGAATGCAAGCATTAAGTGGCACAAGTACTGACGAACTCGCTTGAAACAACAACTACTTATATACGGACTGACCGACTTGCTTGCATCTTACTAATCACCTTTTCCAATATTGACCTTTCAAGGATGTCTAATTTCATAATCCTGAATTAACCAACTTCCCTTCTCCTGTTGACCACCAAGACTTCCCCCTCGAAATATGAAGACATTCGTCTTCTTCCAAAGCTCATTCATCTTGATTAACTGCATGATTCTTTCCCAAAAATGTCGCAAACTCAGAGCACTTCCAAATTCCAAAGGAAGGGTCAGTGTTCTGAACCCAAAGCACCGCTTCTACTTCATCCATTCGTTTGCGACTAGCTAAACCATTTACCCAAAAGTTCTCGGTCATTTGACGTTTTTCTTTGACCTGCGTGTGCGCACCATAATTTCCTCCATTGATCTCTTGGTACACGGACGGCTCTCCAATTATCTCCATTCACCACGAAAGGGAGCGAGAGTATCAGTCCTACAACCACGACTTCTCTAGCCCTATCCCAATGACGAAGTAACGAGCCTTTGCACCCCTATCTTTTCTAGACCCAACCCCTTTGCACTATACCCCGTACGTGGGTTCAAAGCAGCCTAAGTCTTTGTACACCACTATGAACGACGACAATACGATGCTGTGTAAGCGGGTGGTGACGGCCGATGGACGGTACATCACGCAGATCACTTGCTACGAGAAGGGCGAGGAAGAGGGGCAACAGATGATGCAGGAAGTGGAGGAGGCGGAGGCGGGAAGCGATCGCCAGGCCCTGAGATTGCCCTATTTCGGGAGTCAGGGCCGGAACGCCCTCACCTCGCTCTTCCAAGCCACCCGGAGGCAATTGGGTAGGTGGAGATTAGTACTCACACCTAAAACAAAAGAGAGAAACACGCTCAAAACGAGACAACACGTCTGCATCTCCGTGGTTTGGGACTGGAGGTGCGGGATTAACATTGGGATACACACATTGGAATAATCACATCTTTCTATCTGAGACAAACGGTGCGGTAGATGACGAGTAAAGGTCCTACAACAGGAGAAGGGAAAATCCGGTTTATCCTTTTGACCCTTGGGCTTAAAAGTGCGAACTAACATAATACCTGTAAATAATAATATATACTGCTAACCAAGACAGACATGAACAGACCTAAAGACTTGGATGATGTGCAAATGTGTACAAAACACCCACCTGACGTTGACAAGCTTCAAACTTCAACCTACCTGTCCTTTGAATGCCAAGCCACTTCTATCCAAGATGCCTCAAAAACACAACCAACTGAAGTTTGAAATGTTGACCCCTTAAATCGCATGAGGGTTGCCTGCCTGCCTGCCTGACTTGTACTTAAATTGCCCATGCCTTCTTGATTTGAACAGGATCTGTCTCGGATGACTTGCCCACAGCTGGCCTTGAGGATAACTCCGATGGATCCAGTTCCAATGGATCTGATCAGAACAGTTCCAGTTCGGAGAGTTCAAGCTCAACTGGTTCCAGTTCGAATGCGAATGGTTCCAGCTCAGCTGGTTCCAGTTCGAATGCGAATGGTTCGACCGATACTGATTCCAGTTCGAATGGGTCGGGTCAAAATGCATCGGGTGATGTTGGAACAGACGGGAACACTGGAACCAACAGCAACAACAACAACAACAACAACAGCAATGGCGGTGAAGGGTCCAATGATCAAGGCGGAAATAATGCGGCTACGTCTGGACAAAACAATAATGGAAATAATGCTGGCAGTAATAATAATGGTGACAGTGCCGGTAGTACTGGAGGCAACCAAGCAAATAATGGTGCCAACAGTAACGGGAGTGGAAATAATGGGAACGGAAATGCCAGTTCCAACAATAGCAACGGTTCAAATAACGAATCTTCTTCTTCTAATTCCAATGGTTCAGGTGGAAACACTGACATTGACTCTGGACTCAACTCCAACGGTGGGGCTAACAATCCTGATGGGAGTTCAGACTCAAGCAATTCAAACAGTATTGGCGGAGGCATCACCAACAACAATAATGGTGGTCTGAACGGACCCTTTGACGGATCAAACAACGACAATTCCGGTTCCAATAACAATCTTGGAGCTGGAAGCAACCAAGTGGATAACCCCGATGTAAACTGTGATGGCCAAGGGACTTGTTACGATGGTAAAGTTTGAATATTCGTATGCTGTTACGAGAAAAAACAAGTTCATTCTTATTTTTCCTTGCAGTCACTGTTCATTGCAAAGATACCAGAATTGTGGTCAATGTTGGAACTACCCGACCGTTTAGTGGTCGAATTTACGCCTTGGGTCGATCTGAGACTTGTAATGTCGATGTGATCAACAGTAACTCTTTCCGACTTGACCTGACCATGGCTGGACAAGAATGTAACACTCAATCAGTGGTAAATTAAGATTTTTTTTCAAAATCAAATTAACATTAGCCAATTTGTAAGAGACCCAACTTTCTTTCTCCATACCCTAGAACGGCGTTTACACGAATACCGTAGTGGTCCAAAGGCACAGTGTGGTCATGACCAAGACGGACAAGATCTACAAAGTTCGGTGTACTTACGATACCTCCTCCAAGAATATCACCTTCGGTATGATGCCCATTCGTGACCCCGACATGATCAGTATCACTTCTGCTCCAGAGGCTCCTGCTCCTCGAATCACGATCTTGGACCAACGTCAGAAGGAAGTGGAAACTGTGCGCATTGGTGACCGACTCACGTTCAAGATTGAGATCCCAGATAAGACTCCCTATGGTATTTTCGCACGATCCTGTGTGGCCATGGCCAAGGATTCCAGATCCACCTTCCCGATCATTGACGACAACGGTTGTCCAGTTGATCCAACCATCTTTCCCCGCTTTACCCCTGAAGGCAATGCTCTCATTAGCAACTACGAAGCTTTCCGATTCACTGAAAGCTACGGTGTTATCTTCCAATGCAATGTCAAATACTGTCTTGGACCTTGTCCTCCAGTGAGTTTATAGAAGTCCAATGTTGGAGGTATGTTTGACTGAATTTGTTTTGTTTTCTAACCCATTCCAGGCTAGTTGTACTTATGGCCGCGAAAATTTTGACTCATGGGGCAGAAAGAAGAGAGAGGCTGCTTTCCTGGATGACGACTCGGTTGATTCCCAAATGAGACTTTCTCGGGAGATCATTGTCCTTGACTACGGAGATGAGAAGACCAGCCCCTATGAGCAGGATCAAGAGAGATCATTCGGCCAAGGAAATGGTAAGTTGATGCCAGAAAATCCTATGCAACCTTTCTATGGAACCATTCTTGTCTTGAAGATCCGTCCCAAAGCCTTTCTTAGGTTTTGGAAATGCAATATGACAGCAAAAAGCAAATAGGCTTTGGATAATTCTAAGAAATGATAATCCAACGATTACGGTTTTTCATTGCTCACAGGAACGGACTACCATGCCACACCTCTAGATTGGGAGAGCCACGTGAACGAAGCGATCTTTTCGAAGCCCTTGGATCTCGATTCTTTGGATTTGTCATCTTGTCCGACAAGAAGCTCAGTTTTGGGCTTAGCCGTGACCTGTGCACTTCTTGTGGTGATTTATATTTGTACAATTTTCTGCTATTGTATTCGAAGAGCCGTTTCTGAAAGCTCCAGCAAGATGGGTCGGGATTATTTGAGATAATTCTCCGCAAACAAACACAAAGAGTTTCGATATCCCTCGAATCAATCACGAAGCATTATTTTTCTGGCCATTCTTTGGGCGGTGTTCAAAATTTAGGGCGATTGTTTTTCAAATTTTTCCACTAGATCTTGCAATAATGACCACAACCTGTATTGACGAAGGTTTCTTGTGATACAACGACCACTTCATATTTTTTATACCGTAACTTTCATTTTCCCTTCCCTAGCAATTTTATTGTCAAAAAATCCTTTTCTTCCGGTCTACCGAAGACGAACCAAATTGATATTATTGCTTAATGGACTCCATTGTGTGTGATTAAAGCAAATTTAATGTAAAAAAGCCAATTCATTTAACCTTCTTCTTAGAATACCACATTTTCTTGAATAGATTTTCAACAATTGATACTACATTGATACTTCACTGAATTGTATGTTGTACAGCCATGATGATGTTCAAATGGCAGCTATGAACGCTGAATGAAGAATAAATGAAAAAACTACCTATAAATCCCAAATTCATTTATCATGAATCCTTTCAACTACTGATTGCTTAAGTCCAACGAGGTATATTGGGATACATAGACTGCAGAAAAGTGTTATCCCATCAAAAAATCAATTTCGATATGTTGATGCTTTAGTACGATTTTGAAATCAAGATAGACACAAGTAGTGCTTTTCCGGCCTGTACAATTCACACATTTCATAAATTTTAGCTTAAAGTCGACTAACATCGACATTTTGGCAATCCCATAGGTGAGCGCAAAAACGAAATTTTCCAAAGGGCGTAATGAAAGTTGTTAACTCTTGCCATTTATTTTCTAAGGGTATTTGCCAGTATCCTTTTACCAGATCCAACTTCACAAAATACTTATCGGATGGTTGGAAACCCGAAATGGCTTGAACGGGGGTTTTGGTGGGATGGATGGAACGGATCACTTCAGTATTCAGGCGGGTCAAATCCACACAACCAGATTCCACCATCCGACTTGGGGACCACAACCAGAGAATGACACCATGGGGTCGGAACATCATCCACTTCTTCAATGATCTTCATGGTCACCATTTCTTTGAGATTAGCCTTGACTAGCTCGAGCTGTGGGATCGGGATTTGATAGGCAGTATTGATGGCGAACGGTCTTGCATCATCCTTCAAGGTAATGACCATAGGATCGCCGACTACAGGCCCACGCATTGGCTTGAGGCATGAATCATCAAAAGCTTCTCTGTAAATAGATATGAGCTTAGCTTCAACAGTAGAAAAATCCATACTGGAGGGAACATCGGGCAAAGCCTTAATCCAGTCTTCTCTCTTGTTCAAAGGCCAAACGGGCGATGACGATGACGGATCAACCACTGGACCAGCATCCTCTTGGATAGAGGAGACCACGGGACGAGGGAAGTCAGGACCAACTATCCCAAGGGCTTTGCAGGCTTGGAGACTCAAATATGAATCGTCCAAATCCTCGCTCACTACCACAGTTATGTCACGGGCGTGGTGATTCTCCTCCACACAAAGATCGGTCTGGAAAGTTCCAAAAAATTTAAGCAGAAGACCATCGACACCAGATATTCTGGCTTTTGATAGACGTTGCTATGGCAATCATCTGACATGAATCTGAATTGCGAAATTGATTCATTCCAATAATAACCAGATCAGCTCCAGTGTCAGCACAGAATCGAAGACTGGCCGATTTGGATGAGCCAAGAGGGGTTACCTTGACATCAATCCGATTTCCGACACAAACAGAAACGGCTGACGCCACGCGCCAATGTATTCCACTAGCCTTTTTGTCGTCCTTATGACGGCAAGCCGGTAGCCAATGACCTGCTCGTCCGCATCCGTGACAACTGGATTTGAGAGCTGGACAATCTCCACGTGGGTGCTTCCTAGAATTTCCACAAAGAAGACACCTCTCGGATGAGTCGGACGGCTTGTCTGGCTTTTTGACCCACGTTCGACCATTCCTCTTGTAATTGGACTTGGCGGCAACACTCACGTTGAGATCGGGCTCTGCGTTTTGACCAATCACATTGACGGCTTGAAAGGGGGAGGCGGTGCTAAAGTCGCGAGCACCCAAACGATTGGTCTCCTCCTCGATGATCAACTTTCGAGCCTCGTTGAATGTTGTCGCGTTCTTCTCCATAACTTTGGCCTTATCGACCTCACTGTGTATGCCCTGCAATAAGAGTGCGATCAAGAGACGGTCTTCCGTGATGGAAGAAGAATCACCATAATCAGCCAGTTCTCTTAAAGAGCTACAGAAAGACCTATAACTCTGACCCTCTTGTTGACGTACAGCGAGAAGATCCCGCATATCCAGGTGCACGTTGCGCAAGCTACGAAGATGATTCTGGACGAGGTTCAAAACCTCGTCCACGTTTCGGCCCGTCTCGGGTCTGATCCCAATGCAGTGGTGCACCAATTGCATGAACCCGGGACTGCAGCATTCCCAAAAGAGACCCACTTGGACTGATCTCTCACATTGATCCATGTAGACCAAGCGCGAATAGTTATTCCATAATGGTCACCACCTCGTGAACTCCTTGTGATTCACATCCTCAGCCAATATAGGTGGTTTCTTAGCATCGGTTTTGGGTAAACGAGGATGAGCATGTCTGGAAACTGGAGGTGAAGTAGATTGGCCTGCATCAGAGAGCCTGATAGCGTTTGCTTTGACATCTCTACGGAACCCAATTATTGTAGATTTAGCTTTGAAGAAAGCTTTCACGTGTTCGTCCACGGCCGGGTCAGAATCCTTCACATCGGAAGCAATCCCACAATTGACCTGATCCTCGGCGTCAAGATACTTCTGGAGGCGGTCGTCCCAATGGCCAAGGAAATTTTCCAACAAAATTGGATCATCTCCCACCACATAATCGCCCAGAGAGGATTCGGCAATGTTCCTTGCGGTGGTCAAGGCGGCCTTAAAGCCTGAACGGCTAGCCTTCAGAGCCTGGATTGTCTCTCTATCCAACATGGTGTCGGACCACGACGAACGGGAACGGGATATGACACAGATTCAACTCCACAAGCGGGAGGATGGGAGCCAAGGAACCTCACGGAACTCACGCTTTGATCAGGATGGGGCCGCAGACAGTACTTCAAGAAAGATACGTACATGCCGACTGCGCCATCACATGATCGTGCGAATGGATAAGGGAGACGGGTTAAAGGGTAGAGATGGAGGTCTTTTTTGTCTTGACAATAGGAACAGAATGCCCTACATTGAATCATAATGAAGTCGGGGTGCTCACTAAGGTACACCAAGCACAGATCTCTACAAGGACAGAATTAGGCAAATGCATATAATTTATAACTGGTCACTGCAATTTACAACGGCATCGACATATCTTAAACGACGAAAACGACCCAAGCTGCCGACTGTGCAATCAGAACGACGAGACTCCCTGGCATCTATTAGCTGAATGCCCAGGGTTAATAACTAGTCGTTGGACAAGTTTCCAACATCCGACTCTGCCACAAATGCCCAAATGGTCACTAAAGCAGCTCCTCGGATTCCTGAAGGAATCTATCATATGGGAGTTGCTGGACCTATGGGGGCAAGAGTAAAAATGACTAAGGAGCGGGAATATCTCCTAATTGGGACACCTTTTCTCAGACCT
>NC_081449.1:2742364-2743679 GCF_007210705.1 Tigriopus californicus | reverse complement strand
ACAAATCAGCCAGTTCTCTTAAAGAGCTACAGAAAGACGTATAACTCTGACCCTCTTGTTGACGAACAGCGAGAAGATCTCGCATATCCAAGTGCACGTTGCGCAAGCTACGAAGATGATTCTGGACGAGGTTCAAAACCTCGTCCACGTTTCGGCCCGTCTCGGGTCTGATCCCAATGCAGTGGTGCACCAATTGCATGAACCCGGGACTGCAGCATTCCCAAAAGAGACCCACTTGGACTGATCTCTCACATTGATCCATGTAGACCAAGCGCGAATAGTTATTCCATAATGGTCACCACCTCGTGAACTCCTTGTGATTCACATCCTCAGCCAATATAGGTGGTTTCTTAGCATCGGTTTTGGGTAAACGAGGATGAGCATGTCTGGAAACTGGAGGTGAAGTAGATTGGCCTGCATCAGAGAGCCTGATAGCGTTTGCTTTGACATCTCTACGGAACCCAATTATTGTAGATTTAGCTTTGAAGAAAGCTTTCACGTGTTCGTCCACGGCCGGGTCAGAATCCTTCACATCGGAAGCAATCCCACAATTGACCTGATCCTCGGCGTCAAGATACTTCTGGAGGCNACTGTATTGATTTATTTTGTGTTCGACCAGTTAGTTGAGTTTATTTCTGTGTTTTCTTGTTGATGTCCTAGTTTACATATGTTCTTGATTCCTTGCTTTTCTCTGTCACTTACTTCTTGTTTATTATCTCCATCTTTGATTTGTATGTTAGTTTGATGTGAAGTATTTCATTCCTATTTTGCTCTTTTGTCCTGTATCTCAGGACAAGATTGCACAGCTTTTTTAGTTCTTTTCTTCTCTTCTTCTTGGCCTGTTGATTTTGTTACTAATAGATAGTTCCTCCTGCATTCATGTTGGAAGCTATTTTAGGAAAAGTTAGCAAAGAGGCTAGACAATGTTTGGACCTGGTCTTAGCTGGAAAGTATCCTTCCATAGTCAATAAGCCGTTTATTATAGAGGCTTTAGTTGCTTGGGTCAATGAAACCAGGGTGCTGCTTGAAGAACAGGCTCACCCAGTAGTTGAGAAGTCGACCGATTTGACCAACGTAGAAGTTGAAGTAGTATCTCCTCTTGAAAAAGCGCAGGAAAAGACAGTTGTATTGAATATAGTTTTTCCTGTTTATCGAAAGCAGCCTTGTCCTGAAGAAGGAAAAGGCTGTCAGTTTGACCACCCTAAATGGTGTCAAAAACTTCTCAAGTTCGGCATTGAGAAGTACAATAGTAAGAAGGGATGTTCAAAGGTAGATTGTCCTTTTTTTCACCCGTACATGTGCCGTCAGTCCATGA
>NC_081449.1:2738790-2741383 GCF_007210705.1 Tigriopus californicus | reverse complement strand
GATCCCTTAGTGACATACATGATGTCAAGTCAGGTGTTCCCCAGGGTTCGATCTTAGGGCCCCTCTTGTTTATATTATTCGTTGCCCCGCTTCAAAAGCTTAGTATTACTGCCAGTCTCTCTTCTTATGCTGACGATACAAAGTTAGTTTCTGGTAGGAATGGCCAAGATTCCAGTATCCTTGCTAAGGACTTAAATCGAATCTACTCTTGGGTAAATGTAAATGACATTTGGGTCAACTTCTTTAAATACTCCACTCGTAGATAATGGAGGTAAAGATATTGAGCAGGTCTCATCTATGAAAGATCTAGGTGTAGTCCTCCAAAATAATGGAAAGTTCGATGAGCATATCCAGCTGAAGGTGGGTAAGGCTTTTCAAATGTGTGGTTGGATATATCGCACGTTTAAGTCCAGAGATAGCATCACGATGCTAACTCTGTACAAGTCGATTGTCCAGCCACATCTTGAATACGCCTCACCCATTTGGGCTCCAATGAGTTCAGCAGGTTTGCAAAAGGTCGAGCAAGTCCAAAGATGTTTCACTAGGAACATCACAGGAATGAGAGAGCTCTCGTATTGGGAAAGGTTAGAACGGTTGGGATTGTACAGTACTCAGAGAAGGTACGAAAGGTATCTGATATTGTACATTTTCAAAAGTATCCATGAGCTTTGTCCCAACCCAGGGTTTAGGGTCAATTCTAGTGACCGCCGAGGCTTCGCATGAATTTTGAGTGCACCTTCAAGCCCTCTAGAATCCAGGTTGGGTTGAACAATGAAGTCCACATCTCTTCTTTCTCGGGCGCCTTCATGGTTTAATTTGCCGCCCTCTGATATTCGTAGGGAATACGTAAGCCTTGTTCATCCGGTAGCATCTTTCAAGTCAGACTTGGACAAATTTTTAGATTGCATTCCAGATCAAATCCTACATTCAAGGGCTTCCTCGGTCTGCCAACTCAAGTTCGTTGGTAGACCAAATATCATATAAAGATGAAAAGGTTAAAAATGGACGAATTATAACCTCTCATTTTAATAGTACTGGGGATTACATTCCCTCTAGCGGTTAGATAAGCCCGGGAAAAAAACAAACCAAAAAAACAGTATATGAGTTTGATGATGCAGTGGGAACTCCATTTTATCATTTTATCCAGGCTCTTCGTCGAATTTGTGCCAGGTCACCAGAGAACTTGGGAATTCATAGTCCTCACAATGGAGCTGCCTTGAGTTTGATTTTTGAGACAAGAGTAGACTAAGATGCCTTTAGGCATCTTCGAATTTGTTTGCAGGGCACAATGGTGGTCGGCAGAGGACAACTAAAGGAAGGTGTATTCATACACTGAATTTACATGCAATAAATTCGACATCACCATTGCTATAAAGAGCAGTTCTTGGTATGGCTACTTGCATTGCAACTGTCCATTGACCTATGCATCCAGGTAATGCGGCGACAAGAAAACTCATAACAACCAATTTCATTTGGCCAAAACTATCAGAAGACATGAAGTGTCTTGTCACTGAATGTGTCGCCTGCCAACAAGCCAAGATCCAACGACATACTATGACACCTGGACACGACTTAGCTGCTCCTTCAGAACGATTTTCGTCAACACATTGCGACATCGTTGGACCTCTTCCACCAACACCAGGCCAACGGTACTTGTAATTTATTTTCACTTTTCTTTGATCACAATTGCTTGTTTCTAAACAAAGGCCTCCCAGGCTCTCTCTCTAACTGTTTAATATCAAGGGATTTGCTCCATATATAGGGGTTCTTTAACGCAAAACGATTCCAATGGTACAATCAATCAGAGCAATTAGAATTCATGAGCTGAGCAAAGATTATTCGTCACAGCCACAACCTCAGGATTGCGAACAAGGGATAAGCCAACATAGGACTTCGTCATATCATCCACAAAGTAATGGGTTGGTTGAATGATTCCATCAAACAATGAAAACTGCCCTGCAATCAGCCCCTCCAAAAGATGATTCCTGGGTACATAACCTCCCCGTCGTCATGTTTGGTCTTCGTATTTGCATCAAGGAAGACATTGGTTATAGCCTTGCTCAAATGACGTTAAGCATGTCGCCAAAGATACCTGGGTCTATTTTCTCCCGCACGGAATCTCTCACCAATAAGCCGTCGGAATATGAAGAAATAAGACAGCCTCTACTTGCATTGGACCGAGTCGGTTTGGTATCCCCCAAAAGCCACGGATCGCACAGAGTGCAAATCAGCTCTGCGTTAGCTCACGAATCACAATTTGAGTCGGAGTTGTGGAAAAACTTATTGTCTACTGAACTAGGGATAAGCCAACGTTGGACTACGTCATATCACCCACAAAGTAATGGGTTGTTTTTTTCGCGTCTTGTTCAACATCCATTTTCTTGAACATTTCACAGGCCTGAATGGAGTGGATCCCATCGCAGAGGTGGTGGTGTAGCCGAGCGGTCTAAGAGGCAGCGTGAACAAGACTAGTGTGCAGGTCATTTCTAACATATAGACATACGCCCCCATGCGGAAAACTGGGATTGTCAGGGCGTACTCTATCACATCGAACTAAATTGAAACCAACCATGGCCAGCTCTTCATCTAAGAC
>NC_081449.1:2680746-2736150 GCF_007210705.1 Tigriopus californicus | reverse complement strand
CTACATTGTCTATGGCTTCCCCATCGACCTCAAAAGGCCCTACAGGGTGTTTGATCTTTCTCTTAGAGTTTGCATAAGAGAAAAACGCCTTCGGATTCGACCTTACCTCTTGAACAACTATACTTTCCTTGTTCAACTGATCTGTCTCAATGGAGGCCTTAATTCTACCTTGGATTAAATCCAACTTTCTTTGAAGGCTAGCCACAACTACTGGATTCAAAGTGCTCTGGAGCCTCTTTGCTAGTTTGCAACTCTTTTTGAACAAATTCTTCCTATACTTCGGAATTTTAGAATGTGCCCCGCCCTGTGAAACACATTCAGAGATTGCTAGAGTGGAACAGACGTCCTCAAAAACTAGAATCATTTTGTCTAAGGCTACATCTATGGACGATTCCTTTTTCAGCATTGAAATAAGATCAAGCTCCCCTAAGCTTTCTATAATCAACGGCCAATGTTCATCTTTGAACTTGAACTTAGCCAGACCGACCTTTTTGGCCGGTCTTACTCTAGAGCACGCCGGCTTTTGAGTAATGGTCGACCCTATCTCGAGAACATGATGATCTGACAGATTACTAGGTGTCACATGGACATACTGGATCAGATCAGGATCATTGGAAAAAGACAAGTCAAGAACGCTATTCGCTCTGGTGGCTACACCAACATGTTGGGAGAAATTGCGCAAGATCGCAAACTCCGCCAGCTTTTCGAACGACTGAGATGTCGATTTCGGAATGGGAATATACCCATCTGGACTAGCCTCCCACTCTACAACGCTAGCCGGAAAATTGAACTCCCCTACAAAGAAAACCTTCGAGCAAACTGACTGGTCCAACTCATTTCCTATGAATTTGAGAGCTGACAAGAACGAGCTTTCTGAACAAGAGGGGGGCCTATATATTGTCGCAATGGACAGATCAAGACCTTGAAGATGACAAACTAAGACCTCTACTTATCCATTAGACATTTTTACATTTGGTTGCAGTAATTGATAGACCTGATCGACAGACCAACTGGAATCGGCACACAAATGCACTTGAACAACGTGACTTCTAGGTATCCACAATCACGGTATCCCAGATCCGGCTCGAAGGACCACTTTGGTGTGGCTACTTCGATAGTTTAATTCAATAGACACTGAATTTTCACATAATTGGACCGTATATTTGTCTTTGCTTTAACGTAACGCAAAATGTTTTCTCATCCAGTACATGTCCCATACTCCCATTTCTCTTCCCTCTAGCAGTGATCAGAAATCCCGAACGCATACGCTAATTGTCATAATTGGTCCGTAATCGTATTTGCACTTGTCTATAATGTAGAGGCCCATCCCACAATGGGGATACCTGGGGTTTGAGGATCTTTGCCAGTCACAACGGATCAGGGAAAATCCTTACATTGTTATTTCAGCGTCAAGGATAGCTGGAGTCAACCATGCCTCGGGTAAGGCAATGAAGGCTGAGTTGCTATTCAAAGCTGTCCCAGAGAGAAGCTTCTTTTTCGTTGAATTATTATGAAAGTGTAAACAATGGATATAACAATAAATTCCTCTAATAATCGACATCAAATTATTATCAGCCGGACGGCTAGTACTGAGGGGATTTAAATATATGAACTAAAGGGCTAGTCAGAGAAACGACACTCACGAGATTTCTGAGATTTTTTTGGCTCCCTCGCGGCTGCCTGGTGTGTGCGATGGGGATCGGCTTTGAACACATTTAGTTACGTGATTCTCAAAATCAAGTTCCGATTTCAGGGAGCCAGTAAGTTGATAGCTACTTTGTCTCCTTTGGTTGAAACTGAGTAACGCAAGAGAAGTCGATCAACCTGACACCCTGCTGCCCAACTACAAAAATGTGTTCAAAGCAAAGTCTCACGTGGCTTGGTTGAAGTGACTTTTCTCTGACCCTCTAATAGGAACATATGCCCCCATGCGGGAAAAGGATTGTCAAGGCGTACTCTATCACATCGAACTAAAGTGACACCAACCATGGTCTGATACTTAATACCACTTACAAAGACAAATAGAGGAAGAATTCAATGGATCAAAGCCCACTATGGGCACAACGAAATCGCAAATAAATCGGCGCAATACGTGACTACACAAATTTGTTTTTGGCCGTGAAACGTTTCTTCCAGTCTCCCGAAATGTTTTAAAGAGGCATCATGAAAAGTATCAACAACCAATGGTCTAAACACTGGAGAAGTTCATTCTCATGTAGGCAGACCAAAATATTTATCCCACGAACTAAATTTCAAGAAATCACTAAAACCTTAGGGACTGTTCTTAGACAAAACTAGGAAAATATATCTAATTCATAATAGGTCATTGCAATCTAAACAAATACCGACATATCTTAAACGACGTAAACGGCATAATTTGCGGGTTATGCAAAGAGGAAGACGAGACTCCCTGGCATTTAGTAGCTGAATGTCCAGGGTTAATAAGAATACATTGGACGAACTTCCAACATCCGACTTTGTCACAAATGCCCGAATTCGCAAAGGCCGCGAACGAGCTAGTGGATCTATGGGGGCAACACTAAACGAAGACTGAGGAGTGGGGAAGATCTCTTAATTGTGGCATACTTTATTGGAACGCAGTAATCAATCTGATGCCGGACTCCTAGAGAAATTAAGGGCCGCTCTTTGTCGCTTCTGAAAATCCTACCCCCTAACTCAAAGAATTGTTTGATCAGACTGAATCTCCAGTTTTCATTAAAAGGAGTTATTGAAAAGCCCAACACCATACCACGAATGATCCAATTTTACCCCACAGGAGATTGGTAACCTTTTGATGTTTGGCCACCTAAAGATTGAGTCTCCAAAATCCAGATTTTGGCCATCTGCTTGGTCTGTTCTAGAGGGATTTATGGCATTTGCATTAGGGTCTCCACTTTCCAATGGTTTGAGGATGAACACTGAAAGGCTCACCAACGTTCATTTGTCTTTACCGGCCTTCAGGATGCCCTTAGCCTTGGCTCTGACCTTCAGACTGCGCTCACTTGAATTTTCAGACATTGTTTTGACGGCACTCTACCAGAGGGTTACCCATCGCCTCCAGGATATCGTTCGACCATTTGTAATGTGTCACTAGGTACTTAACAGTTCCTCTTAATGAATGGTTGTAGTTTAATGTCAAAAAAATCTTTGAGCAGGGATAAATGTTGTGAAAAGCAGCCATGGAGGCCCTTAATTTCTTTACACTCTGTAATCAATCTGATGCCGGACTCCTAACCAACAAACGTTGGTGAGGATTGCATGGCACAAGCGCCTTCAATCTACCCTACACAAAACAGTTTCCATAGATGCATTTTGTTTTATATATATGTGTACTTTCTACCAAAGTTTAAAAGCAATTTTAACCGGCCTTGATCATCATCAAAGCTAGAGTTGCTTCAATTCCTTTACAATAAAGGAAAAGTCATGACGGTTGTATAAACGCACAAAGTATAGTGTAATTTTCTTCAAATCTATCAGGATCCTGAAATAAATCATGATTGCTTTTGTTGAGGGTAATTTCATTTTGAAAACGTATGAAGATGGTAATCACGTTCAGCAAAGGCTGTTTTCGTTTTCAATAGATCTTGTTATCAAATGGTGGATACAAAAGCAAGGAGAGACTATAAAAAGTGAGGGGCTTTCACCTTGTCTTCACTTCAAAGAAGCCCGCTGAACTGAAATCACCTAAATCAAAAGACGAGCCATGCTTGCTTTTGGTATCTGTCTCATCTTTCTTTGCGTCTCTCCGGCCTTCAGCCAGACTGGTAATATTTTGCAGCAACTCCTCGAAAGTCATTGCATCATTCAGACTAATGGTGAAGATTTACATTGCCCTTAGGTTGTCCCGGGGGATATGATCGGTTCGGTCGGAAATGCATCAAGTATGTGTCGACTAACAGAAACTTTCAAGATGCGCAAGCCGATTGCCAAAGAGCCTCTGGTGGAAAACTGTTTGAACCAGTCTCCAAAGTGGACCAGGACTTAGTGCTGTACAATCCCAGGGCCTCAGCCGCCAGTTTCATTGGGCTTCAGGTCTCTGGATCAAAGTAAGCAGCAAGAACCAGGGTTTGAAATTTGGACCCATTTTTCGACATCTACTTGTTCTTAAACTAGTGCCCAATACTCCTCCAATTCGATGCAAGTTCCCTTCACGGACTACTTTCCTAACACCCCCAACAACCGAGGTAGTTGCGTGGTGGCCTTTGTTCCGCCCACCCGGATTTACACCCATAAGGCCTGGACTGATGCCGATTGCAACGGACTCCACCCGTACATCTGTGAAGCCGGTCCAACCACTTGTGAATCCGATAACACTTTGTTCGTGGGAAACTTTGGCCCAGCCCAAACGCCCGATCTGTGCAAGATCATCTGTAAATTCAATCCCACTTGTCAGGTTAGTTCATCCGTTAACTTGATTGATTCTGTTTGATACTGATCAGGCATTTAGTTCTTTATCCGGCGAACAACGGATGGGGCATGTGGCTTGAGGGACTTCAACCCCACCATCCGTGTCCAGATCCCAACCTTGACCTCTGGACTGAAAGGGGAAGACGCCACCAGTGGCCTTCTTTTGGCAAAGCAAGTGACAGCTAGCTCTCTGCAAGATTGCCAGTCCCAATGTTGTTCGGATTCCCAATGCACAAGTGCCATCTACAATAGGAATAATATGCAATGCGCTTTCAATTATGACCAATTGGCGAGAAAGCTTCCTTTGCCCGCTAATTCTGGAATTGCCTCTATTCCCCGGACTTGTCCTTGAAAGAATGGCACGACACTGAAATTTGGCCTAAAGTTTGTGGATTTCATGCCCTGTTTCTTGCATTGAAAATAAAACATTGAATGTTATGCACCAAAACTATTCCATTGGTTCGTTGAATCAATATCCGCAGGAAAAATTTCCCGTTGCGTTAGGATCTTGGTTACTCTCTTTCACTACTCTATGGCTATCGAGCAACTGAACATGAGTTACCAAAGATTGCCTCAAAGGCCATGGTTTTGAGGAAATGACGATTAAGCACCCATGCTTTGGTAATGCTCATGGACATTTCGAATGTGCCATAAATAACCTCACAATTACCAATGGCAAGCATTCCGGCCACTATTATGCCAATTGAAGTTAAAGCGATGAAAAAGGGATGCTTGACCAGGCACCACGCCTACGTGCCTCAGAAGCTCGTTCAATTTCATTTGAAATCGACTTCATAGGACTCTAGTGAGTGATGAGGAGGGCTTGGAAAAGAAATATTTTGTTCCTAGGATTTTTTTTTTCAAACGCAAAGAATTTTGCAAAAGTTTGAGGCAATTACCAAAAGGACTCAATATGTTCCATTGTTTCAAAATCTTTGAAATTTAAAAGGTCTTGTAGTTGTGTCCTAACTTGGACTTCCAATTAATATCCCAAGCCATGCAGGCTTCTAGATTAAATTTGGTTCCCCTGGGTGCTTATTTTGGCTCTCTCTCAGGGTGAAGAGATCTGAGCTTTTCGGCCCTCCAATCCAGCACTGTAGCTATTATCTTTTACGTATAAAATATACAAAGTATGTGTGCACTCTCTATAATCCCTAAACACAACACCAAATTGAACTGACAGCAAATATCTGAAGATTAAGGTAGATCGTTAAACTTTACACTTTGTGAAGATTCCTTCAAAATTTGTCATGGAAGCAATTTCTTATTCCGAACATTATGTGACCCGGATCACGAATTATATATCAGATTTCGATAGAATTAGGCAAAAATAACACAAACGCATTATAATTCAATAAAGAGGAATTTGCCTAATCTGCCCTTTACTTGCTAAAAGATGAAGGTTGTGCAGCGTAAGACTTCTTTAATTTAGTGTAACATGTTGTGACGAACTGTTTGAATCAAAAACATAGTCATTGATTTGGCAAAGTACGGTTTTGTTGAGGCAAAAAACTTGAAATTTTCATCTGAATTTTAGTAAAAGTAATTGTAACAGGTAGCGCCACGTTTGGGAAAAAACTACTCTTCTTGGCCAAAGTACTAATTGTAACTAATCCGTTCATTTTAATGCGGGACAACTGACGCCCTGCTTGTATTTTGGTCGAAGTTTGGTTTGTTTCCTTGCAATAATAATCAAACCGGATTAGAATCTTTCAAAAATCAAGGCTAACAACATATTTGAAATAAATATTCTCACTAAGGGAGAAAAAGACAGTCTTGGGAAGATAATCTCATTATCACAATAATTTTGCAATGGCATTTTGTCGGTCTTGGAAAGCCTGCCTCGATTGTATGTGTGATGCTGTCCTTTGCACTTTTTCTGAGCAAAGCTTTGGATAAAAGAGGAAAAATTTAGTGGCTATGAAAATATACTCTGCGAGCAAACAAAAATGTTGAAGAGGGCGTTCTACTTAAAAAACCTATAACATCATGAGATTTGGTACCAAGTACGACAATGTCTTCTTCTCTTTGAGTTAAACTGTTCTTTCTATTTTATATCAATTAGATTCCAAGTTTTGAGCAAGTAGTCTTTATTGTTTTTGTTTTCAAAATATCGTTTTCTATACTTTATCATTTCCAAAATAGTTCAAGCAATAACGATCTGAGCCCAGGTTTTTAAAGCCAAGGAGTGAATCTTAGATCAAGAAAGATTGAACTGATGTAGTGCAGTGCTACCTTTACTCGATCTAAGACTCACTCCGGTGCTTTAAAAAACTGGGCTCTGATTTCGAAAAAATATTTTTTTGCCTTTTTATCATGCTTAAAACCAGCTTTGAATGACTGCACTAAAGAGCATGATGTGACTTGAAACAAGCGCTCCAGATATTGTGGCAAACAAAACTTGCCGGTGACTTCAAAGTCAAAAAAGCCAACATTGTGGCGAAAGTTCAATCACTTCAATCACGCAACTTCATAAATTTGAAACAAAGGTCCGAGACTTCAAGTAAGAAAAAGTAAGATCTTGTCCCTGAAGTTTTTGTTTTGATTGAGGCATGAAACAGTCATGTTTTAGTAAGTAAGAATACTAGTACAAGAACATGATGATATGATGTGCCAATTTTTGAAAAATTAATTGGCATTTCGGATTTGCCAGGGTTCACATATGGTCCTAAAATGCCAAGTCCAGTGAGTTTGTGGGTATGGCCCCATTCACTGGCATGACAAGTTAGCACTATTCTATCTCCTTAAAACCATTAAAGCAATACTCCGACTAAGGAGGTAAAAAATAGCACGTGCGCAATTTGAGGCGTCAGCTGAAAAAACGGAAACGAAAACCGTTTTACATGGATGAGCAAAATAGTCACAGCCCGTACCCGAAAAATGAAGTGTGGAGGAACGATATAGGAAACCACTGCCTTTTCGGGGACTTCAAAGTAGACTAGGATTTTTTCCTGAGAAGAAGTCACTTCTGGCACATTGTCAAGACATTTTGAGTTCCAAAAATGATGACAAGCTTCATCAGAGGTCTTGGGATTTATCTCCATCACCATTGTGTTGTCTAACAATCGGTGGGAAATGATCTTGGCCAAATCAATAAACTCTGCCAAATCAGTAATGCCAAAACAAAGATTGCACAGTCTAGGCCATTCTGTTGTCGTACCTAAAGGAAATTTCTCATTTCCAGATGGACACCCTTGAGACTCATCAAGTTATTCCGAAGATGTTTCACTAGGAACATCATGGGAATGAGAGAGCTCTCTTATTGGGAGAGGTTAGAAAGGTTGGGACTGTACAGTGTTCAGAGAAGGTATGAAAGGTATCTGATACTGTATTTCTTCAGAAGCACCCATGAGCTTTGTTCCAACCTAGGATTTAGGGTCAATTATAGTGACCGCAGAGGCTTAATGTGCGTTTTGAGAGCACCTTCAAGCCCTCGAGAATCCAGGCTAGTTAAAACAATGAAGTCCAACTCTCTTCTTTCTCGGGCTACTTCAATGTTTTTTGTTTATTGATTTGGCCACCCGACATCAGATTTGATGATTGAGGTATGCGCTAAAAATTTCGATCTCAAGGATATAGAATTAAAAAAAAAAACGAGAGGAAAAAGAAAGAAAAAGGACAGGAAAAGGAACTACCAAAGATCCAGCACTTGCTTCTCGCGCAATTCGTTTCGGAACAAGTTCAAGGACTACGCATTTCTTGTAGACATTGAAAGGCGATTCCAAAGTTTTGGCATTCTCACAAAGAAGGCATGGGATCTGACCAGAGTGCGTACATAAGGTTCCCTCAAAAGTTGATTTAACATTCTTCTTGTCGTTGGGACATTTTGAAAATGTTCCTCTCTGACGAAGAATGACACAGACCTATGATTTAGGGGTTCAATGGCTATTTTCTTAAAGATGATCACAGCCTCGGCTAAATTCCTCATCGGAGATATTTGATAAGGGTACGGCAAAATATTCAATGGCTTCCAAAAGTTGGAGATTCGACACTTCACATGTTACTTGAAAGTAGCATAAGGGCGCCCACATTGAGCTTCCTCTGATGGAGTATTTCCATAGCGGGCCCCTGATAATTTTCTCAAATTTGACATTCCTTGGAAATCTTTCATCGACAATAATCTCTTCTTTCGTTACAACTCGAATGGGCTGACTAATTGATCCAACTCCTTTTATTTTCAATATCTCTTCGGACTTTTAGCCCAAGCTTGCTGAACACAAACTCGGCTACCACATAGTCCAGGGTCCTAGATCCAGCAATTCCACATGTTATGTCCAAGCAAGGACACTAAAGCAAGGAAACGCCACTTTTTGGTGATCACCAAACCTTTCCCGCCAAGTAAGACCTAAACTTTTGTGGCTGAAATTTTTAAATGTCAATTATTGGCTTAACTATTGAGCAAAAAATGTGACCAATATCATTTTCTAAACCATAGATTGTATGTGTTTCAAACCAACCATGTAAATATACTTAAAATGACTTGTAACATGTCTTAAAGTAAAACAACTGAAAAGTGCTAATTGGGTGTTCATGATAAAGCAAGAATTTGCTCTAAACACAATCAGTCAATACTTTTTTGCTAATAATATGACTTGAAGAAAATTGTTTCAGAAACATCTTGACCAAATTTCAAGCAATTTGGTGAACTTGTTATGAAAATATGGTTCTCAAACTAGGGATAGCCCTCAATCCAAATGTAGACGTATTGTAGCTCTGAGCTTCATCATGTTCTTTAAACTCATTTGGATGCTTCATAATCATGGAAAAATATATCTCAAGGGATATAAAACCTGTTTTATTGGACGATTTTGGATGTTTTTGCAAAAAACAACTTTACTGGAGTCCAAAGTTCAAACTAAAATCTAGTGTACTGTACTTTGGTATTACTATGTGCCCCTTAAATGATGCCTTCCTTTTATGCAAACTTCCTAATAAGTAGAAGTTTAAACTCTACTAAAAGTTAATTCATTCATTTTTCACCAATGCCTGATGTTTTTTGTCAAATGTGTGGATTAAGACAAAGTTATCAATTGTCTAACCCAGATATTCCAATATGTTAACATTTATGTACTTTTATTTCCTATTCCATACATTTCTTTTCTATTTTGTCAGTGCAAGTTCCTCATCAATTAGTAAGATAATTATTGTTGATTTTCTATCTATGCGTGTTTTTGAAACAGTTTTACGCAATACTTCACTGATTTGAACGACAATTTGATTGTTTTTGATTAATTTGATGTTCATGAGTATTTCATTTATTCTTCTGACTTTCAAAATTAATTCGGAAATATTTAGTAAATGGACCGAGTTGTATGTCAAGGAGATCATTATGTGATTAAAAGCACTGAAATGTATTATGTTGCATGGTTACTCTTGTTTTGTTGCTACTAGAGTGACTGTCATGATTCAACGCAATGGCCTAACTTGGCGGTCAGGGGAAAGCCGTGTCGTTTCCTCTCTATATGGTCCCTGGTCCAAGACAAGAGCTTGGAACTTTGGTTTCACTCAATGAATTTGAGTAGGAACGGGATTACTTTCGACCGCGAACAGTCTCCCTGCCATTTGCAGTTGATGTTTGTTCGCCTATATCAGGAGGAACTAAAATCATTTTGGCCTCGAAAGCCCGCACATGGTGGGTTTCTGGGGTCACAAAGAACCAGTAAGCACCTTCCTCTTGTGACACACTCTCTGACGATGGTTATAACTCGAAAATCATCAAATATTCCACTTAAATCTCACGAAAGGTCCAGACTGAAGATGCACGTCTCAGCATAGCGTGATCAGTTTTTTTTTTTAATTTGCTTCCCTCAAATAATCGTAGGGAATACGTAGGCATTGTTGATCCGGTTGCATCTTTCAAGTCACACTTGGACAATTTTTTAGATAGTATTCCAGATCAACCCTACATTCAAGGACTAGCTCGGTCTGCCAACTCAAACTCGTTGGTAGACCACTCCACAGACCACCAGGGTCACTCGATCACGGTTTGGCCTTTGGGACCAATGTGTGGCAATTACTCCGAAATGTGAAACACAAAAGATATCGATGTCAATGTTGAGTGGCTTCGAGCAAATTGGCCTGAAAAGCTGTCATTAGTGACTTTTTTTATCTTAAAGCCAAAATGAATTTCAGGATCGATTAATAAATTCTGTAAGGTAAGGTTTAAAATATATACACTTTGATTAGTCCCTTGTGAGGTTCAAGGTTGTAGCACTTCATGTTGCTTTTGTTTCTGTTTTAACGAACAAGCCATTCACGGAGTAAAAAAGGCCAAAAAATAATTCAAGCATGAAATGGGAAAAGTCTTAGTTAAAAAAGACATCGATTTTTGACAAATTCCTTGTCAGGACCCCAATGCCTTACGCGCCTTCGGGAAAATAGTTTAATGAAACTTTAAACCTTACGCAAATGAGTGGTGACATGGTCGAGTTCACCCTGCGGATATGACTTTTCTGATATTTGGCACTGCTATTCGATATTGGATTGCTAAAATTGAAAGCGAAATTAAAGCAAAAAACACGAACTATCATTTGAAATTTACAAACTTCATGTTAAAGATGTCTATTCTAATTTAACGTTGCCAAATCTGAACTTGAATATTGGCTTACTGCTTGTCCCAGACAGATCAGCAAAGCTATGATATTGGTTATTGCTTGAGACTTGATGACTTGATTCAATTGGAAGGTTGATTAAATTCCATCATATTACCTTAACCTTTTAGTGATTAGAACCACAATCAATAACTTTCAACAACTGCCATAATCATCAAGCTACGATAATTACAACTTAACTATAATGTGCTTCAGTACTTGGAACAAGATTGAAGTGATTGAACTTTCGCCACAATGTTGGCTTTTTTGACTTTGAAGTCACCGGCAAGTTTTGTTTGCCACAATATCTGGAGCGCTTGTTTCAAGTCACATCATGCTCTTTAGTGCAGTCATTCAAAGCTGGTTTTAAGCATGATAAAAAGGCAAAAAAATATTTTTTCGAAATCAGAGCCCAGTTTTTTAAAGCACCGGAGTGAGTCTTAGATCGAGTAAAGGTAGCACTGCACTACATCAGTTCAATCTTTCTTGATCTAAGATTCACTCCTTGGCTTTAAAAACCTGGGCTCAGATCGTTATTGCTTGAACTATTTTGGAAATGATAAAGTATAGAAAACGATATTTTGAAAACAAAAACAATAAAGACTACTTGCTCAAAACTTGGAATCTAATTGATATAAAATAGAAAGAACAGTTTAACTCAAAGAGAAGAAGACATTGTCGTACTTGGTACCAAATCTCATGATGTTATAGGTTTTTTAAGTAGAACGCCCTCTTCAACATTTTTGTTTGCTCGCAGAGTATATTTTCATAGCCACTAAATTTTTCCTCTTTTATCCAAAGCTTTGCTCAGATAAAGTGCAAAGGACAGCATCACACATACTATCGAGGCAGGCTTTCCAAGACCGACAAAATGCCATTGCAAAATTATTGTGATAATGAGATTATCTTCCCAAGACTGTCTTTTTCTCCCTTAGTGAGAATATTTATTTCAAATATGTTGTTAGCCTTGATTTTTGAAAGATTCTAATCCGGTTTGATTATTATTGCAAGGAAACAAACCAAACTTCGACCAAAATACAATCAGGGCGTCAGTTGTCCCGCATTAAAATGAACGGATTAGTTACAATTAGTACTTTGGCCAAGAAGAGTAGTTTTTTCCCAAACGTGGCGCTACCTGTTACAATTACTTTTACTAAAATTCAGATGAAAATTTCAAGTTTTTTGCCTCAACAAAACCGTACTTTGCCAAATCAATGACTATGTTTTTGATTCAAACAGTTCGTCACAACATGTTACACTAAATTAAAGAAGTCTTACGCTGCACAACCTTCATCTTTTAGCAAGTAAAGGGCAGATTAGGCAAATTCCTCTTTATTGAATTATAATGCGTTTGTGTTATTTTTGCCTAATTCTATCGAAATCTGATATATAATTCGTGATCCGGGTCACATAATGTTCGGAATAAGAAATTGCTTCCATGACAAATTTTGAAGGAATCTTCACAAAGTGTAAAGTTTAACGATCTACCTTAATCTTCAGATATTTGCTGTCAGTTCAATTTGGTGTTGTGTTTAGGGATTATAGAGAGTGCACACATACTTTGTATATTTTATACGTAAAAGATAATAGCTACAGTGCTGGATTGGAGGGCCGAAAAGCTCAGATCTCTTCACCCTGAGAGAGAGCCAAAATAAGCACCCAGGGGAACCAAATTTAATCTAGAAGCCTGCATGGCTTGGGATATTAATTGGAAGTCCAAGTTAGGACACAACTACAAGACCTTTTAAATTTCAAAGATTTTGAAACAATGGAACATATTGAGTCCTTTTGGTAATTGCCTCAAACTTTTGCAAAATTCTTTGCGTTTGAAAAAAAAAATCCTAGGAACAAAATATTTCTTTTCCAAGCCCTCCTCATCACTCACTAGAGTCCTATGAAGTCGATTTCAAATGAAATTGAACGAGCTTCTGAGGCACGTAGGCGTGGTGCCTGGTCAAGCATCCCTTTTTCATCGCTTTAACTTCAATTGGCATAATAGTGGCCGGAATGCTTGCCATTGGTAATTGTGAGGTTATTTATGGCACATTCGAAATGTCCATGAGCATTACCAAAGCATGGGTGCTTAATCGTCATTTCCTCAAAACCATGGCCTTTGAGGCAATCTTTGGTAACTCATGTTCAGTTGCTCGATAGCCATAGAGTAGTGAAAGAGAGTAACCAAGATCCTAACGCAACGGGAAATTTTTCCTGCGGATATTGATTCAACGAACCAATGGAATAGTTTTGGTGCATAACATTCAATGTTTTATTTTCAATGCAAGAAACAGGGCATGAAATCCACAAACTTTAGGCCAAATTTCAGTGTCGTGCCATTCTTTCAAGGACAAGTCCGGGGAATAGAGGCAATTCCAGAATTAGCGGGCAAAGGAAGCTTTCTCGCCAATTGGTCATAATTGAAAGCGCATTGCATATTATTCCTATTGTAGATGGCACTTGTGCATTGGGAATCCGAACAACATTGGGACTGGCAATCTTGCAGAGAGCTAGCTGTCACTTGCTTTGCCAAAAGAAGGCCACTGGTGGCGTCTTCCCCTTTCAGTCCAGAGGTCAAGGTTGGGATCTGGACACGGATGGTGGGGTTGAAGTCCCTCAAGCCACATGCCCCATCCGTTGTTCGCCGGATAAAGAACTAAATGCCTGATCAGTATCAAACAGACTCAATCAAGTTAACGGATGAACTAACCTGACAAGTGGGATTGAATTTACAGATGATCTTGCACAGATCGGGCGTTTGGGCTGGGCCAAAGTTTCCCACGAACAAAGTGTTATCGGATTCACAAGTGGTTGGACCGGCTTCACAGATGTACGGGTGGAGTCCGTTGCAATCGGCATCAGTCCAGGCCTTATGGGTGTAAATCCGGGTGGGCGGAACAAAGGCCACCACGCAACTACCTCGGTTGTTGGGGGTGTTAGGAAAGTAGTCCGTGAAGGGAACTTGCATCGAATTGGAGGAGTATTGGGCACTAGTTTAAGAACAAGTAGATGTCGAAAAATGGGTCCAAATTTCAAACCCTGGTTCTTGCTGCTTACTTTGATCCAGAGACCTGAAGCCCAATGAAACTGGCGGCTGAGGCCCTGGGATTGTACAGCACTAAGTCCTGGTCCACTTTGGAGACTGGTTCAAACAGTTTTCCACCAGAGGCTCTTTGGCAATCGGCTTGCGCATCTTGAAAGTTTCTGTTAGTCGACACATACTTGATGCATTTCCGACCGAACCGATCATATCCCTCGGGACAACCTAAGGGCAATGTAAATCTTCACCATTAGTCTGAATGATGCAATGACTTTCGAGGAGTTGCTGCAAAATATTACCAGTCTGGCTGAAGGCCGGAGAGACGCAAAGAAAGATGAGACAGATACCAAAAGCAAGCATGGCTTGTCTTTTGATTTAGGTGATTTCAGTTCAGCGGGCTTCTTTGAAGTGAAGACAAGGTGAAAGCCCCTCACTTTTTATAGTCTCTCCTTGCTTTTGTATCCACCATTTGATAACAAGATCTATTGAAAACGAAAACAGCCTTTGCTGAATGTGATTACCATCTTCATACGTTTTCAAAATGAAATTACCCTCAACAAAAGCAATCTTGATTTATTTCAGGATCCTGATAGATTTGAAGAAAATTACACTATACTTTGTGCGTTTATACAACCGTCATGACTTTTCCTTTATTGTAAAGGAATTGAAGCAACTCTAGCTTTGATGATGATCAAGGCCGGTTAAAATTGCTTTTAAACTTTGGTAAAAAGTACATCTATATATAAAACAAAATTCATCTATGGAAACTGTTTTGTGTAGGGTAGCTTGAAGGCGCTTGTGCCATGCAATGCCCACCAACGTTTGTTGGTTAGGAGTCCGGTATCAGATTGATTACTGCGTTCCAATAAAGTATGCCGCAATTAAGAGATATCTCCCACTCCTTAGTCTTCTTTTAGTGTTGCTCCCATAGATCCACTAACTCGTTCGCGGCCATTTGCGAATTAGGGCATTTGTGACAAAGTCGGATGTTGGAAACTCGTCCCATATCTTGTTATTAACCCTGGACATTCAGCTAATAAATGCCAGGGAGTCTCGTCTTCCTCGTTGCATAACTGGCAATTTTTTCGATCTTTTAAGGTGCAAAACGCAATTTTCAACTTGTAGTAACTAAGAGTACGCTTCATACTGATTGACGACATTTTCGACAATGATGCATGTTAATGTGCTTTAAGTGATTAAACACACTTATCTGAGCTACTTTTAAATATGTGTATTTCACTCAAGTTGTTCCTCTTGTCTCTTTGACAAAGAAAAACATATCTAGATGTCTTGGCTTTTGAGCACACACTTAACCCAAAAATATAACCACCGTGTCCCAGCATGTTGGTATAGCCACCAGAGCAAATTAAGTTCTGGACTTGGTCTTTTCTAATGACCCCGATCTGATCCAGTATGTCCATTCGACACCTAGCAATCTTTCTGATCATCATGTTCTTGAGATAGGGTCGAACATTACTCATAAGTCAGAGTGCTCGATAGTAAGACCGGCCAAAAAGGTCGGTCTGGCTAAGTTCAAGTTCAAAGATGAACATTGGCCGTTGATTATAGAAAAGTTAGGAGAGCTTGACCTGGTTTCCTTTCTGTAACAGGAATCCTTCATATACCTAGGCTTATATAAGATGGTTTTAGTTTTTGACGAAGTTTGCTCCAATCTAGCAATATCTGAATATGTTCCGAAAGGTGGAGCACAATCTAAAATTCTGAAGTTTAAGAAGCAACTTTTCAAAAAGAGTTGCAAACAAGGAAAAAGCCTCCAGAGCAATTTGAATCTAGTAGTAGTAGTGGCTAGCGTTAAAAAACTTGGAATTGATTCAAGGTAGGATAAAGACCTCCATTAAAAATGACCAGATACAAATCAATTTATGTACCAATACTCTTTCTCATCATTTTGATGCTTGTGTGGTTTTAACAATAAACAATAAATAAAAAAAGCAGAGTAAGAGTTCAGGAGATCAGGTCGAATCCGAAAACATTTTCCTTTCGTGCAAACTCTAACAGAAAAAATGTAATACCCTGTAGGGCCCTTTGAGGTAAATGGTGAGCTCATAAACAGTTTAAAGGTCATGCCTAACATAACTCTAATGATGAGTCGGTTGAGATTGGGAAGGCTAGGCAAGTTGAACAATTGAATAATCTTGCAGTAAAAAGATCAAGATGCTTGGGAGGCCATCAGGGAGTTGAGACTCTCGAGCTCTCCTGGCCCTGATGCCGTGGCATCTCAGTTTCTGACGTGAGGTTTACTGGTTCTTGCTCCTGTTTTCTCGTACTTAAAGCGTTGCATCTTGAATCAGAGCAAGTTTCCCTCTTCACTAAAACTAGCTCACATTGTTCCAATTTTTAAAGGGGGAGAAGAGTCGCTCCCCAGTAACTACAGGCCGATTTCTCTCACTTTAATGTTTTCGAAGGTGTTTGTGAAGATCACTTGTAGAGTTTCTTGAAGCCCATGTTGCCCTTTCTCCCAGTCAGTATGGGTTCCGAGCGCATTTGACCATGGTGACCCAACTGATTGAACAGATAGAGCAGGTCGTTAAAGGTCTAGAGGGTCATGGGTCAGTTGATGTTTTCTATCTTGACTTTGACAAGGTAGAATAAGGCCTTTTAGTTGGAAGGCTCCATGAGATTAGGATCCAAGGCAAGGTTCTCAAGTGGTGAAGATGTTTCATTTGTGGTAGGAAGCAATTGGTAAAGGTTGAGGGATCCCTTAGTAACATACATGATGTCAAGTCGGGTGTTTCTCATGGCTCCATTTTGGGTCCTCTCCTTTTCATCATTTCTGCTTCAGAAGCTTGGTAGTAGTAATGTCAGTATCTCTTCCTATGCTTATGATAAAAAATTGGTAGTTGGTAGGAATGGTCAGATTTCCGGTTGTCTGGTAGAGGTCCTATACCAAATCTACTCTTGGGTTGCTGCGAGTAATATGGCACTGAATCGAATTAAATTCCGCTCAATGACCTTTGGGTCGACGTCATTAGACACTCCACTATTAGATGATGAAGGTAAGGGCATTCAGCAGGTCTCATCCATGAAGGATTTAGGTGTAGCCCTCCAAGATAATGCATGATTGATGAGCATATCCAGTTCGAGGTTGTCAAACCTTTTCAAACCTCTGGTTGGATATATCGCCCCTTTAGGTCCAGATATGATATCACGATGCAAACTGTTAATTGCTAACTTGGGACTGTACAGTATTGAGAGAAGGTATGAAAGGTATCTGATACTATACGTTTTCAAAAGCACCCATGAGCTTTGTTCCAACCTAGGATTTAGGGTCAATTATATTGACCGCAGAGGCTTAATGTGCGTTTTGAGAGCACCTTCAAGCCCTTGAGAATTCAGGATACGTAGTTAAAACAATGAAGTCCAACTCTCTTCTTTCTCGGGCACCTCCACTGTTCAATTTGCTGCCTTCAAATATTCGTAGGGCGTATGTAGACGTTGATTAAATGGCAGGATTTAAGTCAGACTTGGACAAGTTTTCGACTAAAATTCCCGATCAACCTTATATTCAAGGGTTAGCCAGATCAGCCAACTCTAATTCGTTGGCCCATCAAATAATGTATATAAAGAAAAGTTATGTAAAATGATTAAGGTTTTTGTCTTGAACTGCTGGGGAAAAAATGTCTGTCTAGTAGTTACTTTGCCTTACTTTGCAAACACCCTGAGAAGCGATCAACTTTCCGTGGATGGATTTAAAGGCTGAAGCACATCGTTTTTAATGATAATTTGGAATTTCTTTGAATCTTTTGCCTGAAAAGCTAATGGCAGACCCGCTCAAGATCAAAACCTCCCTCACCTTGGAAAATTGTGCGGCCATTTCGCCCAGATATTCTGAGTGTTAGCACAGTGTTTAATTACTAAGCCGAATCCAACCCGGTCTGTAATCTTACAACCATCAGTATAACAGCAAATCACACTGTGTTTTCCAAGTTGTCTAGATTCTGTTGGCTGTCTCAGATATTCCCAATTCTTTTTGGGTATTTTTCCATAATTTTACGCATTCCTTCATTTTTAGAGAGCCTATTTCTTTCTAATATGGTTTGATTTGGTTCTTGCTCCACATTATTGTTTTTCGAAGGTTTTTTTGTAAGGTGCCGTGGTTCCAATTGAAAACATATTTCCAGAGCCAGGCTCGGGCTTGATCTGTAGGCTAGAGCTAAGTTTAGGCAAGCAAGCTAGTTTAGCTTGTTGAATTTCTCGATTTTCATTTGGTTCAAATTTGTACCCCGAATGTGGTATCCATAAGTTGAAATGGCTTTCCGGCATAGGCCCATCGAAGTGTTTTCGGGTTAAAGACTACACTACCTGGATTTGATATAGACATACTGCGATTGTGAATGAGATATGGTAGGCGGGTGATTGTGGCGGAAGTGCTCAAATAACTTATCTTACACAAATGACGACTGGAAGTAACAATGTTGTTCCACAGAAGTGCAAAATGAAATTTCTCTATCTTTATGGACTCTCTTTTTTTAGTTTTCCGGATCGTGACATTTGTAACATTAAGTTAGATCATAACTTGACTAAATACATACGATGCTCTTCTGAATGTTGTTAAACAAGAATATCGCGCAAATTTGATAAATACATGTGTATATATTGAATTTTCCTTGTCTTCACGTGTAGTTATGAGACCTCATCGTTGCAAAGGTTGCGTGAAAGCACCTTATGGATATGAATATATTTGACCTACATTGACAAAAGTCATCACCAAATCTACACCCATTAAGATTACACCGTAATCCGGATTGCGGTTTGGTAAAAGGTTAAAGGTCAAATGTTAAGTATAGTCCTTACTCGTTGAATTTCAAATTGCGTTCTTATAACTGTTTATTACAATTCAATCGAAAGGCTATTGTCTCAGAAGTAAACTAAGTCGCACCAGTTTTGACGGTGCCTACCATGTGTTCAAAGGAACACTTCCAAGCTTTTCATTTTCGTTTGTTCTGGATCATTTTATAACGTTCCTTGAAGAGCATTTAACCACTTAACCCTAATGATTGTTTTTGTACAAGAATATATGGCGATTCTTCTTATTTCAAACGCTTTTAAATTCGGTCCAATCACAAATCATCCAGCTCGTTTTAAATAGAAAATAATGTTTTGCAGTTCATTTTCATATTACATGGCACGTGTTTCAACGAAATTATACAATGTTACAAAATGACACAAAATTTCCTGCCACAATCAGTCAGTACAGTTTTGAACAATTTTGATCAATTCGAAGGGAAAAAGCATAAAATCGTAAAATAACTTAAAGCGGACGTTTTGGGGGGAAATTTAAGCCTTTTGCCATGTTTTGGAATACCATTTTATAAAAAAATAACATACATCATGCTTTTGCAATGTTTCCATTTCTAGACATGCTCTTTATTTTGACCATTTCTTCTTCAGAATGCTTACTTTGGCTGGCATTGGTAATGTTTATCTTTTTTCAATGAATTATGCCGCATAGTATGAGTACACAATTGACTTAGAATATCACAAACCATTGATGATTTTAGGATCATGATTGATGTTTCAAAACATGAATTCTCACTTACAGGTTGTATATATGAGTCTGCTTTAAAGGTCAGTTTTTCGATGATTTCATGACAAGGTGAAAGCTAAATGGCAAAAAGTTCGTGTAAAATAATAATCAGACATTTTTATTGAAGGCCACTAATATATTTGAATAACCAAATACATTTCACATTTTGTAACATATTTTTACGTTTCAGAACATACTTTAGCTGATTTTCGCAACGCAAAAACAAATTCGTTTGACTAAAATCACGAAGTTTTTTTCCGACTCCAAGTAATTATCCTCCAAAGCATGACAAACGCCTATGCTATTTCGATTGTAATTTTTGTATATCAACTTCGCATATTTTCTCGAAGAACGATCAGTTCCGTGTGATTCACGAATATCCATACTCGCTTACGTTCTTGATTAATATGGGGTTGGGAAAAGCCTGCAACTCAATTTGAGCTTCCTCCAAGGAGTACAAGCTTGTGGCTTTTGTTTCATTTCTAATCCAGTGTCCAGACTTCTCTGTCTTCCCAATGACGCTAGCTAGAGTCTCCCAGATACTATCTTTTGTTTCACGCCTGTTTGGTCAAAGCCTTGGGCCACCTTTAAGTCCAGGAAGCGTCGTTCATCGCTCGGTATTCATGAAACTTTTACCTCCTGTGGGGAATATGGAGGTCTAATGCATAAGTTATAGCAATATTTCTGAAATCCACCACCTTTGATCGGTTATTGCTTACAAAGTCGCACCCCATTAATGTCAACAAAAATATATATATTTTCTGAACCCTGCCTAAATTATATACTAGTTTACAGCAAGGGCCAAGCCAATTTGGCCAATTAAGAAATCTTGGGGTCCCAAGTGCAAATGCTCACCGACCCATTTTCTAGTGCTTAAACAGCTGGACGAGGATTGGTCTCAACTTGAACATTCATCCTGGGTCATAAATGATGTCTAGGTCGGCGACGTATGGCATGCGTACGCAAACAAGCAAGTAGTACTCCATGTGTGTATCTGTATATCCATGCCTGGTATCTGAGCCCATATCAGCATGCAGGGTTTGGCAATGAAAGAGAACTGAAGTGAGTAAGTTTGCCCTCTTCTTCTCTATGCTGCTGTGCTCCTTGCTCCTTGCTCCCCGTAACTGGACTTTCACCGCCTTGAGCTACCATTGAGAATGGCTGAGATTAACAGTATGAGCTCGTGTGAGTGTGTGCTTGCGAGGGTTGTCTTGATGGCCTGATGGCCTGATTGGTTGGTTGGTTGGTTGGTTGGTTGGTTGGTTGGTTGGTTGGTTGACTGGGACCTAGTAAGGCTTGGTGTTCACCAGGGGTTCGCATCATAATGACATCGGGATATTCTGAAAAAAAATATGTTTACGTGGTACACAATGGCAAATGAGTGCTTGAATTTTTTGAAAATAAAAGGGCCTGATTCAAGAGGTCTGAGCCAATCAAATAATTTCAAATTTTCTTTTTGGTATGATTGAAAATCAGATATTTTCTTTTTGACGCATGTTGAATACATGATTGTTTGAAACCATACCAATTTTGGGTTTAATGTTTGGGATTCGCCACAATACACTATACTGACTTGATATTGAGCAGGCAGAGGCATAGTTACAAAGCAACACTTCACCTCATTGTTGTGGAAATCACCTCAAGTACCAGAACCTGACATATAGAGAGAGTTCCACTATTGCTACAAAAACTAATATGATCAAAGCTCACTTGGTATTGTTCAAACTTGATTAATCAAATATCCTGTTTACTCTACACTGCCATTCAACGGAAAGCCGAAAAATGTCAAATCTAAACGCCTAAAAATGGACATGTAAGCACAGACTGTGGCAAAACATTTTTTTAAATTTCCGATCACCTCTTGAAAATGAAAATGTAACCAAAAAATCTGTTAGGAGATCATTGTTGAATACGAGAAGTTTTAACATGTATTAAGTATTTAGAAACGTTCAAATAAAACTGATTCATTAGGTTCACTTCTACCCTAAGTAAAACCAAGACGTGACACCTCAGATGCTCAACAAAATGGTCACACAAGACACATCTCCCCCACTTTCCATGCATAACAGAAACTGTCTGTCTCGATCAACCGAGAGAATGCTTGAATGTTAAGCATTCGCTGACATACATGGAAACTGGCTCTGACAATGGCCTTGATTGATTGTGTAGGATTATCTGGATTCCAAGTCATTTTCCCGCGTGATCCTCGGACAAATTTGCCTCCTTTTACAACTCCTGAATTCTTGCCTCGGGTCGACACCGATCGAGTTCTGCGAAAGAGAACCACCATTTTGTCCTTTTAATCGATGTGAAATGACTGTGCGGAAATGTTCGGCATTTTCTCGTTCGTTCGCCATACGAACATGTAGCAACGAACATTTATCTCGAGCGGATTGCTCCACAAGTATTGGCACGTATAAATCTAAAAAGATACGGCACAAAATTGTTCGGTCTGAACCCCTTTTCATTTGAAGTGCATGACATCATGTGTGCGAGTGTGTTTTCTCTCATCATCGGACAATGAAACTGAAAAGAAGACATGAAAGAAGAAGCACAATATCACTGCCATCAGGCCAATCATGATGATGATGATGCTTGGAATTTGAATTGAATTCACCGTGAAACATGGAAATGACCACGTCAAGGACAGCCTTTCTCCTAGCACTATCTTCTTTGGCATTCGATCTGAGTGGCGAGCTATTATTCCACCAATTTATAATTCCATAATAGGACGAGTCTCTTTGTAGTAACCAAGGGGATGAAGTGGATTTATGGCATAAATCATGGAGTAATGGTAAACAAGCTCTGGGAAATCAATGAAGTTGAAGCTCGTCTTGAACTCTTCTTTCCGTGCCATAAAAGAATCGGCTGATGCCTGGAAATGGCGTGTTATACGTAAAAGTTCCGATTTTCTCCGCTAGAGGTAAGACGAAACCGGGTTGAGATTTATTATATCGAGGCAATGTTCTGTTATTTTTAGTGATGGGACAGTTTCAGGATTCTTAGCATCCAAAGCCTAGACTGGCATGTCAGTTTGATTAGGTATGAGAGTCGAGGATTGAGAAATAGAATTTGGAGAATGCCCTGGTTAATGGGAGGGCCCTTATCACTAATCCTATCGGGTTTCACGTCAAACATTTTCTACGACACAGTTCAATTTCTTGACCGCATCAGTTTAAGGAGAGGCATTCCGACAGGTTTCCCTTTCATTTAAACTGCAATCTTTGTCGGTGGCGTTTTTTTTCCTCCCACTTTTTTCGGTTCCCGTTTCTGAAATCTGGTTTGGCCAGATTCCGATCCCTGCGTCCTTTCAAAGGGGGCCTTAAACTTTGACCGAGATTTAGATGGTGGGCATATGTACATTCATGGTCATCGACGTGATTTTGTGATCGAGTTTTTATTACGGACAATGGCGAATCCAGCCTCCTGTTTTGAACTCATAGAGTACTACTTTTAAGATGAGCTGGTGGGTCGCTATACAGAATCACATGTGTTCTCTAGGATATGTATTTGACTAAGTTGTGTATACCAATTGGAAAAATAGGCCGGGGGACGGGGATGATCGACTTGATTGTTCATCTTGTTATCTTGGGGAATGTAGTTTCCTGTATTTCAAAGATTGCCTCTTGCCTCAAGCCACGATGTGATCCCCACAGAATATTTCCTCTTGGCGTTTTTTTCTCTGTGCTTAGTAACAAAAAACTTGTATTGCCGTTGCAAAACTCCCAATCTAAACCTTTAGTAGACTTTGTAATGGGCTTGGTCTCAATATTGCCAATGGCTTCTTTAATTTACGAACTTTGACTCATACCTAAGAACTTACCCCGTTTCCTAGCAAAGTGATGGCTTCATAGATAAGTACAAACTTAAAGGGAGAAGAGGTGGGTCCGCAATCGGCATACATTCATCCACAACTTGAGGGATGGGTTTTCTCTTTCTGATAGCAATCGACACATGGGCGACCCCATCCACCTTCAGCCATGACAAGCCAAGGAATCTCAGAGGAAACCGCAATCACCCCAACTCATCTAGAAAGTACCTCTTTGATGCAGTTTTATTAGGGCGTGAGAAGCACGTGGTGCGATTTGAGTTTATTTCCTGAAACCGCGGCTACATTGCGCTCCATAAATCAATGGGTTTCCCTTCCAATTATCGATGAGATATTAGGACTACCACTTCGTGGAAGGGGCAGGATTTACTGAACTCTGTCTTTTCGAAAAGGGAGCATTGAGACTCAAATGGACCCCTGGTGTTGTCGAGGAATGTGCACAAATGCTTTTGGGAGAAAGTTCGATGGGTCGTGGATTACGGGTGACAACTTTATTTACGTTGGGCATTCTTGCACAAGTTTTGCAAAAAAGTCCTCTACCCCCTCATCTGTCGTGTCGTAAAAAATCTTTCCGAATATGGGATCGTTCGTCCCCCTCAAGAGCCGGTTATCCAATTGACCTGGCGAACCCGGAGGATAATGCGATTTAGAGTCTGGCATTTTTGTACAATGAAGGAAAAAAAATTGCGCAAGAAAGTATTTTTTCCAGCTAAAGAAGACTTGACCACTTTGGAACATTTGGGCACTTGACCGTGAAAGGAAGCCATCTTTAGATTATTATCAATGACTTCTAATGGAAGGATTCAGGCGTTCATTGCCACTGAGAGATGGCATTTAAATTGTACTTACTGGAAGTTCTTATCGCATCAGATTGTTTTCTTCCTGTTTTTGTTTGACCCAGCAGAGGACGCCAAAGCTAAAGAAGGGATAGCCTTCATTATATCATTTGATCTTCACGTTCACAAATTGGCTTGAAAGCATGGGGATCGTGTTTCCAAAAGATTGGTGACACGAAATATCGTGTTTACTCCTGCCAGTAGAAATAGTCTTTTCAAAAGTGACCTCCAAACTTGATTCTGTTGGAAAGGCCTAACATATTCCGTTGGATCCTGTTTGGTCACCGTGGAGAAAATACAGTAAGTCTGATTTTGAACAATGATTTGCTATTCGATACTTTTTGCCAAAGGATTTAGGAACCCACCCAGACAATCATGACATGGTCAATCGTGGTGAAAGACATGCCTACTTTAGTTTACGAAATGAAGTATCACTCTAGAACGTGCCCTCTCTGCAAATGATGAATGAAAAGAAATCTTGATAAAGCTTCCAAATAACAATTCTAAATAGAAGGTATTAAACTTGAAAAGTGACGAGAACTCTTAAAAAAAACACCAAACAAACAGCAGACAAAATAACTAAAATCAAGACGATGATGGGCCAGCGAAAAAGACAAAAAGTGACTCATTTACATGAAAGACATGAAAATGACACTGGGTTAGATTGGAAATTGGTTTAAAAAGTGTATTTGATCAGTAGGGACGGGCTAACTGTGTAGAAAGAATTTTTGGGGCAAAAGACCACTTTTTTACAACTTTGCACTTTTCACCATTATTTGCACCTATTAACTTTGATTTTACACTTTTTTTTTTGCAAACTTGGCCTAAAACTGTTTTTCTTGGTTGAAATCAAAATTTCTTCAAGTTAAAATTAGTTTAAAAGTTTGAAATCAAAGGCTGTCGCCAAAATATAGATATGAAAAACTGAATTTTGAACATTTGATGTCAAATATCAAATTGTGCAGGCCCGAAGAGTTTCACTTTTGGTTGAGAAACAAGGGAGAACAGAAATGAAAAAAGTCAATTTCTAGTCAAGTGACAAGCTAAGCAGGGGGCGAAGATAGTTCAGTAGTCCAAACAAACCAACATAGCTGCCTTCCTCACCTCCTCCAGACTAACTGCCCTCTCTTTTTGAGGAAGAAACATTCCAACTTTTGTTCAATTCGATCAATGTAAAATGTAGATCAATGATGCAGAGCTATTGCTGGGAAAAGACAAAAATAAGCAAGGAGAAGCATTCCTCGACCATATTAAAAAAGAGTCCAAAATCGAGGCAAAATTCGTTTTTTAACAATACGTTTTTCAAATTCGTACTACTGTAAAAAGGAGTTAAATATCCCTTCTTGTTTGATTTTATTTGCACCTTTTGTTACACTTTTTGGCTTTTTGCACCTTTTTGTGCACATTTTGGGCTTACTTTTTGCACCTTTTTGTCTCTAAAAGGCATTGCTATTTTGGACATTTTGCCTGTTCCTATTGATCGCAGTGCAATTAATTGAAGTGTTCCAATTTTCTTTTTCTTTTTTGAAAATATTTGTAACGCCCAATGTGAGTGCAAAAAATTTGACCATTTACAAGAAGGGAGCTAGGCCGATTTTACTTTTTGTCAAAGCTCTTCGACTGGTGCATAAACGGAAACCGGCAGGAAGGTACTGTCATTTGAGAACAAACTGCACCCCTTTTGTTATATTCATAATTACTTATTCCTAAAACTCTAGACTTTTTACCACATAAACCAGAAACTTCAGAGGTTTTCATTTACAATAACATAGCTCAGGTTTTTTTTGGAAAAACCCTATTTTTCCTTTGGAATTGCTTTTTCATACCGTATGGTAGCATCCCTTGTAACTTTTGATGAGATGAACTATTGCTATCACACACTGTCCTAACTTCACCAATTGCCATGTCCAGTCCTTCTATTAAAGTATCCTTGACTTGTCCAATGTTAAACGGGCTTTGGTATTGTTGACCACAAAGGTTCATTGCTAGGTTGTTAGAATGGAAGGTACCCACTAAACATCAAATCCGATGAATTCTGACAAAGAAAAAGTCAGTGAAAAGAGCCTGAGACCCACCGTGCGACCCACATTGCAATTGAATTTTGCAATCTTGGTCTGTTCCAATCAGTTTTGAAACAAACAGGACCCCATTCATTCCGACCAAGACAGTCAGAGGATCGCTGAGTAGGTGTATATAGAAAGAACCAAGTAGAGCTTCAAAGACTTGACATCCCTCATCCATCAAACGAGAAAATGAGTCCCGAGATCTTTGAACAAGACGCCGTTCGCCATTCCTCAAAGCAAATGAAAGGAACCCGTTCATTTTCAAGAACATACTGCACTTCAAGTGAATTCCATTGCCATAATAATAAATCAGATCAGGGACAATTCTCGGTCAAATAACTTTATGGGATAATCAGGCACTGTACATGGAGCTTTTGATTCCTATTTTGATCACTACTGTCAGGGTAGGCAATATTCATGAATGTAGTTACCAATGGTTTTATGGTCGTGGGCATGCTCAGTTTTGGCTGGAAGGCTTCTCCTTCCAGTTATTTTCGCCAAATCTCCTTATGGTCAAAGATTATCCGCTTAGAGGGTACAAAGCCAAGTGTAAAATACTGCCTTTGACCAACCTGTTAAGAATGCTAAAATTGGCATGTTCTTTGAACTCCAAATGTCCACCATCATTCTGCGTGATTGGTGCGGTGGAGGAATTTGGGGGTCTCTCAATGGATCTTGGTGGGACATGAAAAAGACGACGATTAAAGTCCATTGCCCGAGTTGAATGAGAAATTTCACATTTCAATTTCACTTTTGGAGCCTCGGAGGAAAAGAAAAAGGGGCGATCATGAAGAATCGACGCCATGAATGTAAATGCATAACAAATTAGCAAGCCCATACATAGCCATTATCTGACAGTCTCGGCAGGGATTATATCTAACCACTCACGTCTCTGCGAAGTGAGCACTTCCCCTTTAATGCCAGATCTGATCTTTCGGGTATTTTTAATTGTAATTGGAGATTTCCTTTCGGACCGATTTCGCTCCGGATGAACATGTTCGCTTAGAGCTACGAGAACAAAATGACTTCTTTTTCCTTTACAATCACCAGAAAATGGGCTAACCTAAGGAATGAGCACGATCTTTGCTTTTAATGGACTTTGATTACAAGGAGACATGCAGTGATAAAAGCAGATTTTTCCTTCGAACAATGAATGAAAAAGACCCACACTCGAACATGTAAACCATTGGAAAGAATTAGCCACCTTTAATTGAGAATAGGTGAGAATGTTTCAAATATAAAAAACCACTTCAAACTGGATCATTCTTGGCTAGGTTTCGAGATTCGGTAACCATCATTGAAACGACTCGCAGAAACGTCGCCAATGTGTTCCGATCATTGGGAGTATTCTTAACATTCAAATTAGATACACTTAGGTTGGTTGCACTGAGTCCCCGATGGAGTTCATTCACGTAGTGAGTGTTGAAGCGAAGAGGCTGACTCTTCAAATAATCCAAGCGAAACCATCCGTGATGGGGATGATTTCAAGCAAGCGGGAGATCAAACTGAGATTGTCTCCTGGATGTAGCTAGTCAGTCCCCAATGAAATGTATCATTCCCTTAGATACATCTCCTGAGTGCTCATTCACAAAAGTTGAATAACACTACGTTACATCTGGCCTCTTCCGTTCTTGGTGAATGTATGGAAAAAGGACCCTGTTGGAAGAGAAATAAAGCCCTTTTCTATAGATGAACGATCCTCTAGTCTTCAAATGAACGAATCTCTTCGTGTAGTCTGGTGAGTGCACGGCATTCTCGTGCAAAAGCGATATCAACCACATGAACCCATGTCTTGCCTGGCCTATCCTGTTTGTGCACGCACCATCACTGGCAAAAATAAGCTGAAGACACAACTTGACTATCATTTCATCGAATCACAAATAAATGACAACTTGAAAATACTTTTCTGACCGCAGCATAAAAATCCTTCCCTTAAGATAAATTCTTATGTATCAAATCACTGCCGTTCTTTTCCTTCGTTTCTCTAGTGTGGTCTGGTCGAATGGTCGGAAAAAATCAGTGTCGGGAAAACTCACGCGGGAAAAGTAGTGGCATGACTTCGAGGGCAAGCCGAGAGTTGGTTCGGAGCTGCTTGGTGGACCGACTTCTCACCGACGAGTTGATCAAGATCGACCATTCTGAAAAGAAATCTTGAAGCGGGAAGTGCATGAACGAGGAGGAAATCATCGTTTCTCCAACTATTACCCAGGAATTATAGTGTGATTGAGACTGAATTAGTGTGAACTGGTGCTTCAATATGAACAGTTGAATGCTCGTGAGAAAAGGTAAGACCAGGAAAGAACAACATCATTGGATATTTGTTGTCGGCAAGGACAAGACTGGATTCAATCGCCAATAACTGGCCCCGAGGATGATATTCTTTGTGAGAGATCGAGTTCATTGTCAACGGAAGCCGTGACGAAATAATATAGTCTTGGTCTCTTTGAGAATGACATTGACTGCTATTACGATTATGAATGGCCTAACCAGTTTTTGGTCATGACTCGACAAAGTAAGGGTGTTTTGAAGACCTTTTGAAGGTTATCACGAACACGATATATTCCCTCCATCTTCCATTTTGGTGCCAAATGATCTTGCACTAAGATTTGAAAGGATCGACCTTTTTGGGTGATGTATTTTTGTCTCTGTGGGAGAAAATGACGGGCGTGAGCTTGAACCCTTGAAAAACGCCTCTTGAAATCTGTCATAGAGCATAAATTAGTCGCTTAAAAGATTTGCATTTTCCTCTTTCACATTTGGCAAAGTAAAAGATAACCTTTGAGAAGGGTAAACCAATCGGCATTGATTTCCATTTGGTTAGGCAATTTCCGCTTACTGGTTATTAAAAAAGGCCGTCCAAGGCTCGAGACCCAATCCGTCGAAGTTAAGCTTCTCGAACCAATGACAACACCTCGTTTTGTCAGAGCACGTCCAATGAATTCAAGTCCAATGTGGATGGCAAACATGATTGGGGCTTCTTCATTCAACCGATTGATTGGCAACTGTTGAGAAAATTGCGTCTATTTTTCGACGATAGAAACGGCTCTAGAGATTGCAAGTCAGGCTCCAATCAATCGAAATCTAGCTTTGGGCTAGATTTCTCCCTTAAGAAGAGATGATCCAGTTCCGATCGCTTCTCATTGATTGGTCAATGAATTTGCAAAATCAAGGCGAATTCCAACGTGGCCTCCTTACCAAATCTTCCTGAAACCATCTAAAGCTACTCAATGCTTTTGGTAGAAACCATTCTAAGTTCAATATCCTCCTCCGTAATCCATCTCTTAACGACGGTATTTTCACTTTAATCCCAGATCTTTGGCTGGGGTTTCAAAGCTCTTAAGCCTAATTACAGGGGACTGAACCAAAATCCAAACATTGAATGAACTCAGCCAAAAATGGTCGTCTCCAATATCTGTTGTCCGGTCGAGAAAACGAATCCACTCTGAATTAGGGAGGGAACAAAAAAGAGCACAGGGGTAGTATTTTAGATAGCAAAACGACGATGTCGGGACACTTAGTGGTCGGTGATCAATGATCATTTTCTCTTGGTTGACCTGGATTTCTTTGTTTCCCATCGGCATCGATATGTACGATAATCAATTGTGAGCTCTGTGGTTTCCTTGCCGGGACAAAGTTCTCCCAAACGATTTTCCACGCATTTTAACCGCATCGGTTTTTGATCTCTCCAATTTACCCACAACACGTCAACAACAGTCAGTAAGATCAAGCTTCGGCAATTAACAAATTGATCGCCATAAAACAAATTTTCGTGGTTCTTTCAGAAGAAGAAATATACAGTACAATTTTTGTGCCTCTATTCCTTAGTGATCCTGAAAGCGATTATGAGCGAATGTGTAGGAACATTAATGACTTTAATTACGTGAGTGATGGTTATCAGTCAATAATAACGGTGTAGAATACCTTCAGGCATCTTTCTCTCTCTCTCTATCTCGCTTCTTTTTACCACACAGGCACACAGGGTTTTAAAGCTCAATGATTTCGACCTTGACACAGAATTTGAGCGATCCCTCGGTGTCTCCCTGTTCAATTTCTCAGGGACAGAGTGTCAAATGTGCCTTGAGCATTTCAATTACCAAACAGAAAAGGCAAAATGATCTTGAATGATTCTCATGACCGAGAATATGGCGCTCACGATTGCCCTTTGTCAATGGGACCAATTCAGTTTCCCGTCCACCCCATTGTTGTGCCTTTTGTGAGGCTGATCACACTCATCAATAGGTGGGAAATCTTCATGCGATCTCGGCAAGATATCTCTTCAGGGACCCCTGAATATTTACAGTTCTGATCAACGGTTACAAGTCATGGTCGTTTCTATGGGCCAGGCATTGACTGATCCCACAGACACACACACTTACACAGGTGACCAAAGGTCGTATCGCCCAAAGATGAACCGAATGGCCAACAAGTGAGTCTAGGAAGAGGGTATACAGTCCTAGTAAGTGTCTGACGGACTGACGCAAAAAAGTGAAGAGGGAAAACGAACTTCGTTCCGGGGCAGGTACTGTAAATGAACAGGAAAAAAAGGATTCTGAGAAGAGCTTTCAGTTCAGCTCCTTTTATTCATTGTGGCTACTGGCAAATCGAAGAACAGACACTAGTAGCAATATTTCTTTCTGCGTCGGCGCTCATTTTATGAGTTTAACAACCTTCAATTCAAACACTTTTTAAGAACAAATATTCTCAAACGAGGGTGTGCCCCGATTGCCATCTTAGAGCCGATGATAAATTTTGGTTTTGAATAGCTATTCATTTGGTGAACAACCACAACTTTAAAATTGGGGATGAAAAAGTTGCAATATATGGCAATCTGAGAATACACTAATTCTTATTTTTACACAAAGAATGCACTTTTTGGCTAACAGACGACTAATTTGATGGCCATCCTTTATCAGCATTGACGCATAAGTCATTTGGACACTTGGTCATTGAACAAACTTAACGCTTATGACCATGTTCGTGTACCTCTGCTAACTAAAACTTTAGAATGGAATGTGGGCTATTCTCGCCTCAAGGCGACCGCCCTCTTGATAGTACACTGCCCAATTTTTCTATTCTGCCCTCGAGGCTCTGTCCAATTATTCTTACGCAACTTTCCGCTCTAACGTCACTGGTAGGCAAGCGTCAATGCCAGAGAAACCAAGAAGACGACTAACGCGGCCATCGGCCACCTCGGTAACATTTTGGCATGCTAAGATGCTCATGGCATCTTCAAGGTGCGCATCCACGTGCTTACATTCACATCATAGTCTAAGATGTCCTCCTCTAAGATACAGTAAATACCACCCGCCTCGTGAGATATGAATACCAGCACTAATTCAACTCTCGTTTTCTGGTAAAACCACGACAAAACCTCGGCATGGGCTGTGTTTGACGCGCAGGAATGAATTTGGCGCACAAAGGCGTCGTTGTTCATTGAAGGACTTGAACAAGATTCGCCACTAATTCCATTCCTTTAACCGGAAAACCTTGGATACCAGCCTACATACATACTTGCGGGAGAAAAAAATACTCACTTCATGTGTGTACATGATTAGTCCATCTCATCAGCATTGTCGTTTTCTACAGAAAAGGCCTGCGTCTTGACTCGCTCGTTGAATTGATGTTTAATCAGAGAGGTTGATGACTTCTGGCATATTTGTCTTACAGGTTCTCAATCGCTACTTCCTCTTGTCCGCCGCCGTGGAGCAAAGAATTGCATAGGCCTGCCCTTTCAACGGAATTGGAAAATAATTGCCCATTCCGATGGAGAAAATGCCAACAAGTACTGGAAGCAGTGCTTCAAGTCCACTCAATACGAACCCAAGCACTCCAGACAATCACCATCATCAACTGCAACAACAACAACGCCAATCACTCATCATCCATCCCATAGAGACTGAGCCGCTCTCTGATGACGATTGGAGAGGCAAATACTTGGACATGAAGCATTGCTATAGAGATGTCAAGCAGAAGAACAAAATTCAAGCCAAACGTGCCAGACAACTTCTTGTGGCAGTCACGGCTAAACTTCAAGAAAAGGAAGACGAAATTGAAAAGGTAATCCTTTTTCTTTAATGGACTCAAGTTCTGGCCAATAAGAGGCACGCTTGCCAGAGAGATTGGAGGGCCTTATGAGGTGATGCAATTTGCTCATAGAGTTAAAGTACGTTTTGCAAGTCCATGGGGTTGGCAAGGAAGATGAGTCTACCAATCTCTTGACCTATTTTTCAATCACCGTCATGGCAGTGCTTCAGAGACTGGCTTGTAGAGTCATGTTCTTGTGGTGGAAGATCTTGAAGCGAAAGAAAATCACTGCCAGATTTCTTCGACCAATTAAACTTGTTCAGAAACTCGAGACTGGGAGAAGCGGTAATTGTTCTCGCCATATTACGTCTAATGATAATTATCTAGCCACAGTTTTAAGCGGTCATAGCAATATTTTACGAGACGACCAATCCCACTAGGATTAAATCAAATTTCATAATATAATTGCACCCTTCGCAGATTCTTTCGTAAAAAAACATCTGTCATAGGATCTATTGAGGTTTACATACATGTGTAGTAGTATTTTCCTTATAACGTGTGAGGGTTTCAAAAAGAAGGATTTTTTTTCTCCAGATCCGGAATCTCCATCATGTGGAGCTGACGAGGATCTGTCAAAGTCTTCTTCATTTACAAGCCTGTATGACCCGAGAACAAGAACGATTGGAGGGGATCCTTTTGGAACGGGATCTGACCATCCAATCTCAAAAATTGGAAATGGATCGCTTGAAGGAGCAAAACCAGAGCCTTCTTCAAGGTCAAAAGACTCCGAGCAACCGTCAGCATGGTAGCTTTAGGCAGTACAAAAAGGAGAAGAAGAGTCACCATCGATCCAATGTCACAGACGACCTTGGTTCCATGGGAAGCAGTGAGGAATCCCCATCCTCGACTCCAAAGAACTCTCGTCCTCCCTTGAGGCTCTCACTAAGTACAGGCTCAGTTGAGAACCTCACCTACGGCCTCAACAGCCTTTCAATACCTCCTAAGAAAGGGATCCTCAAGAGTGCCTCCAGTTATGGCAGCCTCGACTTGAGTTCCAATCCTGGATCGATCCTGCACAACCTTCAAAAGATGATCCAAAATCATCCTCTCGTCACGGAAAAACTGGCCAAGATTGAACACGAAAAATCCGATTCTGGGCGAGAGAGCGAAGAATTTGAGCATTCCATGGAGCACCAGCCTTTGTCCTTGCCTCCAATGAGTAACATTGTGAAGAGTCGATCCGATAGTGCCAATAGCTCGTTTGATAGCACAAATGATAGCCTTCCCGATGGCATAGTGCAAGAAATGAAGAACAAAGGCTGGCGAATGTCCTTGAGAGTTCCAGACAGGAAGAAAGAGAAGCCACCGAAGCCACCTCCAAGAAGTAGTACTACCAAATTGACCACAACCAATGGACCTGCTAGCATCGTGAATGTCGAGAACGGTAAACTGATTGAGCCCCACAAAACCATAGTCAATATCAAGCCCGACGAAGCCAAATTAGAGAAACGAGTCACTTTTAGTCAAGAAACCGTGGAACATGTCCAAGCCGAGGTCATGATCTTTGACCCAGCTGAGAAGAATGCTATCAAATTGTTGGATGAGACCATTAAGAATTACAAACCGAGCTTCGAGTCCACAACCAGGTTCGGATCGGAAACGAAGAGCATCAAGAAAGACGTGTCCTATTTTGAGCCATATCTTTAAATGTGAACATGTACCGTACACCTATAACAAACAAAGAGTCATTTGTCGGAAGGATCTTTCACGTATAAGTTGTCAATTTCGTCCTTAGGAATAAATCAATAACCTGTATTGTTGAGGAACCCTCAATTTTTTTCACATTCAAGACTATTGAGTGAATGGCACATTTTTTACACTTGTGCTCGGAATCCAATCTGATTATCCGTACAATTGGCATTGAGCCTTTTTACACACCTCTGGAAACAATTAGTCAGTTCTTCAAGCTGAATTGCGTAAGTTGTAAATCGATTCAAAAGATGTGGCTTTGGAGAGCAAAACGTTCTTGGAAATTGAAAATTAGTGTTCTTACTGAAAAAGAATCCAACAAACCTACATTTACCTAACGGAAAGGAAAACTCACTAGATATGTATTTCGTCTTCACAACGCACTGAAAAGTAAAACACACTATACATGAGATTCTAATTAGAGCTACGCATCGGATCAGATTTTTTTCGGGATTTATTTACCTATGTAGGGGAATGAGTTCCCCGTAAGTCATAATAGCCCCCTTACGCTGTACGAAATATGTTTTACGTTCTGCACTCCAGAGGGCGCTTTGTCATTCAGCCTTTACCAAATAAAGGGCCGATTGGGCCAATTCCTTGTTATTGAATTATAATACGTTTGTGTTGCTCTTGACTAATTCTATCAAAATCTTATTTTCAATTAGTGCCTCGGATCACATCATGTCCGGAAAACAAATTGCGTTCAAGGCAAGGCAAGAGCAGTTTACATATGTAGCAATCTACCGTGCCTCTTCCCGTTTTCTTTGGGACGTGTGACGTTGCAAATAAGGGCCCTTAATTTGCCGCTCTAGGGTACCCTTGAACGAAAGGCTGGTCTGGGATTGTTGATAAAAAACGATCATGGTAGCAAATTATAAAGGGTTGGTGCTCGGTTTAGTACAAAAGAGGATTTTAAGGTCTTCATCAACATTTTATCTGATGGGTTGAAATTAAATTTGATTTCACGTGATGCCACTTCTGTCACTAACGTTATATTTTATTCCCGGGTTAGGACAAAGTGCATGGAGACATTCAAAAACATAAAGGATTAGGTAGTGTTCACATCTACGCTGAATAATATGAAATTCAAGGGATTGAAGTCTTTCCCAATTGCATAAGTGGGTTATGCCTGCAATAATTTTTGCAAAACTTCTTTGTACTTTTTCAAATTTATTCAGCCCCCCTACGTTCATTGACCCCTAGATTGGGGAAGCATATTCCAAATACGGTTGGAAAATATGCTTGTATATATTTTCATAGTATATGCGTCTCAGGATTTGAAAGTTCGATGTATCCAGCTGCAAGTTTGGTATGCTTTGGTCACTTTCGATTGGATGTGTTCTTCAAACTTACCGTTATTTTCAACAATGATTCCAAGGTCTTTAATGGAGCTTACTGATAAAATGGATTTTAGGCGATTGTCGTTGTAAATTGGCTTGTCTAGTCCATTTTGGTTGTACGTCATGATTCGAAACTTATTAGAAATCAAATCCCCATTTAATTTCATATTTTGAGAGTGAACCCATTTGTATACACCGTGGAAGTCATTTTGCAGGTCTGTCTGGTTCTGTGAATTTCTTCCAAACTCTAGCTTAGTATCGTCAGCATAAGAAGATATTGAAGACTGGAGGGGCAATCCGTGTTGTGGTGCAACGACTAAAACGGACAAGATCGGACCCAGAATAGTTCCTTGAGGTACCCCAGATACCACGTTTCGAGGGCAGCCTAAGCAGCTGTCAACTCGAACCGCTTGTGTGTGGTTGACGAGGAAATCTCTGATCCAAGAGTAAATATTTCCTTCACCACCTAGTTTACTTGAACAACTTAGCAGTAGAATATGATCCATTTTGTCAAATGCTTTAGAAAAGTCCAAGTATATAACATCTACACAATTGCTATGCTGTAGTCCCTCTATCACATCCTCAAAGTGCTGAATCAATTGTGTCACAGTGCTAAAGTGGGCACGAAAACCATGCTGCTGGTCAGGAATGCTTCCTTTTATGTCAAGGTATTCAACAAAGCTTTGTCTTAACAAGCTTTTCCTTAACTTTGGAAACATTCAACGTTAACGAGATTGGTCGATAACCCACAGGTTGATCCCTATCTCCTCCCTTATAAATGGGAACTATATGGGCATGTTTTAGTAGTGTGGGTACCCTCCCCTCTGACAAAGAACGATTCATTAAAGATGTAAACATTGGAGCGATGACCAACAATTTTCTGATTCAGATTGAGAAAAAATATTCATATTCAGTCGGATTCGGATTTGGGAATGGGAAAAGTCGGATTGGGTTCAGATCCAATCCAAGTCCAAACATGCAAGATAAGCTAGATTAAGGACGACTTCACCACTGGACAGCGACGGGGGCGGGGAGAAAATGAGTAATTACATGAGTTGACTCAATTATAGCCTAAGAAAGCAATGGTCAGTTTTGATCGCAATCGAAAGTCTGTGTCCAAAGTTATGAGCATTTAAAACTCGGACCAGGGAGGGCGCAAAATGATTGAGCTAGCACCACGTTAGTGCTATGTAAGACAGACAGTGCGTGTAGACAGGTTGGGATTGGTAAGTCAACTGTATATTTCTTATCTCTTTTCCTCGCGCGCGGAAGTATCCCACGCCCGAACACGCCCCCCGAGCCCAAGACTTTGGGACGAAGAAGTTCGCAAACTATCCCGTCCCTGCCAATGAACTCGGGTTTAACCCATGTCTTGATAAAAAAGGCAATTCGAGGACCAAGACGAAATATACACCTTTCTTTGAAATATCACATATGCTACTTATCCATCTTCGTTTTCCCGATTTGCGCACCGAACAGACTTTCCCTGCTTGAGTTTGAAGCTGCACACTGGATTTATCCGTCTTCTTGCGCCAAAGAATGATCGGCCGCTATTTTGGGATTCCACACATTTTAACATGAACTTCGTCTTCACTTGTTTTGAGGAATGATACGAAAGTTTGTGAACTTGGCCGATTGTGTTATCCGGCTTTTTGTCGAGGAAAAATACGAACCAGCATCTTGCTGACTTGATGCTGGTTCTGGCATTAGCCGAATATATCTCCGATTTCGTCTGAACTCGCCCCTGTCAGCAAGACGGACTGTGTACAATGACCCGTTTCCACACTTTGCCAGAACTTCTGCTTCATCTTCTCATTCTTTATTACATGGATTTTGCAAGTAGATTCGTTGCCCGACTTCCAGGTGGCTCAGGGCGCCTTTAGCACTCTCTGTCAATCTGTTCCGAATTCTAAGATGCTTGATTTCTCGTTGCAGTTCCAAGATTTGAGACCGAAAGTCAAGGTCCACCTCTTGATCAGTACCAATTACTCTGGGTAACGATGATTGTACTGGGCGGTGAAAAAACAACTCGTTAGGTGACAAGGATCCCTCAGCTCTTGGGCAGTTCTGGTACTCAGCCAGGGCCTTCCCGACGTTTTCTCCCCCCACTTTGCATTTTTGGACAATCCTTTTCGCATTCTTGACTGCCGCTTTGGATACTCTGTTACCCTGCGGGTTATATGGCGAAGATGTGACGTGAATGGTCCCCTGGGACCTCAAGAACTCTGTGAATTTTTCGCAAAATTGTGGTCCGTTGTCGCTTAATACTTTCTCTGGGTGTCTGAAGTGTAAGAATATTGGCATCACTTCATTAATGACGTCTTGAGTACTAGTTCTTTTCAGTTCTAGAGCCCAAATAAATTCTGAAAAGGTATCCACTATCATGAGATATGATTTCCCACTCCAATCGAATAAGGTCCATAACAAGCATTTCCATTGGCCTTGATACTTCAAGTATGAAGTGTTTTAATGGTTGGGATGGATGGGACGGTTGGTACTTTCTGCAGGCCTTGCAATTCTCGACGCAAATTTTGATCTCGTTCCTCATCATTGGCCAGTAATACAATTGCTCGGCAAGTTTAGTAGTTTTGAGTATTCCTTGGTGTGAGGCAGGAAGGGCCCTTACAACAGTTCTCCTAGATGATTTCAGCACGACAATCCTGTTGTTCCATTGTAAGAGATCTTTCCCCGGGCCAAGTTTGATAAGAGATATCTCATCCCAAATGTTCTTGTATTCCCGTGATGGGTTGTTGTGTGTAAGATCCTTTACGCAGAGTCCCCTTTCGAACTCTTCAATGACGTGGTCATACTCAGAATCCAGGCTTTCTCGCATCTCGAGTAAGGCGGGATCTTCTGAATAGATTGCCCCGCAAGTGATGTCTTCTTCTTCTTCGGCCTTGAAAATTGGGTGACGGGAAATAGCGTCTGCAATGAAATGAGTTTTTCCCTCTTTACATACCACGTTGAAATTGAAATGTGCAACTCTCTCCCTGACTCTTAGCAACCTTGTATTTGGTATCTCTGTGATATGTTTGGCAAAGATCCCTACTAGTGGCTTATGGTCCGTAAAAACCGTGAATTTGGTCATTCCGCGTAGAAAGTAGTCGCATTTTTCGACTGCTCTTTGAATGGCCAAACACTCAAGTTCAATTGTCGCATATCTCTTCTGCGTTTCGTTGATAGCAAAGGAGCCGCATTGGATGATCTTTGGCCTTGTCTCCTCTCCTTCTTTGTACTGGAGTAGAATGAACCCTAGCCCATGCAAACAAGATGCGTTGGTGAGAAGGTAGGTGGGCATTTTGGAGTCAAATTGAGCGACTGCTAGTGGGCCCGAAAGGATCCTTCTGGCTCGGTCGAATTCTTCTTGTCAATTGGGTGTCCAAACGAATGCAGCATCTTTCTTTAGCAGTGTTCGTAAACCGGAAGTTGCTTGCTGTAGGACAGGGATGAAGGATCCCAGCTGATTTGCGAGCCCAAAAAAGGATCTCAGATCTGTTTTATCCCGAGGAACAGGGTAATTACGGAGACTTTCGACCTTCTCTGGGTCGGCCTCTGTGCCCTTCTCACTTACTACATAGCCTGCGAACTTGACAGATTTGCCAATTTGCAATTTATCTTTGGAAATGGTAACGTTCATTTCCCTGCATTTCTGCAAGATCAGCTCTATCCTTTCTGTCAATTCTTGCAATGTTTATGACCATACACTGATGTCGTCGATGATCTTCCTCACAAAAGAAAGGCCTTCAATAATTTGGTCTGAGCGTATGCACCACTCATCTTGTGATGAATTGCATCCCATGGAGGCCCTCTCCCACTTGTACTTTCCCCACGGGGTAAGGAATGTGGTGAGCAACAATGCCTCTTCTTCAAGCTTGATTTGGAAGTATCCATTGACGCAATCCAGAATTGCGAAAAATGTTTTGGGATTTCTCGTACTATGTCGCCGGCGCTCATGAAAGGGTGGATGGGCCTTCTGACATATTTATTAAGCGTTGTAAAGTCCGTCACCAAGCGTACCTTTCTGTTTGCCTTTGGAACTTTGGAACTTCGTAAGGAAGTCGACCCTTGAGATAATCTTTGCTTGGGTCAACTTGTTTATGAGCGCCTTTACTTCTTTTTCTTGGTGACGAGGTACGTGCCTTGCTCTGGTAACCTTGCACAGTCTAATTGTGTCTACTTCTTTGAGTATCATCTCCATCTCTGGGCCTGTCATCGGGATCTCAGGCAATTCGTTAGATATTGTGTTGGTGTACTTGGAAATCAATTTTCTTCTGATTTTGTTGATTGCTTCTTCTTCTTTGCTTTCTTCTTCTTGAATGCACTTACATATTTCGTGAGGGAACGCCTCTAGAATGGCTTTGAGGCGAGCTAAGTCTTTGTACGAGATAAAGATTTGCTCGACATCACTTGACACTTTGAAATTGATGGTCAATCTCTACCTTGTTGATAGCACTGTAACTGTCAGGTTGATAGACCCGGAATAGTTCATAAGTCTGTTGTTGGCCGCCCGTATTCTGACGATTTCATTTTTGTGCATTTGGACTTCTAGGTCGTGCTTCTTCACCATCAAGAGGGGAAGTAGGGATATTGATGCCCCTGTGTCCGCCAGTGAATGGCTGTCAAAGAATGACTTTGAAGAACCAAGTAGTTGAAGTTTGAGTGAAAGTTGAGGAGCACTCCTTGCCGCTGTGGACAAGTCAGCGCCTGTTGATAGGCAATCTTCTTGCACCATCGCCGCTACCAGGCGCGCTTTCCCGCTGTCGTCCTTGGATTGATTTGGGTGTTTTGTCTGGTTGTGTTCCACTAGGCACGTTGCCTTCACGTGGCCTTTCTTGTCGCACTTGGAACAGGTGAGCAAGTCCTTTTTCTTGCACTGGTCCTAGGTGTGGTTCGGTCCCCCACACGAAAAGCAAACTCCAGCCTTCAAAAGATCTACAGGTGTAAGGTGTTTCCCGCTGATCACAATTGTGCCGTTGTTCCCGCCCCTGTTACCTTTCTGCATGTTGCCTTTGACGGCATTGACTTGTGCAGCAGAATCCTGGGATGACTTTTTAACGATCTTGCTTGCGAATTTTGTCACCTTCTTAGTGATATCACTAAATTGCAGATCTTCTTGATCGAGGTCTCTTAGTTTCTCTTTCAATCTGGCATTTGGGCAGCTAGATATTGCCTTGAAGATCAGATGGTCTTCTGCAGACATTCTCTCCACAGCTGCCATTTCATGAACTTTGCAGAGTTGGTCAATCCACTGTTCAAGGTTGGTGCCCTCTGTAGCTTTGAAGTCGGCCCAAATCATTCTTTTCGAAAATAAGGGATATCTCTGGTCGAATTCTTTTACAAGCATCTTGATGACCCCTCCCTGTTCAAACGCGTTGACAATGGTTTCATTCTCCTCTCTTGTCTTGCGGATCCGATTTACTCTAGTTATCACTTCTGACGAAAAGTATTCCTTTACTACAGAGAACTGTTTTTGGGCACTCTTGTCTCCAGTACCATTGTTCCTGAAGTAGTCTTGCAAGTTCTCTAGCCAAATCTCGAACTCCTCGGGCGTGAAGGACCATTCTAATTTGTCTGGTACAACTGTAGTGTCTACAACACGAGTTTCCATGGGTGTGGGAGGTGGTGCTGGTGTGGGTGTGGCGTTAGTGTTGAGTGTGGTGGACACTGCGGGGTTGTTTGCGATGGCCGTCATTTGGGCTTCCATTGTTGCCTTGGCCGCCGCTGCGGCCTCTGCGGCCAAGTCGTCACGCCGCAGCTTTGCGCACATGTCCTCATAGATCTGGGTTCCCCGAGTGAATTCATCCCCCCTGGCTCTGAGTGCACCGTCATAGACGGCTCTCTTGTCCGCATACTCCTTCCATCTCTCTTCCGAGCTGTGTGCTATTGTTATATCAAAAGAATCCAGAAGTTTTGTTGTTGCGAGTCGAGTGGCCTCGATAGTGGCCTCGGCGTTGCGGTTCGCCTTCTCGGACGGATATTTGATTAGCCTTTCGCACGTGGCTTCACAAGCTCCGTTTTTTCGGTGGCAACTTGTGATGAACCCTCTATTTGCTGACTGGGCTGCGTCATGAGCGGTTTTGTCCGCGTAATCCGCTTCCGCCATCGTAATGTAGGCGTTTCAGTGGCCGTGGGTCCAGCTACAAGCAACTCCGTGAGCGTAGCGTAGCGTCTTGGGCGTTGGGCATATCGTTCGATTTACTGCGACTGCGCCATGCTATGTAGGACAGACAGTGAGTGTAGACAGGTTGGGATCGGTAAGTCAACTGTTTATTTCTTATCTCTTTTCCTCTCGCGCGGAAGTATCCCACGCCCGAACAGTTAGTTATTGGAGCGTTGAAAATATATTTAGCAGAACAGTTCTTGGTGCTTGAAAGAAAATTAATTCTTCACAAAATGGACTAATGATGAAAGCTTTTATTGATGAAAACATGTTTTTACGCAATCAGCAACATTGACGCCATAAGATATAACCCTCATGTGCAGGTTAAACAGAAAACAGGTTTTTCTGTAAAACAACCAAGTGACACATCTACAAGTCATCCAAAACCAATTTAAGACTGCAATTTTATTGGACTTAGACCTACAAAACAGCATAAATGGCAAGAAGATAATTAATGAATTTCAAATTGTGAACTATGATTCATATTTCAGATTTATTTGCGCAATGAATTTGACACAAATAATCTTGATAAATGTAACTAAAACAAAGAAAATAAACTTTTTCTATTCAACAAAATGACACTATGTACCTATTATCCATATACTTTTAAATGCATACATGAATTCACTACTTACTCTATGTCATGAAATGCAAAAACTTGCAACTAATTGTAAAATACTGGGTTGCAAATCTAAAAAACTGATGTTATCAGTAACTATATTTTAGCTTTCTAAAAATTATTCTAGCCTTAAAATCAACAATTGATTTATCAATATTCAAAGCAATAAGACATGCCAGCTGAAAAGTGTATATTACCTCTAAAAACTTACAAGCTTATTATAAGTTAGTAAGATTTCAGAAGGAAAATGTCTTTGTAGTTGTGCATTCCAATTACATCTAAACACTTTTTGTATGACGTCAAATTACATGATTTAACAATAATGAAACTCAAACATACCGAGCAGGGAAATAAATAAATGAACTTTGGTTATAATTCTGAACTTCACAGGCATATTTTTTTTTTTACAAAACGGAATAAAGATATAATTGTAAGGGCCATTGTGCCATTCTGATGTCATCCCAAGATGACAGTTAACTTGAACAATAATTAGAGAACTGTATTTTGGCTTGCTTCTCTGTTCTTTCTCGTGTTAGCACTTTGCCTCACAAGTACATAGTTCCTGTGATCCCCGCCTCATCGGAATCGGAAATTGCAATAACAATGTCATGGTCCAAATTAAGGCTGATATCCCTCCTTTCGTTAAGATTGGATCTTGGCGCATTCGTGTGTTGCATTGGGACCAAGTCATGAGGTGTTTTTATGTGTGGAGGAACTGATCATTTGAAAACGGAATGCATATCGTGGTCTTCTGGAGAAGGAAATAGCCCTAAATCCGGTGTCATGCATGGGCGGTCGTCGCCTGTGACGAATATCAATCTTGCTTTAGGCAGTTCTTCTGGCATTGAGTTGGTCCCTAATTTGGTTATTACAAACAGTAGCCATGGGATGCCTGAACTAGAAGAAAATGGATCTCACACCGAATCGGCTGATAACATGATCCAAAAGGTGGGGGTGTCAAATGATTATCGAAAGGAGAGCGAAAATATTGAGGACGAAGTAATGATTGAAAATACAATCCCAAATGAAAAGGAGCCAACTGAATCAATCTGTTCTGTTCAAGCCACATCGCAAGTATCCCTGTCCCTCAGGCCAACAAAGTGGAACCAACGCTCGATGTAACTGAAGTAGTAGGAACTGGACCGATAAAAGAGAGCTTGAAGCCAATGCCTCTGATATCTCGGAAGTTGAAATCAAAATCCCAGGAAGACAGGCTGATTATTGTGAGAGACAACAGGCGCTTGAAAAAGTCAAATCCAAAAAAATGGTTTCCATTCTTTGCCTCAATATTAGAAGCATTGTCAACAAGCTGTGGGAGACTAAGGTTTTACTCGCGTAAGAATCGCCAATTTTATTGATGATAAGTGAAACTTGGCTTCATAAGGATATATCAAATGAAGAACTCGAAACTCCAAATTACAAAGTGGCTGCAAGAAAGGATCGAATTGACACTCGAAGTGGTCGGGGCAGGGGGGTGTAATTATTCCATGTAAACGAGATATGAAGTGCTTAGAGATACGAAAGGGAAGATATGAATCGGTTTTTGGGTGCTTCTGTGAATGACGTAATAATTTTCGGTGATTTCAACCATCCGTCAGTGGACTGGAATTCTTAAAGAGGCCACTCTGCAAAGGATGAATCCTTCTGCGATGCGATTGGGAATGGCTTCCTTTCGTAATTTGTGAGAGAAGCTACTCATAAAGGAGGAAACATCTTGGGCCTGGTGTTGTGCTCAGGTCCCGAAGGTATAAGATCTGTTGAGGTCTGGCCAGAATTGTCAATGAGCAACCACTTTGCGATCTCCTGTGAATTTTCGTCTACGACAGAGTTTGCCAAAACAGAACAAATGATATCAAATATTTTAAAGGCAAATTTTGACGCGTTTGTGGTTTCTCTTAACTCGTCCCTCTGGGAAGAATCTTTCCAAAACTGTACACTGGAGGATGGATGGAGTTATTTTAAAACCCGTATCAAGATGGGGATGGAAAGCTTCATTCCATGGCGTATCCGGCGTGAACAGGATCGTCCATTCTGGCTTATCCCGACATGAATGCAAAATATAAAAAAGACCAACCTGTGGAAAAGGTACAAATGGACCAAAGACCCCAATGGCTTCGCCCGTTTCAAAGAGTTTAGAGCTAAAACGCAACGTCAAATAAGGAAAGCCAAGATTGATCACGAGGAAAAGCCCTCTCAGCAGTCAAATATTCGATTATTGCATTCGTATGTCCGTGGTGTAAAAAAGAGGACCAAAAAGATTCACGCTATTCAGGAGGAGAATGGAGAGCTCCTGGAGGAAGATTTGGCCATCGCAGAAAGGTTTAACAACTATTTCGTGTCAGCGTTCCAAGGAGACAATTCCTTCGAGAGTGCTGAGGAAGATGTGTCGCCTACTGATTCTTTGCAGGGAATTATTTTTCCCAAGTACGAAGTTTTCAAGAAGCTTGAGGCTCTGAAGCCCTCTTCATCTCCATGACTTGATGGCTTCTACGCGGGACTGCTGAAAAGACTAGCAGGATGTGTTGTTTCGCCGTTGGCCTTTCTCTTCGACCTCTCCATGAGGTCGGGGACGGAGCCCTGGGGAACACCTGACTTGACATCATTTATGTCACTTGATGCCAAGTCAGGTGTTTTCTGTTATCAAAATAGTGTAGACATTATTAATTGAAGGGCTTGATTAGTTGAGGAATTTGTCTTTCTTTTTCCCGAAAAAAGACTCTTTACCCCGCAAATACTTAAATTTCTTCTTTTAAATTTTGTGGCTCTTTATCTGTGTGGAATTACTGCAAAATTGTTATGATTAATTTTAAGACGGTAGATTTATTCATTTTCTTGTAACTGTAATGTTCTTTTATTCCCCCTAAGAGTTCAGAAAGAGACCAGTTTCAAAACAAACTAACATGCATTAAGTGAAAATATCAAATGCCCACTATATTCAAAATTCTTGTCTCTAATTTGTCGTAGGAAGAGCTAATTAAGTTGTTGTAAGATGTTGTATGTTCCACAGTGCCATTTCAGTTTTCGGTTTGCTTTTCACAACACTACACATCTTAAGCATCAAATTTCAGCCAAACACAGCACCAACATAATCCACTTGTTCTCTGTTTAAATAATTTCTTGAACCAGTGTCAACCGTTTTTACACTAGCAATGGTCGACTCAGAGTCTTGTTGATATCAATAAACTGTGACGTCATGATATCTAAATGTCTTACAATAACCTGATTAGCTCTTCTTACGACAAATTAGAGACAGGAATTTTGAATAGAGTGGGCATTTGTGATTTGCGTCTAATTTGAAAATGTCCTTCTTTGGATCGGAATACAGGGTGCAGTGTCGACTGCCAAAAACGACCGCCAAGATAAATGCCTCTCTTTCGAGTCCAAGCATGACACGAACGATTGTGACGTTTTCCTCTCGAAGAGCGTAGAAGATAGGACCGAAATCGCTAGGGAGGAAGGAGCATGCTTTGGGTGTTTGGAAAGAGGACACACTTCCAGACGATGTAAGAACCGAAAGACGTGTTCCCATTGCCAAGGAAAACATCCCAACTCGTTGCACAAGTTTCATCCCGACACCCGGAGCTTAGAAGGTAGAAATGTTACATCTATGGTAACGTCACATGCCGTGGATTTGAAGAACTCGGTGGTAGCTATGAGTGTCGTTCGAGTAAAAGTATCTCATGGTAACAGTGGAGCGACGATGGAAGGCTTGGCACTTTTGGACAATCTCAGTTCGGATGCATTCGTTACCACTAGTTTGCTCAGAACCTTGGGTGTGTCCGGGTCGAAAACCAAGTTGGCAATCCAGACCTTGAATGGTAAAACAATTGAAAAGACAGAAGTCATTTCGGGATTACGAGTACAAAACCCAAATGGGGAGGATGAAGTTACCCTAGGTACCACCTATACGAAAGAAATGATTCCACTACAAGACCATGAGGTAGCAACGCTTCAAATGATTGAAAATTACAAGGCCTTTGCCTCCTTACGGATGATATGAAGTTCCATTGCCGATAAAGAATCGGCCTTTAATCCTGCCAGACAGCCCTGAAATGACAAAGAAAAAAAGCAATGAGCGTTCTGAAGAGATTAGAAAAATCCCTGCAGCACAAAAACGACTACTTTATGTATATGGGGGATCTCTTCCAAAAGCAGTACGCCAGAGAGATTGACCCAGCTAAGCTCAAGACCACCCCTGAAGGAATGTCGCATTATATTCCACATCATTCCGTCTACCACCCACAAAAGAAAAGCATTTGAGTCGTTTTCAATTGTGCCAACCAGGTTGCTGGCCAATCTGTGAATGATCATTTCTTAGTTGGGCCAGATCTCACAAATCAACTCGTTAGAGTTCTCCTGAGATTTCAGATGGAACCGATTGCTTTCATGGCTGATATAACCAAAATGTTCCATCAAGTGCGGGTTCCGGAAGCTGATATGAACTACCTTCTTTTCTGGTGGCACAAATCGAATGACGAGAACGAGGATCTGGTGGATTTTGAGATGACCAGACATTTGTTTGGAGGGAGAAGCTCCTCTGAACGTGCTAAGTACGCATTGAAACGAACTGGATTGGACCACGGTCAACATTTCTCAGATATCGCAAGACAAACATTGAACAACAATTTTTATGTTGACGATTGTCTGAAAAGTGTTGATTCTGTCACCGAGGCCGTGACGATAGCCAAAGAGGTGGTTGGTCTTTGTCGGAAGGGGGATTTGAACTAACAAAGTTTGTATCGAATTCGGTGGCTTTCTTGATCGCGATCCCTCCTTGAACAGCCTTCCGTTGGACTCCTCCAGTCCACCCACCGAGAGAGCGCTTGAAGTCCCCTGGAACATTGAGGATTTAGAATCGAATCGGCCACCAAAGTCATCACAAAGAGGTCAATCCTAGCAACAATTTTGAGCGTTTATGACCCGGTACAGGTGGCATCTGTATTTCTGCTCCCTGGTCGAATGATAATGCAGGGTATTTGTGCATCGAAAGATGGTTGGGATCAAGCAATTTATGTGGAACTGGAATTCAGGTGGAAGCAATGGTTAAGGGATTTGTCGGCTTTGACCGATGTCAGCATCCCAAGATCCATCAAGCTTGCAAGCTTTGGCAGAATTGTGTCCACAGATCTCCACTGCTTCGCCGACGGATCGATTGTGTCGTATGGAGCCGTTGTTTATCTTCGGGTGGAAGACAAGTTCGGGAACATCAACGTTAGCTTTGTGGCAGAAAGGCTCAAGTGGCTCCGCACTCTTCAACTACGATCCCGCGGTTGGAGTTTGTCGGAGCTTTGTTGGCGGCAACTCTTGGTTGTCAAGTTGGGCGCCATCTAAGTCTGAACGGACAGCAGCATTATTTTTGGACGGACAGCATGGTGGTGATTGGTTACACCCAAAACGACGAAAAAAGGTTCCACATGTTTGTCGCCAACCGTGTCCTCAAAATACGTGACCTAAATGGATATATGTGGAATATTCCCAAAATCCGACTGATGATGCGTCTCATGGGTCTTGGCTGTCAAGCAGTGAATCAAGAACATCGTTGGTTCAAAGGCCCAAAGTTTCTTTGGAACAATAAATGTCGGTGGCGAGAAAGTGATGATACTGTTTTTTGTGTCCAAGAAGACGATCCTGAAGTTAAACATACCAAAATCGTTCGTCAATCGTATGGTTAATGAATAATCCTATTATTCTTCCGAAAAGGAGCAAACTCACTGATTTCATTGTTCGAAGCCATCATTGTCAAGTCGGTCATGGTGGCCGAGGAATGAACATTGACGCTATCTGACAGGCGGGATACTGGATAATGTGCATCAATTCACTTGTCAGGAGCCATCTTAACCAATGTCTACGATGCAAGATACTGCGTGGACGGTGTGAACAACCCACGATGGCGAATCTTTCCATTGATCGGTTAAAGGCAGTCCCGCCCTTTTCGTTCGTCGGTGTGGACTTTTTTTGGACCCTTCGTGATCAAGAATAAGCGAAAAAATGGAAAAACGATTTGAAGCCATATTCTCGTGTTTGTCATCCAGAGCTGTTCACATCGAGGTTGCACAATCCATGGATACCTCATCCTACCCGGCGGCATTACGCCGCATGATATCGCGCAGGGGCCCAATCAGATTGTTACGATCAGACAACGGCCTTAACTTCGTAGGAACCGAGAGGGAGAGGGATGAAGCACTTCGAGAAATGGACCATGCTCAAATATCGAAATTTCTTAGCTTACAAGGGGCCGACTATGAAGGATGGGAGAGGAACCCCCCATATGCTTCCAACTTTGGAGGCGTTTGGGAACGTCAGATTCGTTCGATTCGAGCCATCTTGGTCGCTCTAATGATTAAGCAAGGTCACGTGCTAAATGACGAAAGTTTCAGTACTTTAATGTACGAAATTGAAGTTATTATCAACTCCAGTCCCCTCACTGCCGATTCTTTAAGTGATCCTTCCAGTCCCATGCCACTATTGCCCTCAATGCTCCTAACCCAAAAGACAAGAATGGTCCTCCCTCCACCGGGAAACATTGAGAAACCGGACTTGTACTGCCGAAAGCAATGGAGAAGGACACAACTTCTTGTAGAACAATTTTGGTCAAGATTTCGTCGCGAGCATTTGGATTCTCTTCAACCGAAGTGGAATGCTCCAAGACTGAACTTGCCCGTCAACGACGTCATGTTGTTTAAGGGAGACAACTTGGTGAGAAATTGGTGGAGGTTGGCCCGAGTATGCGAAGCTCTTCCTGATGAAGACGGAGTCGTCCGAAGTGTTATGATTTTTGTGGGTGATCGAGATGCCAAGAATCTCAAAAAGTGCAAAGCTTCGACGTATCCAGGGACTTCTAGAGATGTAGACTGCGAACGGAAGCCAAAATTTCGTATTTCCGAAACCGTTCATCTTATTCCAAATAGACAATTGATACGACTGCAAGATCTGGTTGAATAGATGAACTTGGCCAAATTTGAGCCCAAACCTATGCTTAGGGAACTATGGAGACATGGTTTAAGTTATGTAGTAAACACTACATAAAATTCGAATTTTCGGCCTGCTCTTGGTCAGCTACATAAGCTTTGGACAACATAACTTTGAAACGATACACTTTACAAGTAAATGATTTAATAATGACCAACCTTTAATTGAGAAGATCCACGTTTCTTATTTTATTACTTCAATTCAAAAAGTGGCTCAGAATTGCTATGACCAAGAGCAGGCCGATTTGACGGGAAGCTCGTTCGCGGTCCATATTTCTAGAAGTCCGTGATTGTCAAAAAACCTGTACTACTGGAGAGAGCGAGAAGACCGGACTAGTCCGACGAGGAAGCCACGCAAGATTTGGAAACAGATGTTCCGACACCGTCACCGGATATCGGAGGGAGCCATATGTCGATGCCGCCGATGCCCTTTCGCTAGATAGCGCTAGTATTTGTCGTTTTCTATGTAAAGGTTGTTCAATGAGAAGAGCGCTCCCTGTATATTTAACCAGAGACGCATGTTCGTACGTTGCCTGACCAAGTGGAATAAAAAGAGCAATCCGAATTTGACGATATAGCGGTTGTTTTAAGTTATTTTCGGGCAATTGGTTGCGCCCGCGGTTTCATATATAAATAAAAGTTAAGTAAAATAAATATATATTTCTCGTCTTGAACTGCTGGGATTTCAATTCCAGAAGCGGTAAGGAAGTCCGCAAAAAAGGACCGTTTGTCGAAGTCAATTACTTAATCTTATTACACCTCATGCTCCGCTTACCACAGTTTTTCTTGCACTGGCTTACGCGATCCTACTTTCACCTGAACCCCAACTAGAGGAACACTTTGTTCTTGCGGTCTGGTCCCGACATGGTAGACCTTTCTTTTTCGTCTGAAATCTCTTAGCACTCCATCAATCGATAGTACCTGAACTGAAACGCTTTTTTCATCTATTTTACTTCCACTTTACTGTAATCTATAAACCAAAACTAGGCCCAATACATCCTTCCGGTAGTCTAATAGACCCAAATGACAAAAAGTCGAAGAAAGTTCTAAAATGTGAAATGTAAGAAAAAAAAATCAGCCAATTAGACTAGTGACCCAGGAATCAGGAGAGACGGTACACAGCACACAAAAATATGGATGAAAATATTTAATCATGGGTATGTTCATCGCTCAATGTTCGAAATTTGTTCTTGACAATCTTGGCCACTCGACTCGTCAATTCAATAATGGATTCACATTTCATTTATAGTTTACTTTTATGACTTTTGGTCCGATGGGTTGCTTCTCTTCTTCGCAACTCAATGGTTGGTGCCCAATTATGGGTTGGTTCAATATGGCCTTCAATATCCGATGTCCAGGAGATCCAAACTTTCCACACTTGGACCCCTTCGATTTTGGCACATGACCATGCACTCTAATTTTGTGGTTATATAAAGCACTCGAGTAAACGAAAGACTCTCCGCATTGCTTGCATTGGGAAACCGGCTTCTGTTCTTGGTGCACTCTGCGCATGTGGTGATAGACTGCTTCCTTGTTCACGAGCTTTTTCCCGCAAACTTTACATTCGCGCAAATGATCCGCTTCTGTCAAAAGGCCCATCTTCCGCAAATGCACGTTCTTGTGCCGAACGAAAGTATGCTTTACGTTGGCACCAAACCCACAATATTCACATTGATACTTGAAGATCCCTTGATGCATCTTCAGATGGGCTTTCAAACTGTGTTTGAGGGAGTATTTTTTTTCGCAAAGCGGACACTGAAACGGACTATTCAAAGTCCTTCTTCTGTATGCCCGGGAGGGACAGCAAGTGGGAAAATGAAGATCAAAGGCGGCTGGATTGTCTTTCAAATCGATCACTTCGTCGCAATTAGGACATAGAACCTCGGGCTTGTCTTTGTGGAAATGTAACGTATGAGCGGAGATGTCTTGGGCATAATTACTCCACTCACCACACGGTTTGCACCTCATTCTGCCCCAAGAATGAGCTCTTCTTTGATGACTAGCAAAAGTTTTTTTACATTTAAACGACTCGGAACAGATTTGACACACGAGACCGTCCGTTTTGTACGATATCTTACCATCTTCATCCGCACAGGTGCTTAAGCCATTATAACTGATGGGAATGGAATCCGTGGCTTTCAGGTGAGCTTGGAAGCGGTGAATCATCAAGTCGTAGTAAGTTAAACAAGGTTCCTGGCAAGTACTACACAAATAATTTCCCACCACATGATATTTCTCTTTGTGCCTGCTATTCAAGGTGCGGCCATTACTGACTACATCACAGATAGAACAAGTCTTTGGCTCCTTCATTGTTTCCAATTCTTGGCTTTGGGGTAGATACTCTTGATTATTTTCCACCTTCTCTGGATGTTGGATGGAATAATGTTGAATCAGCTCCTTGAAGGTCCTGAAGGGTCGTTCGCCACACTCACGACAACCTACTTTGCGGCGGGCCCGTTCTTCTTTTTGTCGTTCCTTTCCATGCTCGACTAGTTGCCGATTATTTGGAAACACGATAGAGCAACAAAGACATCGATTTCTCGACCTCCTTACGTTAGTACTGCTTCCAGATTCGGGCACGGAGGACTTGATATCAACATCATTTGATTTCTTAGACTGGCATTGTATCATATTGCGATGCCAGGTTAGGGCCTGCAGGGAGGGAAACGGTTGGGAGCAACACATGCAGACGTGTTCACTACCGGTAGTACTGGATTGCCCGATATTGAAAATGCTACTGGATGGTTCGTCTGAAGCGTTTGACACATTCATCGAATGAGGATTGTCCTTGTTTGCCACCACTTCCTTATCTTCACACAGATCGTCTTGAATGTCCATGGTGTCAAGGCTATGTGTTAGATCAAGGTTTGCTTGATCTTCCTCACCGTCAGAGTTGTGACCCTTAAATACTTCTTTGGCCTTGGAAAAGATCTCTTGGCGCACAGCTTCACTGGAGTCATAAGAAGATCCATAAGGAGTTGAAGGTCCATCTACATCATCGTTCTCTGGCTTGATTCTTAAAATATCGACCACTATAGATTGAGCATCAGTTTGGAGGTCAATATCAGAACCATCGAGGTGAGTATCAGAGGGGTTTAGGGGACTGGAATGAATTTCTTGCCAAAGCACTTGACATGGGGAACACCGTTGTTTTCTATCTTCACTCTTTTCGGACTTCACACTTGGAACTTTGTAATGAAATTGACAATCTCGAGACGTCTGTCTTCGGAAAGGAAATTCCCGTACTGTCGTGGAGCTTAAGGGATCAACATCATCACTACTGTCTTCTTGTATGAAGAATCCAAGACAGGGTTTCGTGCCTTGAAAAGCATGGGTCAGCTTAGCCGTCAAGACCTGCAACTCGATTGCTGTTCCATGGTCCACTTTCTGGCCTTGGCATCGATGAATATATCGACCGGTCTTGATCTCGATGAGGAACACCTGACTAATGAAAGGTTCACCGTCTTCGTTGAAATGATCAAAGGAATTCTTATGAACCAATAACCAATCATCCATCACAAAATAAAGAAGTTTGGGTGAAGGTATAGAGCTTTGTAGCTTTTGGACGAGTTCCACTCCTTGATCCATGTCCTTGATTATCTTGAGGTATGTATGTGGTGTTTCGATGGGACTGTAAGATAAGATGGATTGAAGAATGCGTTAACGTGTTTGTTTTAGCTTTGGCTCATTCATTTTCATCATTGCACTCCATAAATACGAATATTGAGTAAACGACAGTTGAAACAATGTCAACAACGGGAGCTTACAAAGGAAGTGTTCAATCTGACTATGGAGTACGCCATGATCTGACCCACCCCATCCTCTCCTTTGCAATGACCAATCATGTCCCCCGTCCTTCCTTTATCTGCAACTTCTACATTGCACATCAATTTTATTGGATTGACCCTTTACATTTTGAACGTTTCTGATATGCTTGTTTATTCTTCTATAGCAAATTTTATCAAAGCTAAGAGAGTAGGCAAAGATGAGCTGGCTTTGGGTGTTAGTTTCTAGAATGGACATCCCAAGTCAAGTGAACCCATTGCGTTTTTCATAAAAAAAGAGAGTTACACGTAGCTAGCCACTGTACAGGGTGAAAACAATGACTTAGGGCACTTTGAAACGGCTTTAACTCTTCATCTATTGAGATTTCAGAGGTGACTCTGTTATGTTAAATCTTTAAATATATACCCTGCTAGAATTCACATTAAAAGTTTAATCGACGTATCCACCTCTGGCAGAAATTACAGCCTTCACACGTTTTCGCGCTGCAGTACAAGAAGCACGTATGGTTGCCTCGTCAACATTTTCCCATTCTGTCAATAAGGCTGCCTTGAGATCTTAAATGTTTTTGTACAACCGTACCCCAACCTTCCTCTCCAGAATTGACTAAATACAAAAGTTGATTACATTGAGATCTGGAGAGGAAGGAGGCCACATTGTCTTGTCTCAAAAGTGCTCAAATGTGTCCTCGCACCAGCTCTTAACAAGTTTTGCTGTGTGGGAGGGTGCACCATCCTTCTGGAAACAGTAGGAACCCGTCCATTGTTGAGCCTGGATCCAGGGAAGTACCTTAGAGGCTAACATGTCCAAGCAAATGTGCTAGTTAACTTTAATACCCTCTGGAGTGAAGACCAAAGAGGTTTTCTTGCCGCAATCAGTTACACCAGCCCACACCATTACAGATGCTGTTTTTTTGCCGCCTGAATATTGCTCTCTCTTTCACAGGAACACTCTGAATGTTCCTGGACAAAATCCGATCATTTTGACTGTTGAAAGCAGCTTCAACAGTGAAAAGCTTTTCATCTGTCCAAATCACAGAAATGTCTGTGCCCTCTTGAAACCACTTCTTGAGTTTTCTTGCTCTGGAGAGCCTCTTCTGGATAACAGTTGAACTCAAGATCTGTCTCTTTTGCATATGGTAGGCAGTCATGTGCAAGTCCTCTTTGACCACCTTTCGCATAACTTCCCGGTTCACACCTGCCTGGCGAGCAATTTGTCGAATGGACCTCTTGGTGTTTCGACAAATTTTCATTCTGGTGGTTTTTACTAGTTTTGGTGTCCTCACCGACCTGGACGACGGCCTGTTCTCAACACTGTTGAACTGTTTGAACCTTTTAATAGCATATGACACAGTTGATTTTGACACTTTCATGACTTCCAAAGTCTTTGCAATCTTCCTGCAACTGTGGCCTTCCTTATAAAGTTTTATGATAGCCTCACGTTTGTCTATTTTGCGACAAATCTAGACACTATACAAATCAGGCTGGCCAGGTTTTTTTCAGCCAGCAATGCTAGCTCGTGCAAAATCAATGCTAAAAAAATGCTAATTGGAATTCGAAAATGCTAGAAAAATGCTACTCTTTAATAAGAATTTTTTTATGGTCTTTTATGGTGCTCATAAAGAACTTCAGTTTCACAATTCAATTGTATTTGGCACTCTTTGACAGAAATGTTCAGGCGACATCTTGAAAATTATACTTTCAGAAAAAAAAACATTTGAAAAAGGCAAAAATGTAAAGAAAAACCTGGCAGTGAAAATTGATTCAGTTGCGTTTATGATATTCTCCTAATTTTGAACCCTGTGACTTAGAAGGGGACACCAAAAAGTGACAAGTTTTATTTGAGCAAATGTGTATTTTCAGGATTTGAACAAGGTTTTTTTTACACACAATTAAAATTGATCTTATCGGCAAAAAATGTTCATCTTGGGCGAGATTAGATCAAGAAAATAAGATAAAATGTTTTTTGATCGTGCATCATGCTTCAAAGGGGAAGAGCTGCAATAAGTTTCTTTATCCATAGAGCTCAATTGTTGTCAATCTCTTCTACTTTGATTTTTTTTGCTATTTGTGAATCTTGTGATTTGGTTTACCTCAAATGTGGGGGGGGGGAATACTTTTTGGAGAATAATGTCATTAACCAAAACATGTATGTTTGTTTGAATTTTATAGTGAAATTAACCCATACTTACATTTACTTAATGATTTATACTTCTTCATTAAACACTCACTGACCATTTTAATCAATTGTTTAATTTGTGTTAGCCAACCCAAAATCTTTTGGTGGGCCAAAAATCTGTTTACAAACAGAAATTAGGCTAAACCTCCTTTTGAATTGAGAAGCAATTAGAATAAATCATTTTGCATCCTTCATGTAAAGTAAACAGTGGAATTAGCTTTTTGGCTACAGCGTATCAATTTCATTCAACGGGAAAGGGATCCTATGAAAGAACAT
>NC_081449.1:2645218-2679411 GCF_007210705.1 Tigriopus californicus | reverse complement strand
TTTCGATGGAGGGTTGGTGTCCTTGGGGTAAGATTCTTGACCCTTTCTCATCGCCCTCTAGGCCGGTCAGCTACAATGGCTCAATCAGTGTCTACGTAGATGGCTGGCACAAGAAGGGCCGAAATAATAACGACAATCCCATAAACAGTGCAAGATAAACAAAAATTGAGCAAAATAACAATCGCAGTTTGAGTCAAATTTCTTAATGAAATTGGTACGAAGGCCTTTTGCCCATTGGGCCTTTATTTTTCGGGCACAAATCGTTTTTGAAAGTGCGAGATTTTTTATGCCTACTGGAGTGGTTCCACCCTGAACGAAACCTTGTGTTTTCTTTGCTGTTTTATCCCAATTACTGGTTCTTTCATTTATTTTTGATTTAAGGAGAATTTTCTGGATTTTCTTTCGCTGTTGAAGGAAGCGTCCAGAATATTTTTCCATTTTGGGTCAGCTTCTTCCTATCACTAGTAGTTTAGTCTTATATCTTTTATTTTATATTCAAGTCGTATTTTACTTTTTTCGTCTGTCAATATTTTCATTCCATTTCTAGGCTATTTCATGTATTTTTGATTTAGGGAGTATTTCATTATTTGATTGTTAGGTCTGTTCATTTCCTGTACTTGTAAATGTAGTTGATTTTTCTTGTTGTATTCTATCTGTTTAGTTTAGCATTTTCAAAACAAAAATAGGTTCTAGAACCTTTTTTTGTTCTATTCTATTCCATTGATTTTTGTTTTTTCCTGTAGTCGAGTTGGTGTATGTTGGCTGAGGCTAGCTATTGGGTCAGCCAAGAGTAGGTCATCTAAATTCTCTTCTCCTCTGTTGCTAGCTCCAACTAGGGTCTCTAGCTCCAACAGCTCTTTGTCCGTCCCTAGGGAGTACTTTCCTCCTTGGTTTCCGCCCTGCACGTGCGTGCTGTTTAACTGCTGTACAGCTGGTTTTCATTTGCACGCGCTGGTATCTCTCTCCCTTTTGCCCTTTTGGCTCTGTCTTCTTCTTCTTTTCCTTTTTTTCATCTTTTACTTTCCTCTCGCTCATTTCTAACGGTTTTTGTCTTGAAACTGAAGGAAGTTTCCGGAATATTTCTCTATATTCTTTGTTCAGGTTTCCAGTATTTTCAATTAGGATCCCTCAAATAGCCTTGCTTTCAATAACCATGGAAGCTTTGTTGAAAGGACTTTCTGAAAGGGCCAGGAACTGTCTTGATCTGGTTTGGGAAAGAAAAACTCCGTCCTCCATTAATAAGCCTTTCATTATGGAAGCTTTAATAGCTTGGGTTGGTCACACCCAGCCATTACTTGACTGTGGGATGAACCAGGCAAGTGTAGGCAAAAGAGACACAGGCAATGACACCCTTGAATTGATTGAAACGTCTCTTGTAGTCAAAGAGGTCATAGAGGTCAAAGAGGGCATAGTTGAGAATGCTCTCAAAATTTGCGATGTCCATAAACGACAGAGATAAAAAAGGCAGGGAAAGGGTGTAAATTGGCTCACCCAGAATGGTGTCCCAAACTTAGAGAGTTTGGTCTTCTCAAGTTCTGAGTTGAAGTTTTCAAACATATGGTTGAAAATATCGCACATATAAGTCCAGAAATAGTATCACGCTGCTAATGCTGTACAAGTTGATTGTTCAACCGCATCATGAATATGCCTCGCCCATTTGGGCTTCAATGAGTTCAACAGGTTTGCAAAAGCTCGAGCAGGTCCAAATTTGTTTTACTACGCACATTGAGGATATAAGAGAGCTCTCGTACTGGGAGAGGTTAGAAAAGTTGGGATTGTATAGTACTCAGAGAAGGTACGAAAGGTATCTGATATTGTACGTTTTTAAAAGCATTCATGAGCTTTGTCCCAACCCAGGATTTAGGGTCAATTCCACTGACAGTAGAGGCTTAACGTGCGTTTTGAGAGCACCTTCAAGCCCTTGAGAATTCAGGATACGTAGTTAAAACAATGAAGTCCAATTCTCTTCTTTCTCGGGCTCCTTCATTGTTCAATTTGCTGCCTTCAAACATTTGTAGGTCGTATGTAGGCGTTGATCCAATGGCAGGATTTAAGTCAGACTTGGACAAGTTTTCGACTAAAATTCCCGATCAACCTTATATTCAAGGGTTAGCCAGATCAGCCAACTCTAATTCGTTGGTCGATCAAATAATATATATAAATAAATAAATGAATAAATTTCTCGTCTTGAACTGCTGGGATTCCAAGGCCAGGAGCGGTGAGGAAGTCCGCGAAAAAAAAGATTTCCAGTATTTTGAATTCGCATTTCTGAAAATGCTTTGCTTTCAGCAGTCATGGAAGCTTTATTGCACAGGGACTTTCTGAAGGCGCCAAGAACTGTCTAGAGTTGATGTTGGGTAGGAGACACCGTATTCGATTAATAAATGGAAGCCTTGGCGGCTTGGGTTAGTCACATCCAGGCACTATTGTAGGGCTACTTTACTGTGGAATGAACTAGTCATGTGTAGGCAAAACGGACACAGGCGTCAGTGCCTTGATTTGTTTGATGGGGCATTCAACGTCAAGTGGGCCACTTTTTGACGAAATCACGGCAAGTTTTCTACGATTGTGCTAACTCTTGGCAAAATGGTTGTTGACATCTAAAAACGCCACATAACAAGTGTTAGGTGCCTAGGCAATGCAGGACCTATTCAAGGGCCGTGTCAATTTTGGGCCAAACCGCTCTACTAACTGTGTTTGGACAGGCATAACAGGCATAACATAAGTCATCTTTGGTACATGGCCTTACTATTGAAATGTAACAAACAAGTGCCCCATCTGAAATTTGACAAGTAATGCTCTTATTTAACCTTCGACCTGCGACCTTTGCCCAACCGCAATCCGGATTTTCTCAATGTTTAGCTTGTACAATGCCTGCATGTGTGTTCCATAAGTGCTCCAAAAATAAAAATTGTAACTGAATGGGTCAAGATGGTGCTCAAAGAGAAAACGACACTATTCCATTGCTGCCAGAAAACAATAGGTTAAAAACGCTGGGTGTCCCCCCAAAACGCCAATGCAAAACTTTCACCGCCAAATTTATCTAAAAATGCGCCAGATGTCCTCTTAGTGTTCTAGGGCACTTTTATGTACAATCAGATGCTTTTCTACTTGACTTCCGTTAACTAATTGTGTCAAACACAAAACTAGCTCTCACCACGGACCATTATAACCTGATATTCAAGATTGTGGAGCATTCAAAAAGTCAAATGCAAAAATAGAAAGTTATATACGAGAAAAAATAAGTCCAGAAATAGCAGTGTTTATAACTAAAAGGTTATTTAGGAGCATGTTAATGAATAATACTGTGACAGTTTATAAAAATGCAATGCCAAGTGAACCATTCTTTTTATGGTTAGATGAACTGGAAATCTGATTTAATCTCTTAAGAGAGAACTATGAAGCCTCAAAACAGCAAGTAACTTCCCAAAACTTGCCGGTGATGTCATCTTCCTTTCCTGCCTCAATGTCCCAATTAGTGTACCCTTTGTTTAGTGTGACCTTTATCATCCATATCATTACAAAAAGGAGAAATGTTGATCATGGTTGCCTCCAGGGTGAAAGGCATTATTGTACTCCTATTCACTATGACGTCACGCTCCCCTCTCAGTTTGTTTACTTTCTGAGGTGCCTATGCCCCTATATTTTAGGACCTTGGAACAAACCGTATTTTAGGACCATAGAAACTTTCAAACTTTGTCAGCCAACATGTCGATAAGTGACGAACACCCAGTCAAACTAGGAGATGCATCCAACGGCTGATTTCAAATTGAACTCACGTTATCGTAACGGAAATGCTCGAATTTGAAAAACATTTTCTGATGCTGAAGCATTTGGAAATTTTGCAATACCTGGTATTCTTAAGCAAGTTTTTTTTTTAATTCGAGCTTCCCCCACCCTGTTTGAGTATTCGATCTGGCCACACTTTCCTTGGAAGTTCGATATCACTGTCGGCATATAGGGCTTGTCAAGTGATCGCGTTCATGAACAACTTACGTTATTCCATGGAGTAAAATCAAAGACAACATGCCCAGCCAAACCGCACTGTCCATGCATTGACTTTTGACACTTATTTCATGTTACCTGCTTGTCTAATGGTCCAATTACACGACACAATTTTTTGACATAAATTCGACGAAGAAACAATTCACAGCTCACAGATCAACCCTCTTGTTATCCACACTGTCCCAGCAGTTTTCATCGAGGTTTATTTTTGTTCTCGATGAAGCGTGTAGTGTTTCTAAACAATGGCAAAAGAAAAGAGCTGGAGGCGATCGTGAACTAGTGAAACATGAGTTTATGTTAGAATAAAGTCATGATTTTAATTAACAGCAATCATTTTATATATCAGCAATATATTACATTCGTGGTCGCCTTATAGATTTGAATTGTACCAAATAAATGAGTTGAGTGGACTTTGATTGGTGGAAACATCTAATACAAATTCCCATTTAGAGGGTAGGAACCTAATTCAAAATTGACTCGAGTCGAAAAAAATATCATTCGTGTGATGTTAGATCATTGCAGACAAGTCACTACCTCCCTTTTTCGAAAGGTTAAATTTTCTGTTTGGTCATACTCGATCATGCTTGGAGCGATTTTTCCGACGAAGTGACAAGGTCTTTCACAGATCGCAGAAAGTTGGAGCAAGCTCCAAGTCCAAACTGTGACTCTGTGAGGCTTGAATTGTGCGGCGAATTGCAGTTTTATCGACACATTGTGCGAAAATATGTGTCGTTTAACTGGACCGTAAGCAAATAACATTGTGGTATTGAGCCAAATTGATAAAACACCAAACATGTTCATTTTGTTGGGATTTATAACACACCTTACTCAAAATCACTTGAATATTGAAAATTCAATGGGCGGATGGTGCAAGTTGACTGTGATGATAGTCTTAGTTCTCCCTCCAAAAATGCCCCAAATGAGGGTGCCGGACCACATTTTTCCTTGAATTTCCTTCAGTGTACATCCCCTATTTCCACTCAATTATTATTTGCCTTCTTTGCCTTTTTCATCGTACATCTTCGGTATTTTTCTTGAGCTGAAAAAGTTAGACTTGGTGAATGCCGCGGAGTTTTAAACATCTGTCTGATGGCGGGCTGATAACGCCCTTAATTCCAAAATCGTTAGTCTTAAGCTTGAAGACCCTGACGACATATTTTACCGGCAGTAAAATCTCTCTAAACGTCAGCTGTCAGCTGTAAATTATCTCAGGAAAAAAACTGTTTTGGAAACATTTTAAAATGGCACATCTAACTCAATGTGAGATCGCTCATGGCAAATGACGACAAAATGAAGGATTTTATTTTGGAACTATTACCAGAAATGGCTCTCCAAGAACAATGGCTTTAAACATCTAAGCCATTGTTTTAAACATCTGTCTGATGGCGGGCTGATAACGCCCTTAATTCCAAAATCGTTAGTCTTAAGCTTGAAGACCCTGACGACATATTTTACCGGCAGTAAAATCTCTCTAAACGTCAGCTGTCAGCTGTAAATTATCTCAGGAAAAAAATTGTTTTGGAAACATTTTAAAATGGCACATCTAACTCAATGTGAGATCGCTCATGGCAAATGACGACAAAATGAAGGATTTTATTTTGGAACTATTACCAGAAATGGCTCTCCAAGAACAATGGCTTTAAACATCTAAGCCATTGTTTTAAACATCTGTCTGATGGCGGGCTGATAACGCCCTTAATTCCAAAATCGTTAGTCTTAAGCTTGAAGACCCTGACGACATACTTTACCGGCAGTAAAATCTCTCTAAACGTCAGCTGTCAGCTGTAAATTTTGGAAACATTTTAAAATAGCACATCTAACTCAATGTGAGATCGCTCATGGCAAATGACGACAAAATGAAGGATTTTATTTTGGAACTTTTACCAGAAATGGCTCTCCAAGAACAATGGCAAATCTCGAGAACAAATTTGAACTTTGATGGCTACAATCTAACTGGATTACAACGATCACATGGAAAACACAACTCAAGATTAGAAAGGTGACCGGTAAAATTGTGTTCCTTTTAATTTTGAAATCATATCACTTAATAATTCTAAGATTATGTAACCTTCTAATTTTGAAATTATGTAAATTTAACCAAAAGTTCAGCTTCTACTAAAATTGCTGCAATTGTATTTTTCTATAAATATCATAATTATTAAATTTACTATTGTCTGATACTATGATCGACGACCTATGTAATCACAAAAGTGTATTATAAATTTGGCTAACTTATAAACCATTGCATATGAGTAATGTTTTAAAATATATTTTTTGTCATTGTGCTTCCCTAATGAATCCAGAAGCGATCTTTTTCGCGCCATATGTTAAAAGGTAATTGAGATGAATAAAGATTTAACCTATCATTGCTTGGTTAATTCATGAATATGTTTGGCCCTTTGTAAACCCAAAGTGCCAATTAATTTGATCAGAAATTAACAAATCCTATCCGGGCTCATTTCTGTGTTCTTTTCCGTTTTCACCTTTTGCCTCAAATAGTTCTTGTTAATGAATTATGACTAAAGATCGGACTTGAAACTGATATGCACGTAGAGCAGCAAATCGAACCGGTTTTGTACTTTCGGTAGTTCAGACTAGAGGGCTAGTCAGAGATACTGAGCAAAATATCAATCAGGTCCAAAGATGTTCTACTATTGTTTATTGTCGTCACCACTCAAATCACCATGGGTGAGTATAAAGAGTATTGCTATGATATGTATCAAAAATTGTAAAATTATGTATGAAAGAAGAGGAAGTAGGTATATATAGAGAGGAAGAAACAAGCCAGTGTACATTTCCTTTCACTAGTCACTAAGTGTCTTGTGCTATCTCATGAGGCAATCAATCCCACAAATCTAGAAGTTTCAGACTCGTTTCCAGAATATAAGAGAGTGAGCTCCATATTGGGATATTCCGAACAAACAAAAAATCCCAAGCCCAAGTTCGGAAAGGTGTTCGTTTGAGATATAGGAACTGAGCTATTCTTGTTTTGGCGGCTCCATCATCCCTCAGATGATCGAGAAATCGGGGCATCGTTTTCTTTTCAATGATGATTACTCAATTTAAAATCTTCCACATTAAAGTTACATCAAAGCGGTACCGCCGGGTATCCAAGCCAATCATTTCAAGGTGCCTTAGTTGATTGGAGTAGGTAAGATTTGGACAGAGAAATTTCTTACAGCCTTTTCTCAACCGATTCAATGAGGAAAATGCATTTTTCAGGCAGGGATTCTAAATCTGAGAGCAGGACTCTAATCAAGGCCTGACGTATGTGATAAAGAGACGGGTGAGAAGCACAGGGTCCTTAGTTGTAAATTTCCGGCGTAGTGTGCCACAGATTCTCCTCGCCCAAACTGCAATCTGAGCACAATGATCCGAAAATTTGAGCTCACAATCAACGGTCAATCCAAGGTCTTGAGTCTACGAACACTCTCAAACGGTATGCTGTCCATTTCGTACAGTAAAGGAACATAAGCTTTGCCAAAGCGCATCACCTTGGTCTTGGATGCATTGAACAGCACAAAGTTATCATTTGCCCAACACATAAACTCATCAATATCTCTTTGTGGGGCCAAATGATCACTCTCGTCTCTGACGATTGCGGTTTGCATTGTGTCATTTGCGAATTTAAAGACAGACGTCATTGGCCCTTAGATCACCCGCAAAAATTGTAAATAAAAGAGGGCCAAGCACACTTCCCTGAGGGACACCCAAGCATAATTTGGACCACGATGATGCCATACCATTAAGAGTGACCCTTTGGATTCGGTCCAAGAGCCACTCTGTAATCCAAGCTCCGACCAAGCCACCCAAGCCAGGCCTATTGAGGTTTCTCACTAGAAGTTCATGGTTCACACGATCAAAGGCCTGAGACAGGTCCAAGTAGACGGTATCCACCGCCCACCCTCTTTCCATTGCCGCTGAAACTTGTTCATGGTGTTCTAGAAGATTTCATAGGCAAGATCGGCCTGATCTAAATCCGTGCTGAGCACTTTCAAGCATGCTCGATTGCTCAAGATAGTCAGTGATGGAATCTTTCATGAGTCGTTCCATGATTTTGCGCACAGACGAAGTGAGTGAAATTGGGCGATATTCCTGGATAACACGAGTGTCTCCTCCTTTGAAAAGGGGATAAACATTGGCCACTTTCCATTCACGTGGAACGATCCCACATGTCAAACACTTATTGTATGGAATAGTCAACGGTCTTGCAACCGCGCCACCAAGCCTTTTCAAGACCACCATAGGAGTACCATCCGGCCCAACAGACGGTGAGCCCTTTTGCCTCGCAATTGTTCGGAGCACATCGGCTTTATTAAAGGAGATTTCATTAGATGTATTAGAGGACTACTTTCAACATTTCCAATATTCTGGTCAAATCTTATTGCAACACTCCTGAAGAGTCTATGAAAGGTCCAACTTGTCTTATGACCCGAGAAGCTCCCCGAATGTATCTGTCGAAATACTTCATATTGGCTTTTTTCGATAGGTCCTCTTTGTAGTCGATTTTAGCTTGTTCCACTATTTTGAATATTTCCTTTTTTATGGTACGAAACGCATCTTAGGCCTGTTTTAAACCAGATTTATTCGCCTTCATCCACATTCTTCTCTTCATTCGAATGTCACGAAACATTATGCATGTATGTATTGTCAATAAATGAATTTACACTTTTTGAGTAAAGGGGGAAAACAATCTCATTCAGGCAAGGTTTTCACAAATATTCTGACTTGGTTTTTGAAAGATGACCTCGATTGCTCTTGCTTGACTTCTTTTGGGGCCTTATTCCATAATAAGGACGCTTTGGCAACGAAACTTGTTTTAGTATGGTTCATACAATGGTTCATGCAAATGCAGCAAGCCAGGCCATTTTGCATCGGCTTGCATTGGAGGCCGTTTATGGGTTGGGCAAGGCCAAGAAATGAGCGCAGTTCTGTCCGTTTTTTGGGGGGTGGGAATCCTCTTAGGTCTGTTGTTAGGCTTGGGTTGTTCCTATACTGTCCCCTGGACACTAAATATCCTCCAAATGAGACATGTGTCTGGCCGAATTGGACTTTGTTTGTGTTGATTGAAATGCTAACGTCTTCACAGGCCTGTAGCCCCCTCCTGTTCTTCCAGGATGTCTGTGTTGATTATCATATCCTCAACAACTCTTCCAACGTTTGGCACGTCCCTGAGGGCCCAACTCATGCGGGCGTTGAAGACGTCAGAGCTGCCGTGCCAACTCATGGGCATGCGCCGGTATCTATAACGCCCCATGGGTGTGACGAATGTTGTGAGCCGGCGGCTGGCTCGACTGAGACCAATCTGATGGGATCCCTTCAGCCCATCTAGGACGGTGAAAAATTGGGCAGAGGTTGGGATGCTGGAGACCATCTTGAAGGGTGCTGCTCCATAGTAGTTGGGACGAATGGTGGCCTTGTTCAGTTCCCTCAAGTCAGCGGTATCGGGGCTTTCTTGGCGTTCTTCTTCCATGTCACTACCATTGGGTTGAGCCATTCCCCAGGGACCCGTCCTCTTACACAATTTGCAGGTCTGATCTGCCCCGTTGGTGGGGAGGGTAACCGCACTTGTTGCACCTAGGTTCCCTTTGGTTGTTTTGTTCGCGACTGGTCAACCGTTTCTTGGCCGACCCCAAGAAGTTGACAACTGGCCCACTGGTATTTAGTGTGCCAGTAGATGTTTGTGAACGCGGATATTGATCCCGCCGTCGATGTGTGTGACAAGTTTGGCAATGACAGTACTGGCATCCAAATTCTCGACATGTGACAGGCCAATACCCTTGATTATTCGAAGGGTGTTTGTTTGTAGTGAATGCCGAATTCATGCAGACTTCTGTGCCCTCATGGCGCGGGACGTGACGTCATCGCCATGCTGATCAGTGCCAGTAATCTGTCCAATCCTGAATACGTCAAAAACGCTGACCACTAGTCTTTCCATACGAGTCAATCATCTTTTTCTGTGTCAATGTCAAATTTTGGGGGCGTGGCTCTTAATTGAAAATAGCGGGGTCCATCGGGTCCCGTTCCGTAAAGTCCTGTGGCATGTTCGGTGTTGTCGCGGCACGTCTACAAGTGGTAGGGGGAGAGATTGGTGCGATCAAAATCTGCACCATGTTTGGTGTTATACGGTCTAATCGAAACTGTTTATTTCACGTGCGTAGTTCAGTGTTTCCATCGATCGTGATGATGAAATCGATCTCGGGATGTTGAATCCTTCCTGTCCGTTCCTTCCAGAGGACGCACCATTAGCCACAACGCTTGACGAGCCCTCGTTTTTGGGAAAATGACTTATTGACGGTCCACTCTATCACAGTCATCAGACGAGCAAGTCAAGGGCGGAGCTTGTGATATCTTGGACCAATTTCCCTCCATGTTTGATTCGTCTGACAAGCTCAGACCCATGATTGGGCCACCAATGACCATTCATCTGAAGGACGATCTTCCAATCCATCCCATCCACGTCACAGTAGCAAGGAATGTTCCATTTGCATACAATGATCAACCCCAAAAAGAACTCGAGTTTATGTATCCTTCGGGGATAATTGAAGGCGCCTCTGAACCTTCAACATGGGCGAGCCCAAGTCTAGTGGTGCCAAAGCCCAATTGTCAGTTCGTCTATGTAGTTGTGGATTTCACTGCCCTTAACTAATATGTTAGGCGATCGATCCACCCATTTCCATCTGCCAAGGACATATTCACTTCGATCCCATTGTCCTCCAAGTGGTTTGTTGTACTTGATGTCGTCAAAGGCTTTTGGCAGGTAGAGCTGGATGAAAAATGAAGAGCTCTTGCAACATTCTTGACGCCATTTGGCCGCTTTCGTTACTGCAGGGCTCCAATGGGCCTAAACGCATCTGGCAAAGAATTCGGCGCTCGTGGCGACCGTGCTTTGGCTCGCCTCGCTGGGGTCAAGAAAATCGTCAATGACATCCTCGTGTAGGGGGATTCTTTCTCCAATCTTGTCACCAAGACAAAGACCGTTCTTCGGATGCAATGAAAATGGTATCACACTCTCTAAGACCAAAGCACCAATGGGATCTTCTGTCAAGTGCTCGGGACACATCATTGGCATTGATGGTGTTCATCCAGACCCCGCCAAGGTCGCTGCAACTGCCAATTTCCCTGCCCCTCAAAACATCACTGATCTCCGATCATTTCTTGGATTGGTCAATCAGTTATGGCAATTTGTGCCCTATTTGGCTCACGCTGCCCAACCACTTTGAGACCTTTTGAAGAAGGACACTGCCTTCATTTGGTTGTTCGAGCATCAGGACGCTTTCAGCGCCGTGAAAGCCATCCTCATCACACCAGGAGGCTCGATTATGGCTCATTTCGATCCTGCATTCCCTTCTCATCTTTTGAGTAACGCTTCTCGCTCGAAGGGATAAGGGTATGCCATGGAAATGCCCTCCTTCAGACCTATCCCAATGCCCAGTCAAAACTGGTGAAGTGCGGATCTCGTTTTTTGGCCGAACCGGAGACACGCTATGCCGTATGCGAAATAGAGGCATTAGCTGTCTAATGGGCTTTTCAAGGTTGCTGTTTTTATCTCTTGGGCGTCCAATTCACGGTCATAACGGACCACAAACCTCTGGTTGGCACTTTCAAAGGATCAAACTTGGCATCCATCATTGACAATCCCGCCTTCAAAGGGTTATGATGTAACAACGGCTTATACTTTCGACGTGCAATGGATCCCAGGCAAAAACATCACGTGGCCGATGCTCTTTCTCGCTTTCCGGTCTTTGACATCCAGGAAGTAGATAAGGACGAACCAGCTCTTTCTGGATTTGATTCGATCCACTTGGCCACAATTTCTCTCAACTCTACACCTGATTCTGCCTTGGCCTCAGTCTCTGAAATAGCCAAAGGGGATGTCAACTATTAGGTGATCATCTCCACTCTTCTTTCAGGCCCTTCTCTTCAATCCTTACCCAAGAGTCATCCGTCTAAACTGTACTTGAAGAAATGGGAGGCCTTGTCTTTGGATTATGACACCGATTTACTCATGCTCCAAGGCCATCGGATCGTTGTCCCAACTGCTGCCTGCCTCCCCATTCTTCAAGATCTTCACATAGCCCATCAGGGTATCCGCCGTACCCGTGCCTTGGCTCTACAGCCTTTACTTCTGGCCTGGCATGAATAATGAGATTGAACAATTCATCAGTTCATGTGCCACATGCCATTAACACCGACCGAGCCAAACGGCCGAGACTCTGGTCCAATCCAAAACATCCAGGCCTTTTGAATCGATTTTGGTGCATATTTTCGAACGTGCTGGTCAACACTATTTGGTCATGGTGGACCGCTTTTCCGGTTGGCCATGCGTTGCCCATTGGTCCAGAATGGACACGCCAGCCATCATCAGCATCTTGAGTGATTGGTTCAAAGACTATGAAATTCCTCAAATTCTTCGTTCTGATGGAGGACCCCAATTCCCTACCGAATTTGGAGATTATTGCCTCGGTCTGAAAATTGGCCATGAACTCTCGTCCGCCTACCATCCTGCCTCCAAAGGTCGTGCCGAATCATCAGTCACAGCCGTGAAGGCCCTCGTGCAAAAATATAACAATCATCGGCATGATTTCAGGATTTCTCTCTTGGAATGGAGGAACACACCTCGCTCAGACGGCTTGATCCCTGCTCAATGGCTGTTTGGTCACCGCATGCGGACCCGTACTCCCCGGCCACCCATCGCCGTACGCTCGCCTCACCGATCGATATTTAGATCTTGTGTTTTATTTTATGTCATGCGCTGCCATCCATCGTATTCGTCTCTTACCATTTCCCGCATAACCGGTTCCGTCTTCCACGTTCTTCATTCTCCCCGACCACAATCTGAATAAATCTCTCACATGACCCATACGGCGCCGCACTTAATATCCTAGTTTAATAAAGGCCATGGCAAAAAATTATAGACATTTTGGATCCACTGTTTGAAAACATAAGAAAAACGCTATTGTTGGAGACGCTATCCAAGAGCGCAGGTGTATAACCTAACGTTGAATACGCTTAAATTTGCAGGCTTTGCTACCTCGTCTTCTGTAAATGGCAACAATTTTTCTTTGAAGATTGCCAACAAAGGAATACCCTTCATTAGAGGAACAAATTAGGTGCCACAAAATATGATCACTTTGTACAAACGTTCTTAAGCAGGCTGTTCAATAGATCACAACTTCTGCAAGGCTGTTTTCGCTTTCAATAGAACTTGTCATGAAACATCGAATACAACAATAAACCAGAGCTATAAAAAGTGGTGGGCTTTCACCTTGTCTTCACTTCAAAGAAGCCTTCTGAATCGAAGTAACCCAGATCAAAAAACGAGCCATGCTTGCTTTTGGTATCTGTTTCATCTTTCTTTGCGTCTCTCCGGCCTTCAGCCAGAATGGTAATATTTTGCAGCAACTCCTCGAAAGTTATTGCATCATTCAGACTAATGGTGAGGATTTACATTGCCCTTAGGTTGTCCCGGGGGATATGATCGGTTCGGTCGGAAATGCATCAAGTATGTGTCGACTAACAAAAACTTTCAAGATGCACAAACCGATTGCCAAAGTGCCTCTGGTGGAAAACTGTTTGAACCAGTCTCCAAAGTGGACCAGGACTTAGTGTTGTACAATCCCAGGGCCTCGGCTGCCAGCTTCATTGGGCTCCGGGTCTCTGGATCAAAGTAAGCAGCAAGAACCAGGGTTTGAAATTTGGACCCATTTTTCGACATCTACTTGTTCTTAAACTAGTGCCCAATACTCCTCCAATTCGATGCAAGTTCCCTTCACGGACTACTTTCCTAACACCCCCAACAACCGTGGTAGTTGCGTGGTGGCCTTTGTTCCGCCCACCCGGATTTACACCCATAAGGCCTGGACTGACGCCGATTGCAACGGACTCCACCCGTACATCTGTGAAGCCGGTCCAACTACTTGTGAATCTGATAACACTTTGTTCGTGGGAAACTTTGGCCCGGCCCAAACGCCTGATCTGTGCAAGATCATCTGTAAATTCAATCCCACTTGTCAGGTTAGTTCATCCGTTAACTTGAATTGAATCTCCTAGATACTGATCAGGCATTTAGTTCTTCATCCGGCGAACAACGGATGGGGCATGTGGCTTGAGGGACTTCAACCCCAGCATCCGTGTCCAGATCCCAACCTTGACCTCTGGACTCAAAGGGGAAGCCGCCACCAGTGGCCTTCTTTTGGCAAAGCAAGTGACAGCTAGCTCTCTGCAAGATTGCCAGTCCCAATGTTGTTCGGATTCCCAATGCACAAGTGCCATCTACAATAGGAATAATATGCAATGCGCTTTCAATTATGACCAATTGGCGAGAAAGCTTCCTTTGCCCGCTAATTCTGGAATTGCCTCTATCCCCCGGACTTGTCCTTGAAAGAATGGCACGACACTGAAATTTGGCATAAAGCTGGTGGATTTCAAGCCCTGTTTCTTGCATTGAAAATAAAACATTGAATGTTATGCACCAAAATTCTTCCGTTTGTTCGTTGAATCAATAAGGGCCCTTATTTGCAACGTCACACGGCCCAAAGAAAACGGGAAGAGGCACGGTAGATTGCTACATAAACTGCTCTTGCCTTGCCTTGAACGCAATTTCTTTGCCAGACATTATGTGACCCGAGGCACTAACTGAAAATAGGATTTTGGTAGAATAATTCAAAAACAACACGAACGCATTATAATTCAATAACAAGGAATTGGCCAATCGGCCCTTTATTTGGTAGAGGCTGAATGACAAAGTGCCGTTTGGAGTGCAGAACTTAAAACATATTTCGTGCAGCGTTAGTGGGCTATGACTTAAATTGTCGAATATGATCAAGAGAAAAAAAGTCCATATCTGTTAGATATTGGTATCTATCTTTAACTCCAAGCTCTTGAACTGCTTAGCAACAGAACATGAGTAACATAAAATTGCCTCAAATGCCATGGTTTTGCACAAATGAAGGAAAGCCAATTTCCCTACTGACATGATAACGCCTCGTGGAATTTGGAAAAGGACCCGCGACCATGAGGAGAATAAGGACTGTGTAACCCGCCACAGCAATGTGGGCAAGTTTAAGATGTCAGTTGGTGAGGTCTGGGCCGACATGGACAACGGTTAATTAAAGAAGATATTCGCCACCTTTTTCCCCAGACTCAAGCTCTGCATGGCCGTCATGGGTGGTCCGTGGTCCGAAAGATGAGAAATATAAAGCTATGATATATTATAACATTATAAATGAGTTCTACTTCATTGAGTCCATTAAAATCAACATATATGTGGCGCACCCGGTACTTTCAAGAAAAAACAGTAATACCAATTGGTAACAAAGGATTCAGGCTCGCGGTAGACTACAAAGAATTGGTGATGAAATGGCCAACTCAACCCGGGGGGGAATATAGTGTAATGAATCTTTATTTTACATGACGACCTGTAGCATTCATATCTGCAACGCTGTATGTGAACCAACACAGTTGATCTGCTTTCATCGCTTAATAAATTAGTTAGCATTGGAGCTTCATCCTGTTCACTTCATTTCACGCCGTTCACTGCACGCCATAACATAACAAGTACCAACCTTTCTAGCCTTTTTAGAAACCTGATGTGATAATAAACGTTATAATAGATAGATAGATAGATAGATAGATTTATTTCAGGAACACTTTGATCATGATTAAATAATGTCGGAATTTTATCATTGCGTTAGCATCTTGATACATCAAAAATTTCATGAGCATGTAATTCCTCAGGTTCTGGGTAAGCAAAAGCTTGTTTTCACCAGGACCTGGGCAAATTAACGAAGACATGACATAGATAGTCAATAATGTTACAGAGGCCAAGCTGCAACACGATAACGTGAGTTGGAAGAATTACAAAATCAAATTGAAAGGCTTGTAGGAAATCATATCGGTTTGAAGTTATAAGAAAAGAAGGGACTAAGAAAAAGATACAGAAAGAAGAACATGAAAAACAGAGCAAAGCAAATAATTTCAGTGTTAATTTGTTATGTTTACTAGAAAATGTGAGACGACTTCAGGAATGGGAGGAAAATTAATAGGTTTAGAATTGTATTTGGTGCATGGAGTGTTTTGATGAGATTGAGCGGCTGATAATCGTAATAAAAAATAAAAATAAAAATCATTTCTTAGGATTTTTGTTGGCATACATAGCAATTTTTGAGTTTGCACGGAGCAATAGAGTACTTCTGTAAGAGATAATCTCTGGTTGTTTGGGTGAATTTAAGTCTGGTTAGATCAATGCCTGGAGGGTTGAAATTATTCCACTCGTTGGGAAAAGCAAAATTCGGTAGTCTTTGTAAAAGTCCCGACTTGGCAACTGGAGTAATTGCTCTCCAACCGCCAAGCCGAGGATTATTTTTCCATTTGAAAATATTAATGCATGGTGGAAGTTCTTGCAAGCACGACTGCCTCATCACTTGAACGATTTTAAGCGTGCGCAAATCTTGCAATTTTAAGAGCTTGGACTCATGAAACAAAGATTCAGTGTGAGAAAACCACCTCGCATTATTTATCCAACGTATAGCTCTTTTCTGGAGTATGGACAAGATCTTCAGTTTCGTACTTTGGCCATAAAATTCAATACCGTATTCCAAAACACTTCGGATAAGTCCATTATAAAGTTGTTTCTTTACAGTTTTGGGCACTGACTTGCGAATTCTGTTCAGACTGAAAAGAATTTTTCGAATTTTGTTTGCTACACTATCAATGTGACAGTGCCAGTTGAGTTTGCTATCGAGTTGCATTCCCAGAAATCGTATGGATTTTTCATTGGAAGTGGTGGAACCCACCTCCTCTAACCTACATCCATTTACATTGATATTGAAGTTAAAATTACAATTTTTGTGCCTGATAATCATGAATTTAGATTTATCTATGTTTAAAGTTAATTTATTTATTTCTAACCATTTGAAAATACGTTCCAGTTGAACATTTGTTTTCTCCTCTAGTTTATCAGGTTGGCTTTCAAAACATTGAAACGTCGTATCATCAGCAAACATAATGCATTTCAAATTGCTATGCTGAGGCATGTCGTTTATATAGATCAGAAATAAGAGAGGTCCAAGGATGCTGCCTTGAGGAACCCCACATTTAACTTTCAGTTTCAAGGACCTAACATTATTTACCTCGACATACTGGTACCTCTCAGAAAGGTAGTTTTTGAACCAAACTATGGACCTACCGCGGAATCCGTAATACTCCGGTTTTTTTATCAATATACCATGATCAACGCAATCAAAAGCTTTTTTGAGGTCCAGAAATATAGTCAGTGCCATTTTGTCGCAGAGATTAGCAGAAATATTTTGTAGAAATTTTTGAACTGCATGCATAGTGTTATGTTGTTTTCTAAAACCAAACTGTTCAGGGTAAAGGAGAACCTCTACTTCTAAAAAGTTAGCCATTTGTTTATGAACAATTTTTTCTAAAACCTTGGAGAAACTTGGCAAAAGACTTATAGGGCGATAGTTACCAGGTAGTGATTTGTCACCTGATTTAAAAAGTGGAATGACTTTTGCAGTTTTCCATTCTGTTGGTATGTATCCGGACACAAAAGAAATGTTCACTAACCTCGCCAACGGCACTATTAAAGCTGGAGCTATATGTTTTAGAATTCGGTTTGACAGACCGTCCATTCCTGAACTGTTTTTCGACTTGAGCTCATTTATCACCGCCTTTATTTCTTTACATTTTACCCATTTGAAATAAAAATTTCTCGACTTTTTGGGTCCTAATCCACCCATGAGCTCTGCGTTATGAGAGGGAAAATTGCCGTTTAAAGTTAAACCTATGTTTGCAAAATAGTTGTTAAATATTGTCCCAACTTCTTTTGGATCAGATGTGATTTGGTTTTCTTTGTTAGATTTGAGACTAAAAGAAACTGTCTGTGATTTTGTCGTGTTACCCATTAGTTCATTCGCACCCTTCCAGAGGGTCTTCAATTTTTTTTGATTCACTTTAAAAAAGTTCTTCCAATGTATCTCTTTGGCTATCCGCACTAGCTTGTAATATAATTTAGCGTAACTATCATAGGTGGTTTTTGACTCTATATTAGGATGTTTCCTGAATTTATTTAACAGTTTATCTTTCTGTTTTCGTGACGTCATCAGTCCCCATGTCATCCAAGCATTTTGTTTTGTGTTCCCTTTATTGCATCGTCTTTTTATTATTGGACAAGCTATATCAAATATCTGAGAAAACGTTGTCTCAAAATTGTTAAATGCCTGCTTGGGGTTTTCCATATCTAACACCCAGTCTTTGGCTTGCAATAAATCTTTTAGTCTTTTTAGATTAGGTTTTCTTGTGTCTCTAATTTCTATTTCCTTGGACAGGGTCTTACTTATTACTGATTTCATGCTTATTGAAGTAAAAGTTGCAAAGTGATCACTAACGTCACATTCAAGTATTCCAGAGGACAATACCTCGGAACAGTTAGTGAAGATATTGTCTATTAAAGTGCGGGAGTGTGCGGTAATCCTTGTAGGGTACATAATAGGGTACATAAAAGCCAGAAAGATGTCTTTATTACTCTTCCTACCTGACGACTAAAACAGGTGGGAAAATGGAAAAAAATAACGCAGAAAGAACGTCGTTTTTAGCTCATTAACATGCTAAAAAAAGCTTTTTTTTTGGACGAAATTTCCTACATTAGAATTTTCCAAGTTTACAAACACTTTTGGAAAACCTAGAAAAATTTTTGTCTTACATTGTTCGTTGTATCTTGTTTTTTGGTACCTCTATTGTAGTGAAAAGAACCCCAGTGACCTCCCAAAATTTGTCTGATATCATCAGATACTTGCTCCTTAAAGGAGTAAACTAAAGCATAAAATCCTCCTTTTTTAATAAAACGCCAACTTTGTATATTGTATCGATATGTACGGTTTGAAAGGTCGTGGTATATTGTCATTCCGAACGTGCAACATAAGAGCAATCACAGGAAAAAAAAGAGCGAAGTGCACGAGCGAGTACACATAAGAAAAAGATAAAGCGCGCGGTAGGTATACCAAGGATCATATACATTATGTATAACTTGCTGCTGGTATGTGCTTGACAATTCTTAACAAGATACCACTTGTCTCGTCGACTTTAAGAAAATAAGAGCCGAGCTAAAGAAAGAAGTTGTGGTTTCCAAATGCAACTGCAGGGTTGTCCAGATATTTTGGGGCAAGACTCTGGAAACGTGCTAAAATCGCATTGTTTCTTTGCTGAAAACGCTTATTTTATTAGCCCGTTGGATTCGGCACTTCATCAATGTGTCATGAAACAGTGGTGAAATCGTGCATATTGATTCTTAAAGCATGAAATGACACAAGAAACTTCGTGTCTGTCTTGCACCAAGGATACCAGTATCTAGTATCTTGTTCTTGATTGTGAGGCCACCTTTCAATTCAAATCTTAATCCAAATTGCGCCTCAAATTGTGCCATTCTCAAGAGAAAGGATGCGAAATTAAGAATCCCACTTATGTTGTTTTTTGAACGACGTTCAAGGCCAACAAGTTTCATACAAACAGGCGCGACAATTCAGTGTCTTGAGTGAGAAATTTTTATGACTGTTGTTGGGGAATAAGGTCGAAACGTGGAAAAAGATAAAATGCGTTTAGTATCCTAAGGCACATGTAAAACGAACGCTATTTTCGCCAATTTTGTTTCCTGTCCGTATTTCGCCGTTCTTGCCCCAAAGTATGTAGACAACCCTGTATGAGGAGCAATTACTCCGGTCCCGTGACAAGGGAAGGTTCTATGAGTACATCATCCAAAAGCTCAAGCAGAGGTCGGTCCTCTTATTTCTCCCCAAGGAGTTTTGATGAATGACTCGCTGAAGGTTGCTGAGATTTTGAGCACCTAATTCGCTAACTCATTCAGCCCCTTGATTAATCAGACCGATTGTCCCCATGGAGCTCCGGCCATATCAGAGTAGTTGGCCATTTGTGGACCTGGATCAAAAATTGGGTGAGCTACACGAAGCAGCGGGTTGTTGTCAACGACTCGTCATCCGGCTGGATTGATGTTACCTAGGGAGTTCCGCAGGAAACCATTCTAGGACCAGTAATGTTCTTAATTTTCGTGAATGATGTGAACGTTGCTCATTCGGTTTTTTGCTGACAATACGAGGATGTTTCGTAAGTTCAACAACTCCCATGAGGCTGTGCTTCTCCAACGTGATTTAAATGCTATTGGAGAATGGGCGTATAAGAATGGAATGACCTTCAACGTGAAAAAGTGTCTCATCCAACGATATGGCAAATCAAATACAATCTCGCCCTTCACTCTGTCTGGTGTGACATTGTCTTGGGTTCAAGTGCATAAAGATCTGGGAGTCAATATTGACAGTCGGCTTGTGCCTAGTGACCATATTTCTGAACAACATATCAAGGCGAACCGCTTGGTGGGTATGCTACGGAGGCACTTCACCACAAAGGACAAAGAGGTATGAATTAGCCCTTTCAAGACATCCATCCATCCCACTCTAGAATATGGCCTGCCACCTTTTTCCGCCGTCTTAAGACGGGATGTTGATACAATTGACGCAATCCAGAGAAGGTTCTCTAAACAAATTCGTGGATTGGATATCAACGTCAGTTAATTGGCGCGTTTGCCCATTTCTCCGTAAGAGACGGAAAAAATGTGACTAAGTGTGGAAATTCAAAGCCCTCCGTGGTCTGGTAGATTTTGACCTGGGTGGTGTTGACTATCCAGCATTTTTCTACCTTGAGGAAAAAAATGTTCAGTAATTCAAGAGCTACCATTCGAAATGAGTTGTGGACACCAACTCAGTCTGGGAGAAACGCATTCGCAGTGCGTTCGGTCGCCAACTGGAACTAACTGCCCGTATCAACACGTGAACAAACAAGCGTTAAGCACTTCAAAAAGGCTCTTCGTAATCTGACCTTTATCAAAATGGACTCAATGAGACAATCGCCCTCGCTTGTGTTGGAGTGGAAACACACAAATAAAAAAAATACAAATATATTACTTGAATTACAGAGAATTTCATTACCCTGTATCGGATAAGAACACAGAGCATCAACAAAGGAAAAATCAGTGATAGATTGTCTACATTTTAAACGATCAACTAAAGTCGACTCAAACGTGCGGTGATTGATTACAATTACATGTTGCATTGGTACTAAAAATAATGAAAACTCAAGTGAAGTAATGGCTAAAAAAGGTGAGAAAATTGGAAATTTGGCATAAGAACAGGATTTGTTTTCAGGTTTTAACCTCTATTTTTTATGGAATGATCAGATTATCGGATTAAAATAGTCTTGGTGATGGAGAACAAGGAACTTTATGAGAGGAGGACTATTGAACAGAAGTATGTGAGCACGTGGAAGTCTAGATCGATCTCTCTGTGGTTCCAGATTCCAGGTGGGGGAAATACCGTCCATAATGAGAGGTTGAGATGAATAAATTACAAATGATTCTGCATAATTCTGCATGTTTATTCCAGTCTGCTTATGACCCAGGAATCAGAAGAGACGGAGCGGAACAGATGACACAAAAAAACAGCAGATAATATTTAATCGCTCAATGGTTGAATTTTGTTGTTGTCAATCTTGGTCAGTGGACTTGTCCAATTCCTGGATACACATTTCATTTACAATTCACTTTTATGACTTTTTGGTCCGATGGGTCGAGCATTTTCTCTCATTCAAAGCAGGTGAGAATTTACCTTCAATATTCGATTTTCTGAAAATCCAAGCTTTCCTTACGCCTTCGATTTTGGCACATGGTCATGAACTTGTATTTTGTGTTTGTGAAGAGCCCCTGAGTGTCTAAAATTCTCTCCGCATTGCTTGCATTGGAAAACTGGCTTCTGTTCTGCGTGCATATTCCGCATGTGACGACGGACTGACATCTTGTGGGCAAGCTTTTTCCCGCAAACCTTACATTCTCGCAAATGATCCGCTTCGGGCTCATTTGTCAGCAAGCCCATATTCCGCAGATGCATGTTCTTGTGCCGAACAAGAGCGTGCTTCAAGTTGGCACCAAAGTCACAATAATCACATTGATATTTGATGATCCCTTGATGCATCTTCAGGTGGGCCTTCAAACTGTGTTTGAGGGAGTATTTTTTTTCGCAAATTGGACACTGAAACGGACCAATCAAAGACTTTCTGTATGCACTGGTGATGGGGCAGCAAGTGGGAAAATGAAGATCAAAGGCGGCTGGATTGTCTTTCAAATCGATCATTTGGTCACATGTAGGACATAGAACCTCGGGCTTGTCTTTGTGGAAATGTAACGTATGAGCGGAGATGTCTTGGGCATAATTACTCCACTCACCACACGGTTTGCACCTCATTCTGCCCCAAGAATGAGCTCTTCTTTGATGACTAGCAAAAGTTTTTTTACATTTAAACGACTCGGAACAGATTTGACACACGAGACCGTCCGTTTTGTACGATATCTTACCATCTTCATCCACAGAGGTATCCAAGCCATTATAATTGATAGGAATGGAATCCGTGGCTTTCAAGTGAGCTTGGAAGCGGTGAATCATCATGTCGTAGTAAGTTAAACAAGGTTCCTGGCAAGTACTACACAAATAATTTCCCACCACATGATATTTCTCCTTGTGTCTACTGTTCAAGGTGCGGCCATTACTGACTACATCACAGATGGAACAAGTCTTTGGCTCCTTCATTGTTTCCAAGTCTTGGCTTTGGGGTAGATACTCTTCATTCTTTTCTAGCTTCTCTGGATGTTGGATGTAATAATGTTGAATCAGCTCCTTGAAGGTCCTGAAGGGTCGTTCGCCACACTCACGGCAACCTACTTTGCGGCGAGCACGATCTTCTTTTTGTCGATCCTTTACGTGCTTGACCAGTTCCCGTTTGTTTGGAAACACGATAGAGCAACATACACATCGATTTTTACCCTTTCTTGGAAATGCAAGTTTTCGTACAGATTCCCAGGAGACTTTTGATTCTGCCACGGACGGCTTGCTATTAACACAACTTGATTTCTTAGATTGGCATGGAATCTCGTTGCGATGCCCGATTTTGAAAATGCAATTGGATGCTTCGTCTAAAGCCTTTGACACATTCAGCGAGTGGGGATTATCCTTATTTGCCACCACTTCCAGGGAGACCCGCCGATCTTCTTTATCTTCACACAGATCGTCATGAATGTCCATGGTGTCAAGGCTATGTTCTTCGTAGGGATTCGCTTGATCTTCCTCACCGTCAGCGTTGTGGCCTTCAAATACATCTTTGGCCATCGAATATATTTCTTGGCGCACAGCTTCACTGGAGTCATAAGAAGAACCATAAGGAGATGAAGGTTCAAATACATCATGGTTCCCGGGCTTGATTGTTAAAATATCGGCTATTATAGATTGGGCATTAGTTCGGAGGTCAATATCAGAACCATCGAGGTGAGCATCAGAGGGGTTTATGGGGCTTGAAAGAATTTCTTGCCAAAGCACTTGACATGGGGAACACCGTTGTTTTCTATCTTCACTCTTTTCGGACTTCACATTTGGAACTTTGTAATGAAACTGACAATTTCGAGACGTCTGTCTTCGGAAAGGAAATTCCCGTACTGTCGTGGAGCTTAAGGGATCAACATCATCACTACTGTCTTCTTGTATGAAGAATCCAAGACAGGGTTTCGTGCCTTGAAAAGCATGGGTCAGCTTAGCCGTCAAGACCTGCAACTCGATTGCTTTTCCATGGTCCACTTTCTGGCCTTGGCATCGATGAATATATCGACCGGTCTTGATCTCGATGAGGAACACCTGACTAATGAAAGGTTCACCGTCTTCGTTGAAATGATCAAAGGAATTCTTATGAACCAATAACCAATTATCCATCACAAAATAAAGAAGTTTGGGTGAAGGTATAGAGGTTTGTAGCTTTTGGACGAGTTCCACTCCTTGATCCATGTCCTTGATTATCTTGAGGTATGTATGTGGTGTTTTGTTTGGACTGTAAGATAAGATGGATCGCAGAATGCGTTAACGTCTTTGTTTCATTTTCGCCTCCTTCAATTTCACCATTGCACTCTATCAATACGAATATTGGGTAGATAAAAGTTGTAAAAGAATACAGTTGAAGAACAACACCAGCGGAGGGGTTACAAGCGAAGTGTTTAATCTGGCCCACCCTCTCCTTTGCAATGACCAAGAATTCCCCCCTACATTTCCAATTTCTACATTTAACGTCCATCTTTTTTTGGTGGGGGAGGGATGTTGTTTTTTCACGGGCTTTTCTAACCGCTTCAAGTATTGTATTCCCCGATACTTTTAAAATAAAAGGTTTTAATTCGTCTATTCATTTCCTGTCAACTCAAATAAATTCGTGTGTATAAATCATTCAAAGGTTGAAAGGAAATTAATAGACGAATTATAACCTGAGTTGGCAGACCAAGCTAGCCCTTGAATGTAGGGTTGTCCAAGTTTGACTTAAATACTGCTACTGGATCAACGCCTACTGTACATACACCCTACGAATATTTGAAGGCAGGAAATTAAACAAGTAAAGAGCCCGAGGAAAAAGAAAGTAGTTGGACTTCATTGTTCGAACTAGCCTGGATTCTCGAGGGCTTGAAGGTGTTCTCAAAACGCACATTGGGCCTCTACGGTCACTACAAATGACCCTAAATCCTGGGTTAGGACAAAGCTCATGGATGCTTTTGAAGACATACAGTATCAGGTACCTTTCGTACCTTCTCTGAACACTGAGCAGTCCCAACTTTTCTAGTCTCTCCCAACACGAGAGCTCTCTCATTCCTATGATGTTCCTAGTGAAACATCTTTGGACTTGCTCGACCTTTTGCAAACCTGCTGAACTCATTGGAGCCCAAATGGGTGAAGCATATTCAAGATGGGACTGGACAATCGAATTGTATAGAGTTAGCATCGTGATACTATCTCTTGACTTAAACGTGCGATATACCCAACCACACGTTTGAAAAGCTTTTCCAGCTTTCACCTAAATCTTTCAAAGACGAGACCTGCTCAATATCTTTAACTCCATTATCTAGGAGTCCTCTGCCATGCTCCTGGAATCTTGGCCATTCCTACCAGAAACTAACTTTGTATCGTCAGCATAAGAAGAGAGACTGGCACTAAAACTATGCTTTTGAAGCGGGGCAACGAATATTATAAAAAGGAGGGGCCCTAAGATGGAGCCCTGGGGAACACCTGACTTGACATCATATGTGTCACTAAGTGACCCTTCGACCTTAACATATTGCTTCCTATTATGAATGAAGCTTCATATCCAATCGACAACCTTGCCTTGGATTCCAATGTCATGAAGTCTATTCAACAAAAGGCCATGGTCTACCTTGTCAAAGGCCTTGGCAAAACCAAGATAAACATCATCAACTGACTTGTGCCTTTCCAGTCCCTCAATGACTTGCTCTAATTGCTCAATCAGTTAGGTAACCGTGCTAAAATGTGCTCGGAACCCATGCTGGCTAGGAAGAAGGACTTCATGAATATCAAGAAATTCAACAAGTTTGAACTTTATGATCTTCTCAAGCACCTTCGCAATATTCGAAGTGAGAGAAATCGTCCTATACTTACTGAGGAGCGACTTATCTCCCCCTTTAAAAATTGGAACAACGTGAGTTAGCTTTAGTGAAGATGGAAACTTGCCCTGATCCAAGATGCAACGCATCAAGTACGAGAAAACAGGAGTAAGAAACAGTGAGCATCTCATCAGAAACTGAGATGCCACACCATCAGGACCACGAGAACTTGAAAGCCTCAAGTCCTTGATGGTTGTTAAAGCATCTTGATCTGCAACTATGAGATTGTTAAATTGTTCAATTTTACGAACTATATCAATCTCAACAGACTCGTCATTAGAACAATGAGCTGTTGCTTCTGAACTCAGTAGGTTTGAAAACACCCTGGAGAATCGATCTCCTAGCATGTTAGCCATAGCCTCTGCATTGCTAATTCGGACATTTAGGCAAGCGGTGGTACCAGCAAACCAACTTGCCTGCCAATGGCAGTGATGCAAAATTGGCGTTTCAAACTGGCTTTAACGAAGCTGACCTTTGCTCATATAGCAATGTGAAACAAGGTCAGCTTCTCAAAAATATGCTTGAAACCCCAAACTTGCATCACTGACACTGGTACCAGCAAACAAACGAACCTGCCAGAGCTTGCCCAAACGTCCCCATAGCTTCCCCATCAACCTCAAAAAGCCCAACTGGGTGCTTCATTTTTCTCTTGGAGTTCGCATAAGAGAAAAAAGCCTTCAGATTGGACCTGACCTCCTGAACTACCTTACTCTCAGTCTGTAACTGGTCATATTCGATGGAGGCCTTAATGTTACTCTGAATAACGTCCAACTTTTTTTGAGACTACCCACAATTACTGAATTCGAAGTTCTCTTCAGCCTTTTTTTCAAGTTTACAACTATTTTTGAACAAATCTTCCTACATTTTGGAATTTTTGTCCGTGTCCCACCCTTGGAAACACATTCAGAGATTGCTAGATTGGAGCAAAATTCTTCAATAACTGAAACTAATTTGGCAATGGCAGCAAACGGTATTGTCTGGTTAAGTGTTTGTTCAAATGCCAAGACATTTAGATACGTTTTTCTTTGTCAAAAAGACAAAAGGAACAACTTTTTAGATTACACATGTTTAATACTTAGTTATCACAACTTGAAAGTTGCGTTTTTCACCTTTTAAGATCAAAAAATGGCTTTAGTATGTTTCCACTTATTTCCAAGGCATAATATTGTCTTTTTCAATAAAACAACAGGAAGTAACATTTTTTATCTTCTGAAGATTAAAGATTTCTTTGAAAGCTAAAACAAGTAAAAAATGTCTCTAAAACTTACAAAACATGTTAAATTGGCTTTCATTTTAGCAAAGTGCCAACGGCTGCACAATTATATCATGTTCCTAAAGCATTTGAACGATACATGTGACAGTTTAATTTTCAAATTTGTCAATTTTTGCAATAATTAATTTCTACATATAGATGCTTTTAATCAACGTTAATACAATTTTGTCAAAATTCAAGATCAAGCTTGATTAAAGTTGCGATTGACAAGTATGGCATAACAATTGTGAAATATTGACATTAAGTAAATTTACTTAATGTCAATATTTCACAAGTTAAATTGCAAGCTATTTTCGGGTTTTCTACCTGTTTCAAAAAAGTGAAATATTTTCATTTATTCTTTAGACATAGAAATAGAATATTAAATCTCTTGGCAGTTGCTTTAAGATATAACCGGAGCAATTTGTACTCAAATTTGATACAAATGCAATCTTTGAAAGCGTGATATCTTATCGTTTACTCAATTGATTTTGATAAAATTGTACGTAGTTGGAAACGCAAGTAAAGTTAGCCCAACATCTATTTAAAACGTTTTTAAAAATATTTTCTCTTGGTAGGGTTTAAATGGATTAATATACTAATTTGAGCTAAAATAAGAGATGCCCCATTTTACAAAAGTTGTTCCTTTTGTTTCAATAAAAACAAAAAGCGTTACTAGAAGTCTTGGCGTTTGCACAAAAACTTTATCAGTTTTGTGGGTTCCAACGTGTGCATCTATTGATGATTCCTGTTTCAGAATTGAAACCAGGTCCAGGTCCTCTAACCTTTCTGTAATCAACGGCCAATCTTTGAACTTGAACTTAGCCAGATCGACCTTTTTGGCCGGTTTTACTCTAGAGCACGCCGGCTTTTGAGTAATGGTCGACCCTATCTCGAGAACATGATGATCTGACAGATTACTAGGTGTCACATGGACGTACTGGATCAGATCAAGGTCATTGGAAAAAACAAGCCGAGAACGTTATTCTCTCTAGTGGCTACACCAACATGCTGGGCGAATTTGCGCAAGATCGCAAACTCCTTCAGCTTTTCGAACAACTGAGATGTTGATTTCGAGATGGGAATGAACCCATAGGGACTAGCCTCCCACTCTACAACGCTAGCCAGAAAATTAAAGTCCCCTACAAAGAAAACCTTCAAGCGAACTGCCTTATCCAAATCATTTCCAGTGAATTGGAGAGCTGACATAAAAGAGCTTACGGAACAAGAAGGGGGTCTATACATTGGTACAATTGACAGATCAAGCCCTCGGATACGAGAAACTAGGACTTCTACTTCTCCATTCGACATTTGTACATGACTAATGTGCAAATCATTCCTAACATATAGGCATACACCCCCATGTGGGAATATGGGATTATCAGGACATACCCTATCACAACCAACTAAGTTGAAACCAACTATGGTTAGTTCTTCATCTAAGACCCCTGTTATAGAGATGAGTGAAATGTCTCTCTCTGCATCTTCTAAGATCTTAACTTTTGTGCTGTCTTTTTTAGAAATTAGACAATGCATGTTCAAATATAGCCCCTTTACGGGCTTCTCTTTTGACGGACCAATCTCACAAGATCTTGGACCATCCTTTCTAACCGTAAAAAATCCCTCTTATCAACAAAGCTAAGCTCTACTGGAGGCAAAGCATGAGCTAATGGGGATTGTTGGGTTTGAGGAATGGGTTGGGCAGCTACATGAGAATAGGAACGTATTTTGGGAATAGGGGTGGGGCAAGGAATATTAGGGAGGAGAGTGTTTATAGGGAATCTATTGGGAATTTGAAAGAAGAGGAGGGAATTGAGAGAGAGGGCGGGGGGTAGGAGAAGGAGGGAGGAAGTTAAATGGGTTAAGGAAGGGGGTGGGATGGGATGAGGTTTAGGAATAGGGTCATCTCTAAAACTACGAAACTGAGCTATCCTATTTCTCGCCTTTCTTTGCGTCCCTTCAACGTGGACGGAGGTACACCATACATTAAAGCAAAAGTTAAGTCTCATGGACTGACGGCACATGTACGAGTGAAGAAAAAGACAATCTGCCTTTGAACATCCCTTCTTTCTATTGTACTTCTCAAGGCCGAACTTGAGAAGTTTTTGATACCATTTAGGGTGGTCAAACTGACAACTTTTTCCTTCTTCAGGTGGCTGTTTATTGTAAACAGGACAGACTGCTTTCTCTGGAACTGACTTTTCGGGCTTTATTTTAAGTGGAGAGGCTGCTTCAATTTTTATATTTGTCAAATCAGTCGACTTCTCAAATACGGGGTGACCCGTTTCTTATTGACTACAGAAAGATACTTCCATGCTAAGACCAAGTCCAAACATTGTCTAGCCTCTTTACTGACTTTTCCAAAGATAGCTTCCATCATGAATGCAGAGGGACTATCAATTAGCAGCAAAATCAAGAGATCAAGAAAAAGAGGAAAAATAAAAGGCTATTCAATCTTGTCCTGAGATACGGGACAACGACTCAAAATAGGAATAAACTTCTTCACATCAAACGAAATGGTTCCTCAGAGGGCGTGGGTTCGAATCCCGCTTTTGGAGTAAACTAAACATACAAATATAAGATGGAGATAATAAAGTTTGAATTAAGGGACAGAGAAAAGCAAGGAATCAAGCACATATGTTAACTAGCAAAACAACACAAAAACACAAAAATAAACTCTACAAATTGATCTAACAAAAAGAACAAAAACCAATTCACTAGTGAACAATGATTGATGACTACCAATGACCAGTACAATCAAACTAAAGAGCTATGAACTCTACATATAACGATTCGGAACTAAGGAACTAAAAATACTACAGTGCAACATCAGAGAGAAACTGCTAAAGCTAAACATATATGAGCAATACATTTATCAGGTTTTAAAGTAATTACATCTTGTCAAATAGGCGTGAAAAACCAAACCTAATTGAGTGAAGGAATGGCAATCCCCATTTATCCACCCACACAAAAACACCACGAACACTACACGTGCACAGCAACCAAGGAGCAAGTCACACCTTGGTTCGAAATTCCTGGGGGATAAAAACAAAAATGAGTCTGTTCTCAGCACCGAAACAGGAATAAAATAAGGAACGCACTCATGGATCTCTTCCATTAAAGGCAGGTTATTTGTATATCATTTACTTGTAAAGTGGTTCGTTTCCATGTAAATGTTGTCAAAAGCTTATGTAGCTGACCAAAAGCAGGCCGAAAATTACAATTTTAAGTAGTTTTTACAAAATGACTTTGGACATATCTCCTGAGTTTCCTAAGCATAGTTTTGGGCTCAAATTTGGCCAAGTTCATTTACTCAACCAAATCTTGCGGTCGTATGAACTGCTTATTTAGCAAACAATGATCAGTTTGCGTGATAGGAAAGTTTTGCTGCCATTTACAGGCCACACCGTGGGATAACTAAAAAGAGGATAAAAGAGGGCAACCAACTCAACTAGTGACCAAAACAATGTAAGCAATTGCTAGAAATGGACGGATTGGAAACCCAAATAATGAAAGCAATAGATACCTAAAACTTCATTAATTAGGATAGGAAAAAATCGAAAGCTACAAAAGTGAAAAAGTCTCTTACCTTTAGCAACCCCCAACGATTTCTCAATACATCAAACACTCCAGTTGTTCTTTAAAACTCAGGAGCGTCAGAATGTGTGAGCGCACTCAGCAGGACACGAAAGAGAACTGGCCACCGACAACTTTCGCTGGTGGGTTGGTGTCCCCTGGGGTAAGATTCTTGACCCTTTCACGCTGCCCTCTAGAACGGTCGGCTACAATGGCTCACTCAGTGTCTACATAGAGGGCTGGCACAAGAAGGGCCGAAATAATAACGACAATCCCATTAACAGTGCAAGATAAACAAAAATTGAGCAAAATAACAATCACAGTTTGAGTCAAATTTCTTAATGAAATTGGTAGGAAGGCCTTTTGCCCATTGAGCCTTTATTTCTCGACACAAATTGTTGTTGAAAGTGCGAGATTTTTTATGCCTACTGGAGTGGTTCCACCATGAACGAAACCTTGTGTTTTCTTTGCTGTTTTATCCCAATTACTGGTTCTTTCATTTATTTTTGATTTAAGGAGAATTTTCTGATTTTCTTTTGCTGTTGAAGGAAGCGTCCAGAATATTTTTCCATTTTGGGTCAGCTTCTTCCTATCACTAGTAGTTTAGTCTTATATCTTTTATTTTTTATTCAAGTCGTATTTTACTTTTTTTGTCTGTCAATATTTTCATCCCATTTCTAGGCTATTTCATGTATTTTTGATTTAAGGAGTATTTCATTATTTGATTGTTAGGTCTGTTCATTTCCTGTACTTGTAAATGTAGTTGATTTTTCTTGTTGTATTCTATCTGTTTAGTTTAGCATTTTCAAAACAAAAATAGGTTCTAGAACCTTTTTTTGTTCTATTCTATTCCATTGATTTTTGTTTTTTCCTGTAGTCGAGTTGGTGTATGTTGGCTGAGGCTAGCTATTGGGTCAGCCAAGAGTAGGTCATCTAAATTCTCTTCTCCTCTGTTGCTAGCTCCAACAACTCTTTGTCCGTCCCTAGGGAGTACTTTCCTCCTTGGTTTCCGCCCTGCACGTGCGTGCTGTTTAATTGCTGTACAGCTGGTTTTCATTTGCACGCGCTGGTATCTCTCTCCCTTTTGCCTTTTTGGCTCTGTCTTCTTCTTCTTTTCCTTTTTTCATCTTTTACTTTCCTCTCGCTCATTTCTAACGGTTTTTCTCTTGAAACTGAAGGAAGTTTCCAGAATATTTCTCTATATTCTTTGTTCAGGTTTCCAGTATTTTCAATTAGGATCCCTCAAATAGCCTTGCTTTCAATAACAATGGAAGCTTTGTTGAAAGGACTTTCTGAATGGGCCAGGAACTGTCTTGATCTGGTTTTGGAAAGAAAAACTCCGTCCTCCATTAATAAGCCTTTCATTATGGAAGCTTTAATAGCTTGATTTGGTCACATCCAGCCACTACTTGACTGTGGGATGAACCAGTCAAGTGTAGGCAAAAGGGACACAAGCACTGACACCCTTGAATTGATTGAAACGCCTCTTGTAGTCAAAGAGGTCATAGAGGTCAAAGAGGGCATAGTTGAGAATGCTCTCGAAATTTGCGATGTCCATAAACGACAGAGATGCAAAAAGGTAGGGAAAGGGTGTAAATTTGCTCACCCAGAATGGTGTCCCAAACTTAGAGAGTTTGGTCTTCTCAAGTTCTGAGTGGAAGTTTTTAAACATATGGTTGGATATATCGCACATATAAGTCCAGAAATAGTATCACGCTGCTAATGCTGTACAAGTCGATTGTTCAACCGCATCATGAATATGCCTCGCCCATTTGGGCTTCAATGAGTTCAACAGGTTTGCAAAAGCTCGAGCAGGTCCAAAGTTGTTCTACTAGGAACATTGAGGATATGAGAGAGCTCTCGTACTGGGAGAGGTTAGAAAAGTTGGGATTGTATAGTTCTCAGAGAAGGTACGAAAGGTATCTGATATTGTACGTTTTTAAAAGCATTCATGAGCTTTGTCCCAACCCAGGATTTAGGGTCAATTCTATTGACAGTAGAGGCTTAACGTGCGTTTTGAGAGCACCTTCAAGCCCTCGAGAATTCAGGATACGTAGTTAAAACAATGAAGTCCAATTCTCTTCTTTCTCGGGCTCCTTCATTGTTCGATTTGCTGCCTTCAAACATTTGTAGGTCGTATGTAGGCGTTGATCCAGTGGCAGGATTTAAGTCAGACTTGGACAAGTTTTTGACGAAAATTCCTGATCAACCTTATATTCAAGGGTTAGCAAGATCAGCCAACACTAATTCGTTGGTCGATCAAATAATATATATAAATAAATAAATGAATAAATTTCTCGTCTTGAACTGCTGGGATTCCAAGGCCAGCAGCTAAATAACAATCGCAATTTAAGTCAAATTTCTTAATAGTGCGAGAATTTTTTATGCCTACTGGAGGAATGGTTCCACCATGAACAAAACCTTGTGTTTCCTTTGCTGTTTCATCCCCATTACTGGCTCTTTCATTTAGTTTTGATTTAAGGAGAATTTTTGAATCATTCTGTCTGTTTATTTGATGTTTTTGTGTGTGCACTAAGTTTTTGCTGGTTTTGTTTGATCAGGTTACTTTCATATTTTCAGTACAAATTGGGCTTAGAACCTTCTTTTGCTCCATTCGATTCTATTGATTTTTGCATGTTCAATCAAGCTTTGTTTGTCCCTGCAAGTGAGTTGGTGTACTTTTGCTGAATGGAGCTAGCTATCTGGGTCAGCCAAGTTGGTCATTGCAGTCCACCAATTGGTCTCTCTACTCCTTTGTTAGCCCCAGCTTAGGTCGCTGACCATTTTTCTGCTTTTGTTGTCTTTTCCCCAGGGAGTACTTTTTCCCTTTGGTTAGTACCCAGCTGTTTACTTGTCGCTGTTCTCAGTTGCTCGCCCTGGTTTTTCATCTGCCTACCTTCCCTCTTGTATAGATATGATTCTGTACATCTTAAGATTTTGGCGCTTTTTTTCACATTTTATTTGATTTCATGATTTACGCAATAACAAATATTTCTTGTCTAGTCTGCGGATTATGGTTGTTTAAAGGCCAGTTTTGATAGTCATTTCCGCCTGGCAGCACTAGAAGATGAGGCATGGTCCGAAAATGACTTATCTTTCCCAGAACAGGTAACTTCAGGTCGCCAAGTCCTGTGGATTAATAACAATGTGTCTATATTGAATCAATAAACAATGGTGGATTTCTGGCTGAGTGAGAGAAAGTACCTTGTGAAGCGTCTGCAAGTATTGAAAACAAACAATCATTGGCATCATTTGTTTCCTGAAAAATTCAAGCACCGATTGATAAAAGTGACTCCACTTATTTTTGTTCTCGATGAAGCGTTTAGTGTTTCTTAACACTGGTAAAAGAAAAGAGCTGGAGGAGAGCAAGAACTAGTGAAATACGATTTCATATTAGAATAAATTGATGATTTTAATTCACNTAGTTACACTGGAGTTATTTCTTGTTCTCCATCTCATCTCGAGAACTTGAGTACGCAAATGAAGCAAAAAATACTAACGGACCAAACTCAAAGGCAAATATGCATTTCAAAAAACAGAAATGCGAAGTCCTACTTGTATGTTTATGCATTTCATTAATAAATCTTTTTTTTTAAACATTTGCAGCTTTTTCGATTGAATATAATTTAAATATTTGGTCGTTTTTAGTGCTATGTTTTTACCCGCCCTACTGATAATCAAAGTCATTGAAGTTAATTGGAATCATTACTTTATTCTAAAACGAAATTTTCTTACTAGTTCTTGCACCTATCTGGTCTTTTCTTTTTTCAGTTATTAGAAGTATTGACACCTTCATCCAGAACAAAAAAAAAT
>NC_081449.1:2644312-2645081 GCF_007210705.1 Tigriopus californicus | reverse complement strand
ACTAAAATGGGAATTTCAGCATCAAAATGCAAAAAAAAATAATCCACCGAGAAGAATAAGCCAATTTTGGTCGCCCTACAAGGCAAGAAGCGAATACAGCGACTCCACGAAATCCGTTTTTTGAGCCATTTACAACAAATGGACCGTTCGAAAAAGTGATGCAATGACTCATTCATATTGATTTAACGTCACATGAATGATATTTTTCGATTCCAATCGATTTTGAATCAGGTTCATACCTTCTTAACTGGTAATTGGTATTGGATAAATCTTTCCACCAATCCCAGGGCCACTCAACTAATCCACTTAGCACAGTTGAAATACACAAGGCGACAACAAATACAATAGACTGCTGTTGATTAAAATCATTGCTGATAATTGGAGCGAGTAAAAACAATTAATTTCAATAAAAAATATTTTGGCCATTTTCTCAAAAAGTAAATATTTAGACGTTTTCAATCTCGTGGGCAATATTTTGCACATTTTTATCATTTTTTGGCGATTCAAGGAACCAAACGCGTTAATAAGTAGATTTTTGGTCCAACTCTAAAGTGCTATGGTATTTAATTTAAAACATCATTGCCTCTAGCAGAAATATGGCGGGTTCATCGAGAGGGATGACCATTGAACAGAATAGGAAGAAGAGTAAAATTGAGTTTTTTGTGCTTTTTTACTGCAGCTGGGCGGGCCATCCATGAACATTACTAACTACAGTAACTATTATGCAGTGAAATTTTCTCCTATGGCAGGTTGATGGCTGCACTATACA
>NC_081449.1:2593017-2644281 GCF_007210705.1 Tigriopus californicus | reverse complement strand
GCGCATGAGGAATAAGGACTATCATTGAACGAAGAGAAATATAGATTTGTTCAAGAACGTAGGACAATTCCTGAAAACCACTCCAAGTGACCGTCAAACAAGAGGAAAAGTTGAACATTGATTGATTGGTGTGAGATGTATTTAGCAAGCTGGGCGTTGATTTACTAGCTTCTTCTTAGGTCAAATCAATTCCATCCTGAGGAAGCTAACAAACTAGTTACACTGGAGTTATTTCTTGTTCTCCATCTCATCTCGAGAACTTGAGTACGCAAATGAAGCAAAAAATACTAACGGACCAAACTCAAAGGCAAATATGCATTTCAAAAAACAGAAATGCGAAGTCCTACTTGTATGTTTATGCATTTCATTAATAAATCTTTTTTTTTAAACATTTGCAGCTTTTTCGATTGAATATAATTTAAATATTTGGTCGTTTTTAGTGCTATGTTTTTACCCGCCCTACTGATAATCAAAGTCATTGAAGTTAATTGGAATCATTACTTTATTCTAAAACGAAATTTTCTTACTAGTTCTTGCACCTATCTGGTCTTTTCTTTTTTCAGTTATTAGAAGTATTGACACCTTCATCCAGAACAAAAAAAAACTTCGAGGAAAACTCCTTTTTGGGACATGTAAAAGGCAACAGGGTTGGTCTGTGAGCTGCGAATCGCTACTTCGTCGACTTTATGTGATAAAATCTGTGTCGTTTAACTAGACCATTACCTATAGAAATTTTCTTGGTTTGGTCACGCTTGATCGTGTTTGGAGGGATTTTTCCGATGAGGCAACAAAGTCTCACAGATCACAGAAGGTCGGATCAGGTTCCAAGTCCAAACTCAGAGCCTGTGAGGCTCGAATTTATTGTGAGACACACTTTTATCCACACATTGTGCGGAAATCTGTGTCGTAAAACTGGACCATTAGCCATGGGACTTTGTCCCTAGGTCAAAAGTGTGAGTGACGTCATATACGGTGAAAATCCCACGCCTATGGAGATTGAAAAAGTAGATCCATTGTTGATACAATCTTAACCTAAACTAACCTAAACTAACCTAGCCTAATAAACCTAACCCTATCCCTGCGGAGCTCAGATGCAATGGTCCCTAACCCTGTGGGGCTCGGATGCATGGGTCCCTTGCCCTTCGGTGCTTGGTTGCAATGATTTTACGAATATTTACACTTAAACTTTTTTGCAGGCTTCCTTACCGCTCCTGGAATTGGAATCCCAACAGTTCAAGACGAGAAATTTATTCATTTTTTTATTTATATGTATTATTTGACCAACGAATTAGAGTTGGCTGATCTGGCTAACACTTGTATATAAGGTTGATCAGGAATTTCAGTCAAAAACTTGTCCCAGTCTGACTTAAATCCTACAACTGGATCAACGCCTACATAAGCCCTACGAATACTTGAAGGCAGCAAATTGAACAATCAACGAGCCCGAGAAAGAAGAGAATTGGACTTCATTGTTCTTACTAGCCTGGATTCTCAAGGGCTTGAAGGTGCTCTCAAAACGCACGTTAAACCTCTACGATCACTACAATTGACCCTAAATCCTGGGTTGGGACAAAGCTCATGGATGTTTTCGAAGACGTACAGTATCAGATACCTTTCGTACTCTCACTGAACACAGCACAGTCCCAATCATTCTAACATCTCCCAATACGAGAGCTCTCTCATTCCTATGATGTTCCTGGTAAAACTTGTTTGGACCTGCTTGAGCTTTTGCAAACCTGCTGAACTAATTCGAGCCCAAATGGGCGAGGCATCTTCAAGATGTGGCTGAACAACCGACTTGTACAGAGTTAGCATCGTGATACTATCTCTGGACTTAAACGTGCGATATATCCAAACACATGTTTGAAAAGCTTTACCAACTTTCAACTGGACATGCTCATCGAACTTTCCATCATCTTGGAGGATAACACCTAAATCCTTCATGGATGAGACCTGCTGAATGCCCTTACTTTCATTATCTAAAAGTGGAGTGTCTAACGGCGTCGACCCAAAGGTCATTGAGCGGAATTTCATCCCATTCAAGGCCATATTACTCGCAGCTACCCAAGGGTAGGTTTGGTCTAGAACCTCTACCAGACAACCGGAATTCTGACCATTCCTTCCAACTACCAATTTTGTATCATCAGCATAGGAAGAGATACTGACATTACTACTACCAAGCTTCTAAAGCTGAGCAATGAAGATGATGAAAAGGAGAGGACCCTAAATGGAGCCCTGAGGAACACCCGACTTGACATCATGTATGTCGCTAAGGGATCCCTCAACCTTAACCAATTGAGAACCTTGCCTTGAATCCCAATCTCATGATGCCTATTAACTAAAAGACCATGATCTACCTTGTCAAAGGCCTTGGCAAAGTCGAGATAAACCACATCAACTGATTCATGGCTCCCTAGTCCCTCAACTACCTGCCCTATATGTTCAATCAGTTGGGTAACCTTGCTAAAATGTGCTCGGAACCCATGCTGGCTAAAAGGATGGGCTTCTTGAATATCAAGAAATTCAACATGTTTGAACATCATGATCTTCTCAAACACCTTTGCAATATTTGAAGTGAGACAAACCGGCCTATAGTTACTGGGGAGCGACTTATCTCCCCCCTCTAAAAAGTGGAACAACGTGAGCTTACTTTAGTGAAGAGGGAACTTACCCTGATCAAAGATGTAACGCATCAAGTGCGAGAAAACAGGAGCAAGAACCCGTTAGCATCTCATCAGAAACTGAGATGTCGCACTGTCAGGGCCAGGAGAGCTCGAGGGTCTTAGGTCCCCGATGGTTTCCAAAGCATTCCAAAGCAAAGCAACTGATCTCTAATTATGTTGGCCATAGACTCTACATTGTCTATGGCTTCCCCATACACCTCAAAGAGCCCTACAGGGTGTTCCATCATTTTCTTAGAGTTTGCATATGAGAAAAATGCCGTTGGATTCGACCTTAACTCTTGAACTACTCCACTTTCCTTTTTCAACTGATCTGTCTCAATGAGGCCTTAATTCTACCTTGGATTATCGCCAACTTTCTTTGGCTAGCCACAACTACTGGATTCAAATTGCTCTGGAGCCTTTTTGCTAGTTTGCAACTCTTTTTGAACAAATTCTTCCTATACTTCGGAATTTTAGATTTGGCCCCGCCTTTTGGAACACATTCAGAGGTTGCTAGAGTGGAACAAACGCTCTCAAAAGCTAGAATCATTTTGTATAAGGCTGCATTAATGGATGATTCCTTTTTCAGAATTGAAATGAGGTCAAGCTCTCCTACCCTTCTTTAGCCAACGGCCAATGCTCATCTTTGAGCTTAAACTTAGTCAGACCGACCTTTTTGGCCGGTCTCACTCTAGAGCACGCCGGCTTTTGAGTAATGGTCGACCCTATCTGGAGAACATGATGATCTGACAGTTTACTAGGGGTCACATGGACGTACTGGATCAGATCAAGGTCATTGGAAAAAAACAAGCTACATGGCTACACCAACATGCTGGGAGAATTTGCGCAAGATCGCAAACTCCTCCAGCTTTTCGAACGACTGAGAGTCGATTTCGTAATAGGAATATGCCCATCTGGACTAGCCTACCACTCAAAAGCGCAAACCTCACTTACAAGCGCCAAATTCCGAGGCACTGAGCCACAGAGTGGATCATGGGTGGACTATGTGTGAACCATAGATAACTTCATATATAGATCGATCAAGTGCGCTGCGATCGCATGTTTTCGTCTCAGCTGTCGCTGGTGGGCAAAATGTTCCATTCGTAGTCGACCTACTTAGGACAACTATGGTACAAATTTGAATAGTTGACGGCTCGTCCAAATTCAGACTAGAGTAGTACGACTCCTTGTCAAGGAAATACTATCGTCTAGCGCGCTTCATAAAACGGGTTTGAGTAAGTTGTCCGACCACATTTTTAAGAACGAAATTTTGAAGAGGTTAAAATGGGGCTTAAGTTAAAGTTTTCATCCATGTGGTGGAAACACTTAATTGAAACCCATGGAATAAGCATAGGTTCAGGCTCACCTCCAGAGGTGTCGGAATTACCTAGATCACGTAAAGGCGCAACCATGTCGCCCACATTGAAGCACATCGTTGGGAGATTGAAACGAAATTCAGAATGTCTCATCATTGCGTTGCAATTTCGGATACATTTTGTTACACTTTCGAGATTTTCGAGATGTGTTTTAGTAACACAAGGGCAATCAATAGAGTACATGATTTGCTCTACTTATGTCCGAATCTTTCTTTGACATGTTACGTGTATTCTGCCCCAAAAAGCATGTTTTTTTTAATTATTTTACCGCTCTTTCTACCTGCATATTTGTAAGATCCAAAAGAAATTAAGATTAAAGAGGAATAACAAACGTTTCATGAGAATAATTCAACTTGCCTGAAGTGAGATTTCACGAAATATCTTTGTCCCTTTTCCACCAGCGTCAGCTGACCTGAAAATATGCTCATGCGGTACAGCTCCTGTTGAGCTTAAGCATTCTAGTTATGGTTTTCTATGCTCCCACTCGACAACGCTAGCCGGAAAATTGAAGTCCCTTACATAGAAAATCTTATGGCAAACTGACTGGTCCAACTCATTTTCTATGAATTTGAGAGCTGACAAGAACGAGCTTACTGAATAAGAGGGGGGCCTATATATCGTTACAATGGACAGATCAAGACCTTGGAGCTGACAAACTAACACCTCTACTTCTCCATTGGACATTTTTACATGACTAATGTGCAGGTCATTTCTAATATTTAGACATACGCTCCCAAATGGAAAAATGGGATTGCCACGGGGTACTCTATCGCATCGAACTAAATTGAAACCAACATTGGCCAGCTCTTCATCTAAGACCCCTGCTCAAAGCCAGCTTTCTGTCATGGAAATGAAGGAGAGATGCCAATCTAGAGCTTGTTCCTCAAGAACCTTAATCTTTGTGATGTCTATTTTTGGAAATAAGACACTGCACATTTAGATAGAGCCCTTTTCGGGCCTATTGTCCTTCGATGGACTAGTGCTATTAAATCTTTGACTAGGCCTTCTAACCTTAAAAAATCCTGCTTTTGGACAAAATTCATCTTAGGCGGAGGATGAGAAAACCTTTGAGGAGAGGGTAAAAGAGGGGGAGAAGGGACTCTGGCCGCCACCTGAGCATGCGATTTAAAAGATGCGTTGGGCTCATAACGACCAGAGGGGGGATTAGGGCTCCAAAGTTTGGGCAGAAGAGATGTTAGAGGAATTGAGGATGAGGTTCAAGGAGAGGGAGGGAAACAATGGGAGGGAAAGAGGGAAGGGAAAAGGAAAGGGGTAGAGTAAGTCTGTTGAGAGACTTGATAATGAGGTTGAGACAACTGCTGTCTCTTCCTCCTCAAGATGGGCCTTTGTGCCTTTGAAATTGAGACATACGTTGTGCCTCAATGATTTCATGCACATAAACGGGTGGAAATAGCTGCATCCCTGTTTAGAACATCCCTTCTCATGGAACTTGAGAAGGCCAAACTCTCCAAGTGTGGGACACCATTCTGGGTGAGCCAATTTAAACCCTTTCCCTGCCTTTTTGCATCTCTGTCGTTTATGGACATCGCAAATCTCAAGAGCAGTCTCTGCTATGCTCTCACTCTTTTTGACCTCTGTGACCTCTTTGACTACAAGGGGTATTTCTGTCAAATCAAGAGTGTCAGTGTCTGTGTCCTTTTTGCCTACACTTGACTGGTTCATCCCACAGTCAAGTAGAGGCTGGGTGTGACCAATCCCAGCTATTAAGGCTTCCACAACGAAAGGCTTATTAATGGAGGACAGAGTTTTCCCTTCCAAAACCAGCTCAAGATAGTTCCTGGCCCCTTCAGAAAGTCCCTTCAACAAAGCTTCCATGTTTATTGAAAGCAAGGCTATTTGGGGGATCCTAACCAGAAATACTGGGAACCTGAACAAGAATATGGAGAAATAGTCTGGAAGCTTACCTCAGTTTAAAGAGAAAAAACCGTTAGAAATATGCGAGAGGATGGTAAAACATGGGGAAAAAAGGAAAAGAAGAAGAAGACAGAGTCAAAAGGGCAAAAGGGAGAGAAATACCAGCGAGTGCAAATGAAAACCAGCTGTACAGCAGGTAAACAGCACACACGTACACTGCGGAAACCAGGGAGGAAAGTACTCCCTGGGGACGGACAAAGAGCTTTTGGAGCTAGCAACAGAGGAGAAGAGAATTTAGATGTCCTTCTCTTGGCTGACCCAATAGTTAGCCTCAGTCAACCTACACCAACTCGACAACAGGAACAATCAAGAGTCAATGGAATGGAGTAGAACAAAAGAGGGTTCTAGAACCTATTTTTGTTCCGAAAATGATAAACTAGATCACGGACTTCACTAAACCATGGAGTACGGCAGTAGTGGAGTGAAAAGCTGTCGGAAACCTCGCTAAAAGACGTTTTAGTTTTACGTTGCCTCCTAATCGAGTGCTTGGAAATGAAAAGGAATTCATTGAGCACTCTGTCAGCGGGAATGTATCTGATCAGCGAGGTAACGCATAGCTCTACAATACCTCGCTGGAAGACGTTCGATCTTCGACCGTGCTTTCCACTCCACTACTGACGTACTCCTTGACTACATTATATATACTGATCACGGTGGTGAACACAAAATTCAAAGAAGCATGGAATAATCTTCCGATGGGAATCAGATTGGAGAAAGACCTGAAGAAAGCAAAGATGATGATAAGTAGACTAGTCAGGCAACAGCAGTAATATATGCTGGGAGTTTTTGTTGGGCAATGGATAAAATTAGAATTTGTTTTCTAAATAACATTCATGTCAGTGCTCGTGAAATAAGTATGATGATTATTATTATAATTCCTGATTAAGTGCTTGCTCAAATGCCAAGACTTCTAGTTGCCAATTTCTTTGTTAAATAAACACAAGGAACAATTTTTCTTCAAGAAGCATCTTTAAAAGTAGCTCATATTAGTATATCAATGTACTTAACTTACTTTTTGAAGTCTTTGTACAAAACCTAACCAAACAATATTATCAGAACTCTAAGTTATGCACTGACGTCAAATTTTATCAATATCTATTCAGCAGATGCTTAGTTATTACACTTTGAAAGTTGCATCTTGCAATAAAATGGATCGAAAAATGACAAACTTACTATAGTTAATTGCAAAAAGCAATCAATGTGCTTTTATGTAGCATGAAAATAAATGATATTCTTATACTTTCATAGAAATTTCCCTAAAGCCTAAAATTAATTAATAGCGACACCTAAAATCTACTCAGTATTTGAAATGATCCAATTTTTTCCTTAAACTTGGAAAGGTAGACTAGCCAATCATGTGGTTTAAATTTTACAAGGATACATTTGCCAGTTTAATTTTCAAATTTGCCACTTTTTGCACGGATTATTTTCTACGTACCAAAAGCATTTTCAAGAAATGCTAAAAAAAGTGTCTTAAACTTTACGATCACAAATAAATGAAATCATGGGTAACAATACTGATATTATAGTTATGAATTATTTATTCTAGGTAAGTTTTAAGTGGTATTACAAAGCATTTTTTGATTGTTCTGAATGCTTTTGAGAAATTGAACGTTTTCATTCATTTATTTTATTCATTTTTATTTTTACTTAAAATATGAAGCTAAAGTGATTGAACATAACAAGAGAAACAACCTGGTGTGATTGCTCCAATAGCTCGCACTCATCATTCTAGTCAACATGTATATAAACCCGTTCTAGTCAAATAATAAAACAGTCATCTCAATACGCTCCCAACGAGATCATAACATGGCGCAGTCGGTTTGGCCGGCTGCTGCCCTCTGTCCACCCGTGTAGCTCTCCTTTTTGCGAGGATCGAGCGTAACTCCCTGTGTGGGAGAAGTGGAGGAGAGGGCCACGCAGCTGGCAAGCCCGCCCCATCCTTTAACTCTGTGTGGAGCCAGAGCCTCCGTTGCTGGATGGCCAGATGCCCGAGCCCAATAGGGTGTGGATTTCCGCTGGTGTGTATGACGAGGCGATTCTGTTTTGCCTGTGTGGAGGCCAGTTGAACCTTGTGAGGGCAGATGCCCGGAGTCCTGGTGTGTGGATCGCCCACTGTGTGACTGCCAGTGAGGAATGCCAGCCAGGTCGTGGATTCTCCACCAGTGTGCGGATTTTGTCCGGATTTTGTCCGAGATGCCCGGATTTTGTCCGAGATGCCCGGATTTTGTCGAGATGCCGATTTTGTCCGATGCCCGATTTTGTCCGAGATGCCCGGATTTTGTCCGAGATGCCGGGATTTTGTCCGAGATGCCCGGATTTTGTCGGAGTGCCCGGATTTGTCCGAGATGCGCCGATTTTGTCCGAGGTGCCCGGATTTTGTCCGAGGTGCCCGGATTTGTCCGAGTTGGACGTGACCCCGGATGCCCGTGACCCCGGATGGCCGTGGACGCCGGATGGCCGTGACCCGGATGGCCGCGTGACCCGGCTGGCCCGTGACCCGGATGGCCCGTGACGCCGGATGGCCTGACGCCGGATGGCCCGTGACCCCGGATGGCCCGTGACCCCGGATGGCCCGTGACCCGGATGGCCCGTGACCCCGGATGGCCCGTGACCCCCGGATGCCCGTGACCCCGGATGGCCCGTGACCCGGATGGCCCGTGACCGGCCGGATGGCCCGTGACCCCGGATGGCCGTGACCCCGGATGGCCCGTGACCCGGATGGCCCGTGACCCGGATGAGCCGTGACCCGGAAATAATAAAACAGTCATCTCAATACGCTCCCAACGAGATCATGACACAACCTACACCTACAAATTCGTGAAAGAAACATACAAAGCAATTCCAAAATAGAATACCCGTAAAACCCGTGTCCAGAGCAGTCCTTTGCACCCCTTGTGATTTGGACAGTGGGAAAAATACCCTTTGAAGTTTTGACGGAAATATCCGAACGCGTATTTGCATATTCTACCTCAGAAAATCTCAAGGCACAACTTTGATCTTATTGTTTCATAGTCACAAACCATATAATGACTAGACCTCGCATATCGCGAGAAATATGCGAGCATTGCCTTCATCAGCTTACACATCAATTTTGGTGTACAGTGACTCATGTTTTTTCATCGGCGAGCGTGGCCGGATTCTGAGTGAGTTTGTCACTGATTGCGTTTGATGAAGACCCAACGATTGTAGGTGTAGGTCGTTTGTACTGATCAGGCAAGCCACCCTCCTCTTTTTTGGCGTACGGGAGTTGTTGACACAAAATCCATTTTCATTTGCACTGAAGTCGGGCCAATGCGACATCTAGTGGTTTTGATCTGTGTTTTTTTTTTAAACGCACTCACTGGTCAAGATGTTTCAGGCATAAGTGTTCCATATACAAGCAGAACGAATAAAAATGAATGGTAACGTGCACGAGATTCGACATTTAATTCCAAAAAAGGCCCATTTTCTAATTTGCGCGTCTTCATCAAATCTGATCCTTCACGAGCTAAGAAAAGTGATCGCAAAGATAGGTGATCCAAATTCCCCTTGTGATTTGGACAGTGGGAAAAATACCCTTTGAAGTTTTGACGGAAATATCCGAACGCGTATTTGCATATTCTACCTCAGAAAATCTCAAGGCACAACTTTGATCTTATTGTTTCATAGTCACAAACCATATAATGACTAGACCTCGCATATCGCGAGGAAATATGCGAGCACTTGCCTTCATCAGCTTACACATCAATTTTGTGTACAGTGACTCATGTTTTTTCATCGGCGAGCGTGGCCGGATTCTGAGTGAGTTTGTCACTGATTGCATTCGATGAAGACCCAACGATTGTAGGTGTAGGTCGTTTGTACTGATCAGGCAAGTCCCCTCCTCTTTTTTGGCGTACAGAGTTGTTGACACAAAATCCATTTTCATTTGCACTGAAGTCGGGCCAATGCCGACATCTAGTGGTTTTGATCTGTGTTTTTTTTTAAACGCACTCACTGGTCAAGAATGTTTCAGGCATATGTTTCCATATACAAGCAGAACGAATAAAAATGAATGGTAACGTGCACGAGATTCGACATTTAATTCCAAAAAAGGCCCATTTTCTAATTTGCGCGTCTTCATCAAATCTGATCCTTCACGAGCTAAGAAAAGTGATCGCAAGATAGGTGATCCCAAAGAAGTGATATTGTTAACATTTTTTTGTTTTCCTTTAGCTTTTGGATGCGTTCGTATCTGATCCATCCGAGTCCAATCCGCATTTTCCATTTCCGAATCCAAAGGAAATGCTTCAATCCCACCCGAATCCAATCGGAAATTTTCCCAATCCGAATCCGACAACTGCTTGGCAAATCTGAATCTTATTTGATCCGAAAAGCTGGATCCAATGCACAGCTCTCCTACACATGCATATTCAAAACAACAATGCACTCTTTTCACGCGTCTACTAATCCGAAATTGTATGTCAATTATGTGTCTGTTAAGAATAGACCATTGGGTACAAGCCTCCAAAGTACACTATTTATTTCTCAGACTTGATTTTACTCCCCGAGGTTAACTCTCCATAGATTTCCTCCAAACATTTAAGATAAGTACATCACAGTGTCCAAATACAGGGTCGATCAGGTAAATTTACACCATCTTCAACTTCCAACAGATTGACATTATGAGCATGTGGACATCTCCAAATACCTTGAAGTGCAGGTTGGTTGATATCATATTTTAGTTAATTCCAAATAGCCCACAAACAATCCGGGTCATTCGTGAAGCAGGGACGTCTGGATGTGATCCTTGATCTAGCTTGCGCGGAACATCCAGCCACTCACATGATCAAGTTTCTGAAGCTCCACAAGAAAATGGTTTACAACGTGCACAACAAGTGGAAAGTGGATGACAATGTCAAGAGAAAGATCAATGCCACTCCAGAAGTGGCAAAAGAGACCCCCATTAGTCCAGTTTGCACCAACCACACCCATCCCATGCCTTGCAAAGAAGAGGCCCGTAAGCTGGAGCATTAGTTCTAGCTCCCTGGCAACCATGTCATCTCTGAGATCATGGAGAAGGCCAATTTGGGCAATGATTGTGTCCCAGTAGCACAATGCGTCCCTTCTCAAGTCAAGAACCACGCTGAAGATCCGCAGAGACAACTGGGTGGATTCTGGGAACCTTGAAACCTGGCCCTCCAGCTCACCAGACCTGAATCCATAGACTTTCTCTTCTAAAGGGGAGTTGGAGAAGAAGGTGTGCACGACTACGCAAAACAGCGTCAAGGCCTTGACGGCCCTTATTGCCAAGCACTGAAACAATATCAATAGAATATCACGTGATTTGCCTCTAAAAGATCTTCGCGAGCAGAATCGGGAAGATATTGGAAGAGGAGCATAAACACATTGAGCGGACCTTTGTATTTGACCTTTGCAACGAATGGAGCAAAAAAAGTATACAATTTTGGCTCCCGCTATGGATCTATGGGAGGTTGAAGATGATGTAAATTTACCTGATCGGCCCTATACAAAGTGGGGAACCAAAATTTAGAAAATTCAAGTGGCCTTTAAAATAGGTTAATGGCGGCGGTATGAAGCAACTTCTGAGAGTATGTTCCAAATAAGGCTTGTGAGCCATATTGAGATCTAACTTTTTCATTGAATGTGGTCTCCAGTTTTCTCAATCAAGGCCTTAATTCGAGGCCGAACCGAAGCGTAACTTTTCTTGATGAAGGCCGAGGACATTTTGTACCAGTTCTTGGTGGTGCTGACCTTTAGGGAGTCTACGTTTGGATGGAAAATTCTGTTTGGCTCATACTCCAAGACCACCAGGATTGAAAAATCGAGTGAGTTCGCACTGTGACTTTTGGGACTTGAGGACGGCCCGAAGTTATTAGACCAGAGGGCCGCGAAGTTCTTGGCGACATGTTCAATAAAAATCAATTTGAAATTATAGGCTAAACAAGGGGAAACCAGACCTAAATTCAGCAATCCTGGATGTATATCTTTACTGAAAAATTCAGATTAGACGCTAACAAAGTTTGGAAACAACAAGTGTCCAGTCTAAAAAGCAAAATTCCCAAAAGAACAAAAATTGCAGCCAAATGTATTCCAATAACTTTTCCCTATCAACTATCTTAATATGACTCATCTTTGAGTTTCTGTTCGATGTGAAGTCGTCTAAAAGCGCAAAAAGTGAAGACACATGCTGTAATTGGTAGACTCTTTAATATGTAGTTTTCATTTAAAACTTAGTTATCTCAATGCAGTCGTCTGAACTGTTGGCTTTGGCAATGACAATTGTTTTGATTTCAGGCATGAATTTTTGTACCAAGGTCATATGGTAGCAATGTTGAGGTACGCACAAAACCCGATCGTCCATTTCCACACTGCGAAAAGCACTGCCATGTCTGGTAAGGGAATAAAATAGGCTCTCCTTCATTTCCCCAAAACCATGGGACTTGAGGCAATTTCTTGTTCCTCATGTTCTGTTGCTAAAGAGCTAAAGAGCTAAAGATCTTCAAGTATAAGATAGAAACCAAGGTCTAACGCAAAAGGATTTTTTTTCTCCTGATCATCTTCGACAATTCAAGTCATTGATTCAACGACCAAACGGAAGACTTTTGGTGCATAACATTCAATGTTTTATTTTCAATGCCAGAAACAGGGTATGAAATCCACCGGCTATATGCCAAATTTCAGTGTCGTGACATTCTTTCAAGGACAAGTCCGGGGGATGGAGGCAATTCCAGAATTAGCGGGCAAAGGAAGCTTCCTCGCCAATTGGTCATAATTGAAAGCGCATTGCATATTATTCCTATTGTAGATGGCACTTGTGCATTGGGAATCCGAACAACATTGGGACTGGCAATCTTGCAGAGAGCTAGCTGTCACTTGCCTGGCCAAAAGAAGGCCACTGGTGGCGGCTTCCCCTTTGCGTCCAGAGGTCAAGGTTGGGATCTGGACACGGATGGTAGGGTTGAAGTCCCTCAAGCCACATGCCCCATCCGTTGTTCGCCGGATGAAGAACTAAATGTGTTATCAGTATGTAGGAGATTCAATTCAAGTTAAACGAATAAACCAACCTGACAAGTGGGATTGAATTTACAGATGATCTTGCACAGATCAGGCGTTTGGGCCGGGCCAAAGTTTCCCACGAACAAAGTGTTATCGGATTCACAAGTGGTTGGACCGGCTTCACAGATGTACGGGTGGAGTCCGTTGCAATCGGCATCAGTCCAGGCCTTATGGGTGTAAATCCGGGTGGGCGGAACAAAGGCCACCACGCAACTACCACGGTTGTTGGGGGTGTTAGGAAAGTAGTCCGTGAAGGGAACTTGCATCGAATTGGAGGAGTATTGGGCACTAGTTTAAGAAAAAGTAGATGTTGATAAATGGGTCCAAATTTCAAACCCTGGTTCTTGCTGCTTACTTTGATCCAGAGACCCGGAGCCCAATAAAGCTGGCAGCCGAGGCCCTGTGATTGTACAACACTAAGTCCTGGTCCACTTTGGAGACTGGTTCAAACAGTTTTCCACCAGAGGCACTTTGGCAATCGGCTTGGGCATCTTGAAAGTTTCTGTTAGTCGACACATACTTGATGCATTTCCGACCGAACCGATCATATCCCCCGGGACAACCTAAAGCCAATATAAATCCTCACCATTAGCCTGAATAATGCAATGGCTTTCGAGGAGTTGCAGCAAAATATTACCATTCTGGCTGAAGGCTGGAGAGACGCAAAGAAAGATGAGACAGATACCAAAAGCAAGCATGGCTCGATTTTTGATATGGGTTACTTCGATTCAGAAGGCTTCTTTTAAGTGAAGACAAGGTGAAAGCCCAACACTTTTTATAGCTCTGGTTTACTATTGTATTCGATGTTTCATGACAAGTTCTATTGAAAGCGAAAACAGCCTTGCAGCAATTGTGATCGATTGAACAGGCTGCTTAACAACGTTTGTACAAAGTAATCATAATTTGTGGCACCTAACTTGATTTCTCTTACGAAGGGTATTCCTTTGTTGGCAATCTTCAAAGAAGAATTGTTGCCATTTAGAGAAGACGAGGTAGCGAAGCCTGCAAATTTAAGCGTATTCAACGTTAGGTTGCACACCTGCGCTCTTGCTTAGCGTCTCCAACAATAGTGTTTTTTTTAATTTTATGGAACCGGGTGATCCAAAATATCTCCAATTATTTGTCATGGCCTCTTAATGCTACCACCCGACCTTACTATGAGGATTTTGAGTCTATAATTAGTAGGGACGGGTAAAATGTAGCTAAAAAAGATCCCTTCTCTATCAAATTGACGATATGCGTTGCCTGGGAATCTGTTTCCGAGAATCAAGAAGCTCTCCAGTCTGACACTTGTTATACTGCCCAAACTTCCGCCCACAAGAAGTTCAGAAATTTCAAAGACGAAACTCGTCCATCAAAATTCTCGCCAGATTTGGATCAAACATGTCGTTCGAGTGGCAATAAGACTCATCTGAGCGGTATCTGTCCGGCAAGGTACGTTCGTGACAACATGGGTCATTTCCAAAATGTCTGTCGCCTAACGGAAAGGGAAGAATCGCCACAGTCTCGTCAAAGTGAGGACGAACGGGTCGAGCCTATTTCCACTCGGGCAATCACGGTTTTTTAAACCACTTCTCATCCGGACGAGGTCGTCCCCAATGCCTGGGTGAAGATCGGATAAGGGTCAAAATCCATATTTTTGTCTGTATTACCGGACACTGGCTCCAATGAAACTCATATACCTGAAACTGTTTTGGTTCGGGCATGGGTTCGGCTTTGAACGGGTTTCAAATCAACAAAGGAAAATCACTTCTGCTGATGGTCATACCATTTCATGTTCTGGGATTGTTCATGACGACGTTACATGGGTTGATCACACCACCCAGATAAAACCGCTTGTGACTCCGGACAATTCAGGGGTACTTTTATCGTGGAAAACCCCGGTAAGCCTCAAGATGATTGAACCCACTTTTCCCATACTCTTCAAAAGATGCTAACCGATTTGGGATTAGCAAGTCTGACACTTATGTTTTGTCCGAGGTTCTCAACGATGATTGCCAAAGCGTTGACGCGTTGTTAATCATGCAATAAACAAGCGCCTGTAAAATGATTATTTACATTTCAAGGTTGTTCGGAATTTTACCCATAGAGAATTTGAATCGTCTCTCAGAAGACTTGATGACTTACCCATTGTGTCACAGCACTTGGGCAATAAATTGTTCATTAAAAATCTCTTGATAAAGTCTGGACTCTTAGAGCGTATTCGTTCTCTTCTACGTTTATTTGTTTGCACCTCGACGAAGCAGAGGGCGCTTTTGCTCAATGAAAAGGACTTTTAATATTGGCTGTGACGACGAAGCGGAAATATCCATTCAGATAGCAGGCCGAGCGAGAAAGGTGCCATTTGACTTCTTAACGAACAAAAGAAACAAATGTGGAACACGTGCTTTTGACCCCATAGCGCAAGGTGATAGTAATTTCAAAACCACATTTCATTACGTGCTTCAAAAGTACAAAGGCGAAAATCAACAACTTGCTGTCTTTACTTTACTTGCTTTAATGTGAATGTAAAGGACAATGAGATTGTTAAATTGAAAGTTAAACTGTGTTTATTACAAAAGAAACTTAATAGTTAGGAAAAATGCCAGTCATGGTTGGGAAAGTAGTGTCGCTCTCCGGCGTACAGGATTGTCGATTCCCAATGTTGATCGGATTCCCCAAGTCTAATTTCCAACACTGCTAGTGGTGAGTGCGCTTTTAATTTTCAATCTCTGACGAAGGTGCTCCCACTCTCGATCGGTTTGGACGTATTTATGGTTCCAAAGCATTGTGCCTAAGAAAATATACTTTATATTATACTTGTGAAGTGAAAAATATTTTTGATTTTGCCAACTATTTTCTCCTTACTCATCCTCTAGATGGCGTACCTTCTTTCAAAGCTCCTAGCTTTTCTTGACTTGGCGAGACATCTAGCGGCAAGACAAAAAACAAGCAAATTCAATCACATTCGTTCCTTTTCAGAACCAATTTTTCTTACCAAGAGCGAGCAGTGACCCTTGAACGTTTTTAGCTTTTCTCGGTCATCCCCTCCGTCTGCTGTCCTTACATTAAATATGTCAAAGATCCTCCTTCCCCTCACCAAAAATCAGGCACTCTTGATTCTTGGGAGCCACCCTCATTCCCACTTTTTAGAATCAGACCACCCCTCACTAATTTTGCTAAGTGATCTCAAATGGATCATGAGCCGTGACCACCAAAGTTTTTGACAGCTTCGTCCTTCTTTGTGTGGACGACCACCCCTTCTGGTCGTTTTACTGGAGCACCAGCCCTCCCTAAGAGATGATCTGATCTGACTGGGCAGGGGATGATGATTCAAAGGCTCCTTCGAACTTGTCACCAAGACTCTTTTAAAACGTGGGGATTAATGGAACTAGAAAAAGGGGTTGGATGGCGCAAGTTCCGGGATGTTTCAATCAATCAGAGCTTCAATGTTCTTTTGAAAGTCAGTCTGGTCTTTGCTTTGTGACACTTGGGATGTTTTCTATTTCGGTCACAAAGCAAGGTGAGCTGGTTTCCAAGAAAAGAGCGAGATTGCCTCAACGCAGGACCCGATTGTCCATTCCGAGTGCCAAATTCATATGGAACTACCCTAAAAAGGCAAGGCGGAAAAGGGAGCAAGAAAGGGAAAAAAAGAGAGGGAGAAAAGCAATCAAAGTTTGTCCTGCCTTTACATTTGTTGCTCAAAAGTCTCAGACGGACGGGTTTGATTCGGGAGCAAAATGGTTATTGTTTTTTTTTCTCTTATACGTAAATGCGCCTATACAAGAATCATGGCAGAAACCATCATTTTCGGGCTGGTATGAGGAGAAGCCATGGTGTGAAACGAGCCAATAAATTTCCACTCAACACCCACCATTGTTGAATCTCCTTGAGGAGTAGGGTACGTAATCCACTTTGGACCACAGAGAGTGAAGTGAGTGTTCGCGTCTAAAAATGTTCCATTTCCACCTTCTTATAACAAAAAAGTGAGGGAGGGTTAGAGTGAGCGACTTTAGACAATGCCACTACTAGCTTTCAAGTGAACCAGAATAAAGGAACATCTTTTTTTCGCATAAAGAGACCTCTTGTTTGAAGTGGAACACTTGGAGCCCTCTTTAACGGCAAAAGGGAGGAGGGTTGCATTGGGCACACTCTGGGATCGAGGAGGGTAGTTTTTTGGGGGAATGGTTCCCTAGGGTACGATCTTGCTCAATTTCCTTTTGCATTGCTGATTAAACTTTTCCACCTGGAACGGGTCAGCGTCCTCTTGCCTGTTGTCGTGAGATCAATGGATCTATTTCAAACCGTTCCACACCTACGTCCCATGTTCATTCTAAAATGGAGGCGTGAGTGAACCGGGGAATTCCTCCCTCCTCTCCTCTTTGGTCGTTCTCCCCTCTTTTTGTCCGGTTTGCCGAAACCACTCGACCGATGCAAAACGTGAGAAGATTTGTGAAGATTTGGAATTGAAATTCCATTTCGATTTCTTGCTCCACTTTTGGAACGTGTTCCAACTTATCGTGGCATTCTCGACTTCTTCGTCCAACCGGCAAAGAGGAATCAGAATCAGCTGGCCATCTCAACCCTTTGTGTTACTTCAAAACTAGTTTATGCGAAAATACGGACGCCTTGTCCATAATAAAGGTCAAGTTATGTTGTACGTACCTAGGGAACTCTGAGAGTCTGGACAGGAAGCCCTCACCCGTTAATGGTGCAATAAATGAAAGAAGATCAATGCCTTTAAGAGCAGACTTGGCGTGGTTTGTATTTGATAAATCATACAGATTACTTCACTAATAGTTTAGTGCGGACAGTGTTAGTTAGTTGGTAGATTGTATCACAGTAGAAATTCATACAAATTTCAAGAGCAATCAAAACGAGAGGAAATGGACTCAATAGTAAAGAGAAAAGATACTTTGAGTCTCAACCAAAAGGAGGGCGTCTCTAATGGTAGATTCGAAAAGGACAAATGAGGATCATACACACAATAGTTATATTCCGATGTCGAGATATTCTTGTGGTGAATAAAAGGGAAAGGGTGAGAGAAGAAATCTAGAATCTGGGGGAGGTGAGCAAGCATGGGGATGATTTGGTATCTCTCAATTGTTATTCTAAATTCTTGCCCTGGTTACGTGCCGATGGGCTGTGAGACTTGGCATTGCGGTGCTTGGGCTTACTCAGTTAGACCATCTAAGCTTGCTTGTCCATTTTCCCTCCACCTTTGCGGCCCATGAAATGGCTCATAATGTCCATGGGCATTGGGAAGATAATGGTGGAATTGTGCTCGGCAGCAATGCTGTTCAAGGTTTGCAGATATCGGAGCTGAAACGAGGAATGATGAATAATAAAAGACTAGGAACCCATAGAAGATTTCATGGAGAGCGAGATTAGTGTATTTACATGTTAGGTTGCGAGTTCAGGTTAAATCTACGGTCTCGCAACCTCAGCATATGTGTCAATGACTGCGTACTCCATGGTCAGTGGAAAATAGAAGCGAGATAAGCGAAATGACATCAACTCGTGTTTTAGGGACGGCAGTGCCTCATTTTCATTGCAATGGAGGAAAAAAGCCAAAGTAACAAGAAATAAGAAAACCCAAGAATCTTGTTCAAAGTTTCTGTTGCAAACAATTTGAAAGCAAAAATCACAAGTTCAAAGCAACATTTTCCGGCTTAAAATGAATGTTGACGAAGGCGAATGAGTAACAACGGTTCTTTAGTTGGCGAGTATTGTTCAAGCCACAAATCGTCCAAGTCTAAAACACCTGAAATTGTATTCTTAATTTTTGACAAGGAATATTCAAGCCCAAAAGTGTAATTGACTTTTCAAAAATATGTTCTGACGTCATGAAGCAGCTGTTGCTTAAAGGAGCCAAAAGAGATCAAAGAAGATTCGGATCTGTACAAAGAAAAAGGCCGCTGGGTGAATAATTCGCCTCTAGAGGCGGACAGAGCAAAGTAAAAGTAAAACTTTTTTATTGGTATGGTACGGTACCTGGAGGGCTGAAGGGCTTTCGGCAATGACACTTGCGGCTTCCCTGAGAGCTCGAGATGCCTTTTGTTCTCCCTCGGCAGCTATGACCTAGAATTTCAATGGAGAAAATTAGTTTTTGTCACAAAGTTGGTCGGCTGCTCAGATCTCATTTTTAAACTTGCTCGTCCAAGTCTTAAAATGCAAAGCTCTTTCGGTCGTTTAATTGGCATGACGATAAGCAGAGGAACTTCTTAGTGTCTATAACGATAGCTATCATCATCATCATCATTACCTTGGCCCTGGCCTCTCGAGCAGCCTCAGCCTCGGCGGCCATTGCCCTTTGAAGTTGAACGGGCAATCGCACATCCTTACTGAAATACAAAACCAAAAAAACGAACATGGTCTAATTGATTCCTGTGGTGCTAAATGATGACACGGTCTTTTGCTTGCTTACATTTCAACCCTTTCTGCCTTGACGCCCCATGGATCGGTGGCTTCGTCGAGAGCGTTCTGCATGACTTGACTGATAATTTCTCGTTCCGACAGAATCTCAGCGAGATTTTTCGTGCCCAGAACGTTTCGGAGCGTTGTGGCTGCCAAAAGTCGAGTTGAGTGACTGAAAGAGAACAAGACATCAAGGCTTTCAAACAAACCACGCAACCACGCAACCAGTCAAACTGGGTTTCAAAGCCATTAAGAAGCTCATGGAGCGAATCAGAGATCAGGGTGAGCAAGCGGCCTTTAGACGTGGCACAACTGGTAAAGAGTGACAGCTCATAGGAATTGATCTCAGACCACGAAGTTGGTTTTCAAAAGGCCAAGGTCTAGTTGAGCCTTGTAATCATGCTGAGGTCTTTACTTAAAATTTGTTTGAAATCGTTCTGGCGTGAATAATGGCCTTGGAGCCTTTGGGCTTCTAGGTCATGGAGAACGATCATTTAAATATCTTGGCGAATATGACGCCAAGTGAAAAAACAGTGTGCCAACACGCTTGGGCAGGCAACTCGGAACAAACCTATAATCTTCAATATTATTGGTGGCCATAGTTGGGTTAGAGACTCGATAATACACCACGGCATCCACACTGACTGTCACAGAATCACGAGAAAGAACCTACAAGACAAACAATGACACACCAAGTAATTTTTGCGTTTTGACCATAGTTTTAAAAACTTTTTAAAAGTTCATCTTAAACACGATCCGATCGATTCCTCAGCGAAAGCCATCAAAATCATAATATTGAAAATTGTCGATCTTTGCTTGCCATATTTATGGTTTTTGTAAAACACGATGTTGCTCCTGACTATTATTCATGGTTTTCACGACTTTTCAAGGCACAAAAAATCTCGTAATTTCAACGGACTTATACATTGATGCAATATCAAGCAATCTTACAAGCTATTAAATAATACCTCTTGAGGTGGGACATCAAATGAAACTGTTCTAAGGTCCACTTTCTTGTAGGTGTCCACGCAAGGCATGATAAAGAACAACCCAGGACCCTTGGCACCTCCAGATCGCAGGCGTCCCAATCGGAATACAACCGCCCTTTCATACTCTTGAACAACCTGTGAAAAGACACATCTATGTTCAATACCCCATAATCATTCCTAAAATACGACCAAGTACCGCATTCGAAAATCAAATCAGTTCCACCTGAAGAACCTTGAAGTTTGGCTGTGAAATGGCGCATTGTCTTACCTTCACTGTCACGCAGAGAGATAGAGGCATGGTTACGAGAACCAGAACTAATGAAACAAAGGTGAGAATGGCGGCACAAAGCCCTGGACCTTCAACATCCGCTAGAACAGACAGAGAAAGGCAAAGGTCAGTTCCCTTGTCAGATTATCATAAGCCTTACAGTAGAAATTATGGTCCCATTCAAGGCATTCAGGCCTTCAAAAACAAGCTGTATATCTCACGTCCAACGGCATATTTCTTGATCTCTTTCTCCTCATCGGTCTCCTCTTTGTTCTTAGAGAATACGCCCAACGTGAGCATCCCAAGGGGAGCCACGGGTGCATACACGTGTTGGGGGCGGAGAATCGGGGCCGGTATCACAACGGGAGCCTTTTTCTGTAGCACTGGGGCGTGGTCCATGGGCGACTCATCGTCACCCGGCGAAGATCGCCTGGATCGGAGCACCGAGTCATGAAGCATTTGTGCTGCCATGGCTGCGGAAGTCCCTCTTCCATTGGGAAACGAGTCCATCATCCAGGACTGGTGGACTCGAACAGTTTAGGTTGATAGGGCTTGATATGTGGTCATACAGGATGTGGAGTGATACTCAGTGGTCATGTTTTGCGTTGACCTAGCGACCATTGAGAAAGAGTGTGAGGTTGATCTAAGCTAAGCCAAGGCTCTGGCTGTGACCTTGAAATTCAGTCCCCTATTAGGAACTTTGGGGATGGGACTTTTGAAGTCTCATTGGCAGAATCCTTTACCCTAGATGTCACGTAGGCTCGCAGGGAAGTGGGAAAAAAACTTTGAGGGCCGTTATTACGCTTTCCAGTGGCTTTAGAGAAAAGAAATTTGTACCATCCGAGTTGTGGAGTGTCAGGCTGCTCAACAACCATACTGATCATCATCATCATCATTATCATCATCATCATCATTGTCGTCGTCGACGCCACCGCAGACCTCTTAGGGGAGAGAATCCAACATAAAATGGGATCAGATGACACGACAAGGGTGTCTACTGGGTAAAAAAAATTGTACTGCTGACATTTGAAGGTTCGACCTCATCCAATACAAGACTCAAAACTATCTCTAGGTTTCTTTGGCCTTGAAAACGAGTGATCGGTGAATAAACGTAGTCCCACATTGGTTTATTTTTAATACCAATCAAGCCTTTATCTTTCTTAGCGCTAGAATCTCCACATTTCAGAGTTGTCTAAGCCCTTCTTTTGGAAGGGAAGCCGACCACAATAAAGCGGTACTTAATGCTGGCGTTGGACGTCAAATAAATGTCAAATATGTGTTTTCAAGCGGATTGTCACCAAACCGAGTAAGTATAGAATTCTCACTCGTTCCCTTCTTAGACGTGCTCTGAATTTGAAATGCGCTTTGTTGTGGTCTGAGGGATCCGGGATCGTTTGAAATTCGAAAAAGTACGATCCAGACACACCGAGTGGAAACTCTGACCTTGTTCATGAGACCGTTGTTGTTGTTGTTGTAGCCATTGCTGATCCTCCATTCTTGGAAGTTTTGGTGCAGGAACAGATTTCAGTTCATGCATCAAGAGCGCAAAAAAGTCTCGAGTCCGACCTTTGGCCTTGGTCCCCCTTCTCCCTCGGCCGTTTTTTTCTTGAAGTAACGGCATGCGAAGTGGAGTGGCTTGATAAATGTTCCAGGGTTTGACTTCTTCGCTAGACTTGACATCCATCATAGTTTTGGTTTTGAATAGCAAACCACCATGGGTACCTTTACCTCAGCACAAAAAGAGCTAACCACCAGACCTTGAACCTTCGGGATTTGAAGTGTTCTCCCATACATATTTTTAGCTTGGAAATGAATCAAATCCCTACAATGATCAACAAGAGCCTAGCCGTGGTCGACCCAAGTTTTTGACATCTCTGCTCGAGACAGGCGAAAAGTGAATGGAACACTCCCAAGGAGCTCAGAAATCTCTTTTTATGGTACTGAAAACAAATTGGATTGATGAAACAGCACTCTGAAAGACATTCGGACTTGATGGTTATGGGGAAAATTGGGGTCGATCTCTTGCTTTTGAGCCAAAAGAAACGGTCGTACCTACCCTAGTTTACAGAAAGGAGCGAGGGTAAGGGGGGAGGACTGTATACTATATACTGTATTGGCTAAGCATTCCTTATTAGTGGAAAGTGTTTTCATTTGTCGGACTGACCCACATTTTTTTGGCTTCGGCACAGTTTCGAGTTCAATGAAGTGGTAACGGGAATAAATGGGAAAAGGCCGTTTCACCATTTTAGTATGATTTCACCAGGATGATCCAAAATTAGACGGTAAAAGGGACCGTAAAGTTGAAGGACGTCCTCCATGACTGGGACAAAATTGGAACATGATGACAAAGAATTTGGGTTCGTCAAACAGTTTATGATACCTGTAGCCTTGTTCCCAAGTTCACGTAGATGTCGCATCATCTTTATTTCGTTTGTCACCTCGAGTTTCAGCTGAGGGTACTGCAGGTATTTCCCGTGGGTTCCAATCTGCTTTGGTTCCAGTGAAGCTGGATATGGGGGATCACGACTTTGAGGTCGATGGTTTCGAGGAAACAAATGATGATATTATTTTCATCTCATTTTTCTCTGGAACCAACCAACGAACGAACGAACTAACGGGGAACCCCCTCTCTCATGTCAAGGTCCTTCTTAAGCCCAAGGGCCAAAAGGTTTGAATTTCTTTCCAGTCTGTCTCTCTCTTTCCATTTCTGACAATGAACTTGGGGGGATCATTTGAGGAATGAACAGATGAAAAATCATGTTGAAATGAACCATTACGAAGCCAGGCAGGAACGAAGAGACTGAAGGAGAAGGAAGTGCACACCAGTTGGAAGGAGGCTCAAGATGGAACAAGGAGTGAGTTTGCCAACGGAATGTTCCACGAGCTGTGGGCGGGCAGTTCCATTGAGGGGCCAAAGGAAATTGATTCCACCAAATCTCATTGGACACACTCACTCAAATGGACATACTTCTACTTTCGCCCTTTGGGTTTCCGAACATTTACGTACGTAGTATATATAAGTTTGGTTTTGCTCCTGGATTTCCTCGTTGGAACTCGAATCCCTTAGGGGGGAAATGAGCCGTCCCAAGCTCATTACAGGAATGCCAACACCCCTAAACTAATGTCAGAGGTCAGTCTCGACTTGACGTATTGCTCGTTGAGGCTGTGATTTATCCTCCGAGCTCGTTAGAATGATTAGAATGATAATCTAGGCCTTCCAGTTCTGGGTAATTCTAGTTTGTCTGGCCGTGTAATCCCTCTCACTCCATCAAGACTGGTCAGACCCTAATATGATATGATGTCCTAGGAAAGTTGATCCAATGATCCGAAGAAAAGTTTGGCTCACGAAACCGCCTCAATCTCCGGCTAGCGTCAAGCAATATGTCGTTAAAATATTTTTGGGTGAGGTTGGTGTGCATTTATGACTTTGCTATTTTGGTCTAAGCTTTCATATGGCAGCCCCTGGCCTACTTTTGCAAGTAACTCACATTAGTGAAAGAATACAATGGCTCAGAAAGACACTTCATACTGTCTCGGACACCAATGGAAATGGACCATTTAATGAGGGAGCTTTTTTGCTCTTACTTCTCCCTCTCTCTCTGAAACCACCAGGGTACACGTTTTGCCCACTTATGATACAGCAGCTTTAAATTACCACCCTCTCTCTTCCTCCTCCCTTTTTCTTTTTCGTTGTACGTAATACGCACGTTCATTTGATTCGGCTAGCAAATTAGACGCTTTGGTTGGTCGGGTGGTTTTGAAAGTGATGTTTTGCCACATCTATTGAACACTGATTGAAGGCGTCCGACGAATCCCCTCTTCAAAGTTCTACTACACGCCATGTTCAGGATGCAAGAAACATCGTGCATTGCCAGGGTCAACGCTGGATGGAATCGGAAGACACAAAGCAAATGGACAGCGTTGCAATTTCCCCGATCTCATTCCGGAATTGCAATGAACGCGTTCCCATAATGGTCCATTTCGCACCTTCAGTGACGACCGGACTGGGTATCGCCTTGCCCACATGGATAGGGTGTCAAATTAAAGCTGGAACTCTGCGATAAGATCTCTCGATAGAGGAAGCTGCTCACTTGCAAGAAAAAAAAACACGCAGAGGAAGTAGGTCGTGGTTGTCTTGAAGTGGGCCTTGTGAGCATGAGGAGAGCCCATTTATTGTACACCCTTAATTGCCTCATTTTCCATGACAAATTCGAGAAGGGGACGACTTAGGTACCTTACTGAAGGTAGGAGAGCCCAGTCGGTAAAAGAAGCTTTTGCCAGTCTTCACCGCTGGTTTTGTAATGAATAAGGGAGGTGCTTCTGATTTCTAAGCCTCATATTCTATTCTTGGTTGCAATTAATTGCCTTTAATGGACAAAAACACGTGTGAGTTAATTTGTTTTGATACTTTTTAGCATGTCCAATAGAAATTTAACATGCCAGTTTGTATGTGGGAATAGGCTGTATTAGATTTCGCATGATTTAGCATCTGTGTTGTAAAAATTCACATTTCTTTTACTTTAATCCGAAATATTTTGCAACTTGTTTTCCTTTTTTGCAAAATTGTATTATGACAAGCAAAGTCGTTAGCGATGTTGAGGCCTCTAAGTACGAAGTGGGTTGATTTCCATTTTTGTACTTGATTTCCACTTTGGTACCAACAAATGAGACGAACAAATAATCCGAGATGAGCACTATGAAAGGATCTGTTCCACTCTCAAGGGAGCTTGACCAAATGCGTGGCAAATGCCAACTTTCAATGAAGCTTTCTGTGGCTCTGTTGGCCTCTTCTTCGGTTCCAAAGGCAAAGGGTGGGGGAAGAAAAAGGAAAGAGGAATGGAACAAGAGAAATGCAACCCTTTCCTTTCTCCAAACTCTCCATCAACCCTTTCATGAATGGAGTCACAAGGGCTCAAGGGGCTCGGACTTGACATGAAAGCCAACTTTGTTAGTAGATCACCAGTTCCACTTTAGCACTGCTGTCTTGGCCTCTGGACAGATACAGGAGCGTGTTCTCGGCTCTAAATTCCGTATTCACGTAAGGAATTCCAACTTTCTCTCAAAGTGAAGAAATGTGTGTCAGTCCAGTTTTGATCATGAAACGATGATGCTCCCAGCTCTAGGGTTATGGCCTGAGTAACCTCATTGATCAAGGCATGGATATGTCAACGCCGAAGAAATGTGGTCTAATGGACCATTAATGTAGTGGATCTCTTTCCGTCCCCCTTATTTTTCCTCGAAGTCAACCCACTCCAATGCCTGAATTGTATGTTTTGGCATAGCTATCGGCCTCCTCGGAAACACAGATGGTTAGGCATGAACCGTGACAAAAAGCCGATTTCATTTAGCAGTTGATAGCGATTCATTTCTCGTTAAGACGCAAGGCCGATAATTTGGGCCATAAATTTCAGCTTGGTTAAGGCACGAACCACTGAAATATGGACAGGATGCTAAGGGTCGAAAATTAAAATTTTCAAAGCGTGTGATATGTTCTTCTTTAAATGAAGGTGACTATAATTACGAATGTAACATCATAATGCTAAGACGGTCCTGGAAAGGGCTGAGCGTGGCTGAATTATGGAAATCAAATCCATGTCACAATACTAATCAACAGGTATGCCATTCAAAACTATGTTTGAAATGAGAACGATCGAAAATAGCATAAAAATGCCAAATTATACTCAAAATTAGTGGTATTATTTTAAGGTTTGGCCTTTAAGCTCAACCTTTAAACCCTGAGCAATGGTCTTTACCATGCAGTGCTCTCTTTTAAACTTTTATGCTTGATAAATCTACCAATTTAAATCGACGAATGAATATTTTTTCGCCGTTTTACGGAAAAACTAGTTTTGTACCCGTCCTGTATAATATTTTACCACCCTTTAGTTTAAACTTTTTCTTCATTATCATTCATTGCAACTGTTAGACAGAGACTCCTTTCTGTCTAACCTTTAAACTATCTTAAGAACTTTGACATATTAACACGAGAGGTCTAGCTCATTAATAATGCGCATCGTTATGTACTGGAATTTGAGAGGTCACAACTTTTAATCCAATTGTTTGATGGGGCTGAAAATCGCCGTAACCTAGATTCAATCACATGTCCCTCAAAATGTGATGCATTGATTCGTTTCCAGATGCTGATTTTCGACATTATCATCCCCGTCCATATTCAAGTTGTTCATGGTTGAGGCATTTCTTTCCAAAATATCTGCCTCAGGTCTGAAGGAGGCACATTTTCCAGGGATTAAGATTGAAACGATGCCCCTGTTTTGGCAAGCACTACCAAAAACTGTTTGTCTTGGGTTTCGCTGATGAGAAGATGAGCTCATTGCGGCTCTCGCGGACGTTGAAACACTAGGAGCCTTAGGCCATAATTGTTTTTAGCAAAAAAATGTCTGAAAACTGGTTTTGCTTGTTGCAACACCTTGTCCGTGACAAAACGCTTTCATCTCAAAAAGAAGGATCGAGGATCCCTGTGGTTAGAAAGGAACAAGTGAACCCTCTATTATTTAGCTCGAACATGGACCAAGTAAACTGTGCTTAGGAACTAGAGACTCAGACTTGAAGATTCCTCAGATCAAGCAAGTTCTGTGTTTAGTATTCCTTCTCATTGTCAAGATGTATGTATGTATGTATGTATGTATGTGTTGATGACCTTCAACTGTAACATCGTTCGACCGAGTCGTTCTCACGCATTTGGACCATTTATCCCTGAAGATATGGATTCATGTGGATAATAGTGGTAGAGCAGAATGTGCCAAAAATGAGCCATAAACCAGTCCCAAGTGCAATTATTCCTGAACGCCTTGTGCCTTCTTAAAGAGAGATTGTTGCTACTTCACATGTTCCAGTGCTACCTTGGAACAAGAAACTTATGTTGCTAGGATCTGGAGAAGAAAAAAAATCACAAAGATATATGACAGTGCTGTGGCACACAAATTTAGGACTGCATCGTCCAATTTAGCCAGTCTTGGAACGATCCAAGCTTTTGGTTTGAGTTTGGACCACTTTGAAGCAGTCGGTTTGATTGGATCACTTTGAAAGACAACGGTATGGGGAACATATCAAGCTAAAGGGCTTGATGTAAGGAGAGGGTGCTCCCTAATGGATTTCCAATAGCAGTTGTTGGAGCATTTTTGACAACTAACAAGTGTTTTTGAGAAAAGGCTCTTCAGTTGTGAAAGCCGTTGAGCCTTTGGCACTCAGGGTTTTATGGTGGAACGCTCATTTGCATCCAAGATGGGGATGTAGTTTTGAAGGCCAAGACCACGAGGGACAAGGTTTAAATCTCCATTTGGGAGGCTTACAATTAGAGAACTTTCTACGAAAGTCCGCTCAGCTTTACGATTGAAGAGCGGATTTTCGTATCCCATTAGCCTGAACAAATCACGATTGGGTCCAATACACATTCAGTGATCTGAGGATCTAGATCTCGCGAGCCACCTGAATGCAACCAATAACCATGGACAAACTGCATCCTCGACCCTCTGAATACCAATGAGAATAAGATACATCTCTTCGCGGGCAAGACTCGTGGGCAAGTGGGGATTGAAGGGTAATCTCAGACTTGTCATTTGCTATTTTTCGGATGTAATGTGAGACCCCCTGACAGGATTTATGCCAAAGCCCTCCCTTCTCCCCACAATCACAACAAGTGACATTTCGAGTGCTCCGAGTGCCTCATCAGAAAATGCATGAGCCAAACTCTGTGCGTGCCAGCAACCTCTTCTCAAGCTCGAGGCTGTCTTAATTTACTCCAAAATAGCCTCTATCCTAAATCCTCCTTCGTTGACGTCTGTCAGAAAACCATTTTATGGGCAGGAGCCTCGGAGACCCTTGATTGCTTGGGGACAAGGTTCCTTGCATAAAGCAAGTAGATCTTAAAACTGCCCCATACATAGAAGCTGTTCTTGAAGAATATTTGCCTAATATCTGAGGCTTTATGTCCGCTATTCCATAGTCTTATTCTGAAAGAAAAATCATCGAAAAATTCGGAAAGTATGGAAATAGATTGACCTATTTTTTTCAGTTTTTTATCATTTTGGGGCATATTTCATGATATCCCTTTTCCTCGTCTTTTGCAAAGATTTTGTTTGGATGCTTTTAAAATAGAGTCGGTGTGATTGAGCGTGGAAGGTGTGGAAACCCCGAAGAGACTCAATGTTGTTCATGAATGTCTAATTGAGTTTAGAATGCTTTCAGGCAATGGTGCATTGGCACAGTCTGTTGTGTTTTTCAGGGTTATTGGTGAGCCTCAAGTGTTTTTCAGTGACCTTAGAGCAGCTGGCAAGTGTTCCGATGAACACACATCCACCACTTTCGTCCTTGTTCCTTGACTCATTTTGACGCATAGCTTACAATTAGACCCTCTGCCAGACAACATGGGTCGGTCCAGGAGATTCAATTACCCGCCCTAACTTTTCCAGCTCAAGTCGCGTTATTTTCCATTAAACATTTTTCTTACCGACTGACTCTACTGGATGTCCGAGAATCATCCTCCGACAAACCGTTCAAGCCAATTGCCCCATTGGCGACGACGAGCGACGATAAAATCTGGTCGCGTCACTCCCAATATCCTTGTTCAAGCCCAATTGCTCCTCCGGGATGCGGACCACTAGTTCGCCTTCAGCAAGTGCGTACTTGGTTCAAGATCAGATCATGCTGATTATCCCAATTGATAATGAATGAGCCTGGGGCTAATTGGCCATCCTTCCTGGGCCAGCCTTCAAATGGGCGCTCGTTCAATGCCAAGGACTTGGACGGACAATGGGTTGGCTTGGATTGGTGCCAGACATTCTGGCCAAGATTGAACAGGCAAGGCAAGGGCTGCTGGTCTCAGCTCAAAATCGGTCGTTGGTCCTCTGAAATTCCATTGTGCAAACAAGGAGGACGGGTAAGATGGGACCACCGAAAAGAGAGAACCCATCATTTTTCTACAGACCAAGCAAAACTAAGCAATTGCAGTTTCAGTGGAAAAGCCCAGGATTAATTTCTTAAAATTTGCGCTCCTCCTTCCCATCTTCAAGGCCGTCGTTGACATGGAAATGGTTTTGGAGTCAAGGCCCATTACCTTTCACCATTTCCAAAGAGCTAACTAGAGGACTGTAAATGTCAGATCGTGCTTCAAATGGGGGCAAGGAAAACTTGAGCAAAAAACGAAGACAAGGTCTGAACAAGAAGAGGCAGGCGGCTAGTTCCATTCTGGACCCCGGCTACTTGTCCTTACGAAAAGAAGCATTGGAATATGCAAGTTCAACGATATGTCTCTCTAGTGATTAATCCCACTCTTCAACCTTGAGTTTGCTAATGCTACTTTGCTTGTTTCGTCGCTGAGCTATCTTGGAAAGTGCATTTGTCCCATCAAATCTGAATTTTGCGCGCGATTATTGCCAATAAACAACGTTCTCGTGCAATTTTGGAATGGGAGCTATTTGGGTTTCGGCGAGCAAGCTTCGATTTTAGATCCTGCTCTGGGCTCGGATGATAGAGAGGTGCTAGCTAGAGAAATTTTCGAAGCCTACCCATCGGACTCCCCTGGTTTTGTACCCTAATAAAGATACTGAAAACTTTTGCAGTCTCTGCTCATTGTTCCATGTTCCATTTTTCCGTCGAGTGCGTACGGACATCCCAAGTCAGAATGCACTTCCTCGTGCATGACTTACCATTTAGATAAGTATGATAACCTTCATCGAATCTTCTCCCAAGGTCAACTTTTGTCTCTTTGCTGTGAAAATGTATCCCGGAAAGAAAGAGCTGTGTCATTTCTGTGCACGTGTTCCACGTGAGAACTCAAGCCTCTAGGTGTGTTCCATCTCCGAGGGGATCAAAGACGAGTTGAACGGGCATACGAGCCTCAAATTTAATTTCATTCTTTCAGCCACATTCAAATTCATGAAACATTAAATGCCAAGAGTTGAGAGCGGACGTCAATGCCCAAAGCGACCATGTTCCACGTTGTTCCATGTTGTATCATTCCGAGGAGGAATAGACTTGAACTGGCATATAGAGCGGCGGTATTTTGCTCTTTTGAAATGGAACACGAGAAGGCCAAAACTAAAAAGTGTTCTAATTTAATGAAGGGGAATCCCACAACTTGAACGCAATTTCAGAACTTCACACAGCAGTCATTGAATGCGCCAAAAAACTAACAGCATCCAAAGTCCGAAGGCTGCCATTGTCAGGGTGCCAACTGCCAACAAAAACACGGCTATGTATATACACAATGGCAGCTCAACTTGTTCTCGATGTATCCTTGCCATCTTGCTTGGATCCATCTAAGGTAATGCAAGATGATGCTTCACCAGAAGGCTTGAACTCAAGGACCCCGAGGGAAATGACTAAAGCCCTTTGATTACTCCCATGGGAGCCCACGCCCCAGGGCTTTCACCCAATTTTCATCGAGGTCGCGTACCTTGGTTGTTATATGAAGATGCAAAGGGTAGGCCTTCACAGTTGTCCTTTCAATTAGAAATATGACTAGAATTGAGCATCTTTTAGCAAGCATAATCGTTAGATTGTATCCAACGGTCACAATGTCCAAAGTACCGGTGGCCTGTTTCCCTCGTAGACGTGGAATACTTTCACTTTCATAAGAATTCGTTTGACATGTGATGTTTGGATCTTGATTGGATCCAAGAAGACTGTCAGATCCGTAAAAGGCTGTCTAAACATATCCATTTGATCATAAAACACATCTGTGCCTGCGTTTCAACGATATGGAAAAATTGTAAACACTCCGCACTGCAGGGTGACTCAAATCCGACTAAGGACAGACTCAGGCGCTTGAAAAGGTCTAAACACCCTGTCACAAGGAGCATCGTGACACTAACCCAAATACAAGTTCTCCGCTCTATATGCGGAGAATGTAAACAAGTGATTAGCATTAATTTGTTATGAGCCTGGAAGCGCTTCTTGTTGTTCAGAAGGGGATTCCCATTCCCACCTTTTCCTCTCAAGTTACAAGACCTTATGGAACCAAAGTTTCAAGGATTTCGCTGATTTTTCACGGATTGTCAGTCCATGCCCCGAGGCCTCGATAACGATTTCCGATGAATTTTGCCGCAGCCAATCGGAATGAGATCAAGACTAGTTGTCTCATGTTCTACAGTCACTGTAGATACTTATCAATAAGGCCACTAGACCTTCCGCGGTGGTTTCCTTCTTATACATGTAAATCTATGTTTCATCCACTACCTTCTCAAGCTCTCGTATTTACGATTTGAACAACAAAAAATGGCAAATCTTGGGCTCTTTTTAGTCTTTGGCTCAATGTACCGACCCAAAAGTTATGGCCTTGCTCTCTCTATCTCTCCTCATTCAAAGTCTCGAATAATGCACGTGAATGATTGAGTGTGCGGCAACTTCATTCAAGATGTATGCAGATAATTTTTGGGAGGTCCAGGATGCCTCCTTCCCCTCGTTTCTCCCCCAACCTCCTTTCTATGGCTTCAATTCAAATCTTTATGCCTGGATGGGTATCGCAAATTGCACACTGACTTTTATTTCGACCCGGCCTTTGCCTGCCTTTTATCTTCTCCAGGTCCAGTGGCGAGTGCGTTGTGCGAATTTACTCGGCCTTTTTCCCTCCTTGCATCTCTGCCCTTCTTTCCGTGGGATGATAAATAGTTAGTTTTGTAATGTGATATATTTCCAATGGTTTCTGGAAATGTCTACGGTGAGAGAGGAAGGGCCAGAACTAGCCTATCCAGCATTAAAGCCCGTATCAAATATGCAGACCTGCAAAAATCTCTCCTCCCATGTCTTTCTGGTTTCGAGCTCAATAGACCCAACTCAATATCAGCAATGAGGAAAACGAAGTGGGCTGAAGAGGGAGGGCTAGTTCTAAATAGTTGGATTGTAGTGGCTGAATCTGGGATAAGAAAATTTGGCCCCTTTGCTCTGAAGTGTAAAGAACAATCATATAGACTATCTGCATAGTATATCAAACCATGGTAAGGGTTTGCAACGAGCTTGTGCTTCTCAATCTGATTACTAACAGAGACCGTATCATGTATTCATATTGGCTTTTCTGTCAATGTGAATAATTCCTGTATTCATTCGAGGTAAACATTACAGGTATTGTGCGAGGACGTCTAGCATGACTTGGCTTTCAAAAGCATCTTTGATCTTTATTACACGAGGAAGGTCCGCATAAAACCAACAATAACATCTGGGAGATCTGGCTGAAAGGTCAACGGAAGAAAGCTGACCTTTGAAGGCTCTCAAGAGGCCTCTCCTACTCGTACGTTTCTTGTGCCTCAAAGTGGTTTTACACATGATCGGATTTCAATGCCCTGATCCTTAGATTGATGGAGAGGGTATCAGACAATCTATTTCCTTCGCCCTCTTGAGCAATGATGGGTTATTTATGCCCAAAAATGCTCGGAAATATTCAGTGACTGCAAACTGCAAACCAAAAGCTCTTGACAACATCCAATTGGGGAATCTGCCAACGTAGTTGTTTTTTATTCTCGTGTTCCAACAATTACCGTGTGTAAAGATCACTCTGTGGCACACGAACCTTACCGTGCTTCAATGGTCTTCCAAACGACCACACACTCATAAACGCACATGAACCGATCCTAGAGATCACCACGATCAGATTAAGACCTACGCTCATTCTTGGGTCGTCGTGGAATGAAGTTTTGTTGAAGATAAAACCTAGTTTAGATTTCTTTGACAATATCAGCCTTTTGTCTTTCTCATGAGCTGTTCCACTAGATCCCGATGCATCCAAGTGACTCACTCGCTATCTCGTCTATCCTGAGGAAGCAGTCGTTGCGTTCGGCCCTCTGGAATGAGGGAAACTTTCCGTGGTTGTTCCACTCAGTGAGTGTGCACGACCTTCAACGGGCACACGTACAGCTCGCCTGGTGAAGGTCCATCCTCTGGCATTGTCCCTCTAAACAGCTTATGGATATGTGTAGCAGCCCTTTTTTTAAAGCAATTAGGATGCTTCTAGCTTCTTCTCCGGAAAGCCGACCTAGCCTCAGGAGCCATGTTTTACTAGTCTAACTGCGACTGTTTTGAACGGTGTCTGCTCTTGTTGAGAGATGAGATGGTATCGTAATGCCTAAAGTTCGTCGAGGTCACAAAGTGACCAGATGAGGGTCCCTTGATCATGGGGACCTGTTTGTATCAAGTTTCGCGAGAAGTCTACTGCAAACTTGAAAAGGGAATGTGGGCGAGGCAATAAACCCTGGGAATTTCAGATCCGTATCGTTTGAGCACTGAGCCTCTTTTTTCTCTCCACTGCAGTCTACTTGGCAAAGGACACGGACTTCTCGTTCCTGCTCTTGGACTTGAGCAATCTGTTTCACCTTGGAGAAACTTGGCGCTAAGTTTTGAGTAGATATAACAGCAAGCACCAATCAGAGACCCTTGCTTTGGTGACACAACTCCGGATGATCCCTGGGGCGTATGAAACGTACATTGGGACTCGCAATTTGGAAACTCGAGGCTGGGTATCACAGTGAGGTTCCTTTTTGGTGAAGTGAAGGCCCGGTTGCTTCAGGATCTATGTTTGCTCTTAATTAGGGTTCTGATTGAGTGATCACCTGTTGGCTGGTTGGTAGGGGCAGGCATGGAAGAGTGGATCAAGTCTCTCGTTCTGCCTGATCAGGATTGATCCAAAAAGACGGTGAGAAACTTTTCGTCTTGGTTCCGTGTTTGCCCTGTAAGCATCTTCAACTTGTTTTCGTTCCATATTGTGAAAAGACAAGCAACGAAAGACGTCCATTGCGACAGGCTAAATGGTTGACCCTCATGAAGAGACAACAATGGCCATTGACAGGCAATGGAGGAAAAATTTACATTGATTGGAACAAGGTGAAACATTTTTTTTCCATTTCAAGACAATTTAAAAATGTAGGCAACAAACCTGAGAAGCCAAAGTACAACATCACCTGGGCTAATTTGGGAACAAATGAGTAGGTGTGTCTGAGTGTTAATCTAGAACTCCCTCCCCACCATGAATTGAGGTTAGAGCTTCCCGCCTTCAATTTAGCTGCCAATCAAAGTGCCAAAAAAACCAGCTCCTAGTCAGTGGCTTAACCCTCTTCCATGAATCTTAAGGGCTCAACTCCTCGAGGATTTATCCTGAAGCTTTTTCATCCATTTCCTTGCCAAGTGTGGAGAGTAGTAAATCTTTTTTCTGTCTCCTTTCAAACCAAGAATTCAGGCACCATATTTCTTTTTCCTCACTCCTGAGCAATCGACCACTAAAAAACCATCTCTTGTCTTGGCTATCCCAGAAGGCCGCTGATTTTTCTCAACCAGTTCAGGTTTCATGCTTAAACAAGAACAAGAACCTTGGGGCATTACAATATTTATCTGGAATTAAGAGTAGAGTCCATTCAATCCACTTTAACACACGTTCATAACAAGCAAATCATGAATGAATACAAAATTATTTCCAAATTGCCTCAAGAATCTGGACAAGCCAAGTCTTGGGTCCGCCTAACTTAAAGTGAATTCCCAGAGCATTCGCTCAACTATTGATGATAACAGACTTTGGCTCGAGGACAAAAGGACCTGATTTCAGATGTATATTGGTCTTGATTGCTTTGGCCAAATCGTTGACGGGAACTTTCGTTCTAAGGCTTCTTGAGGTCCCTTGACAATAAAAATCAGTTTCCACTCTAAACCTAGACAGAGATTGATTTAGTCAACTCATCCAAAAGATCCGAGATGTTCTTTCCCTCAAGTTTGGAACAGAAATGAATGAATAAGGCATTGGAACTTTATCCCATTTACGTAGTCTGTCTTTGAGAGATTGAATTGGAGCCTTACCAGTTTCAAGTTTAGTGACATTCAATCCGTGTCGCTTTAAAAACAGGGCTGTCAAATCATTTTAAAGTATCATGTTTCTTGCCAAGACGTGTTCCAGCCTTCATTCCAAACTTGATCCCGAACGTTTCCAACGAAAACCTAATTGAAACTGTTTAATTGGATACACAAGGCTCCCAAAGGCGATTTGAATCGGTTCCCTTTTAAGTTCGCTTGAGCAACACTATAAATCTGGGATCCCATTTCCCGAAAAACCATTTAAATCTTTCAAGGCCAATGGCAAATGCAAGGCCTCTTGATTTAGCAAAGCAAGAGTAGAGTCCACACGAAGAAAATGAACCCTCTCAAAATGAAATGGCAATCCTGCCTGGGTCACAAAATCAAGCCAATGATCACGATGATGCTCTTCGAATGTTATTGTAGGCTGGATTTGTTTGGAACATTGTGTCCCATGTCCCATGTCCTTGCTCGCCTAGTCTTTCCCTGGAATGGCCAAGAACGAGGTGGCAAGTAATAAGTCTTGCTACGTATTGGCAAACTTCACAGCCATATTTCCATATTTCAGACATGCATGGAACGACAATGTCTTGTACACCTAACAATGGCTTCAAAGAGCCTATTCAAAATTGAAGTTGAGAAAAAAGGGTGCTTGGAGGGGAGAGGACATTATTTATGTATTCAAATTTTGCTCGGACATGAAATAAGGAGCCAGATGGCTGGAATTCTTCCTTGAGTTCCTTTGCCTTATTGGAGAGAAGGATGCGATAAGGTATTACAACGATCACTCGGCCAAAACTTCGACAGTAAATTTGAGCGCAGCTGATTTATAGGTTCAGTGGATTTCATGATTTCATACCAGACATGAAACCTGGACATCTCGAAACCTCAAAGAGGAGCTTCATCCAATGTTTAACATGTGCGACGAGCTTTCATGAAACCTAGGCCATTTGTCAGACCTATTAGATTGCAATAGTTTGCCATTTAAAAACAACTCATTACGGGGACGGGGAATCGAAATTGTTTGCCGTTGTTTCCCATGCAATTTGTGGAACAAAGGCCAGGGAGAACCTTCTCTTTCACATTCTCTCTCTTGAGACGTTGCGTAAATTGCTGTTGATGTCAAATGTTCGTTCTCTCGGAGCAATTGTGACATTCCACACGTCACTTTTTCCGATCTAAAACACTTGGCATTGCACGACGTTCAAGTGAATAAAGGTCTCAACGCGCCTCGTTTCGAGTAATTCTCTATGAAAGTTCGCCCCTTTCTTCTGGGATAATATTCCTTTACGTGGATTGTCTGTTCAAAGTGAGCATGAAAAGTAACTTGTGTTCCAAACTCTCGTTGATATTGCGTTTCACCAAGACCCTTGATCGAGTGGGAATTTATACTCGTACTTTTGCATTTTTATAGCTGTTGTCATGTGAAGAAAAAGCGTGTTTAATTAACTTGACCTGGTAGGCCAGCAGAAAGTCGACAATGTCTAATTAGATCGGAAAAAAGTGGGCGGGTAGTCTATGCTTTACAAATGGACAAAAAGTATCTGAGGCCTGCTTTACACCAGGATGGAAACTCAGGATTGGATCTTGAAGGTTTATCCTATCCTCCTTAATTAACTAACATGATGTGATCTTGTTGCCAAACAACTGTTGGACACAACTTATCTTGTCCAATCTGGTCGTGGAAGATCATTTTCCATGCACTTTATTCTCGTTATTCCCATCTATATTTAAAGATACAGTTAGAAGTGATGCCTGATTCTGCGTTGTTACTTCATGTTCAATGTCAATTGCAAAGGAAAAGTGCCAATATTCACATTCACATCAATAACGAAAGTTTGGCCAATAATCAGCTCTCATCAAGGCCACGACCTTCTCTCTAAAGATTGACTTTGATTAGGCAGCCTGGTTGACAATGCAAAACTGGGCCATACATGTGTCTACCTTTCCCAATGAGATTACACAGTCCATCCTTAGGCATATAACTTCACCTTTAAGCTAAAACCGTTAATATCATTGTCATATTGGCATTTAAGTACAGGAAGCAAAGACTGATTATTTTTTATCTTTATTTTAAACGATCTCTAAATGAATGAACGAATGTAATTTCAGTCAAAACTGAATCTCATTTTCGGGGTTGAAGTACAATGAAATTTTCATTTTGGGTATATAAGTAGTGTGTTCCTTCAACTCAAAGTTACAAGAGCAAGCAAAATTATTTCTAAGGAGCCACTTTATAACCACACACCATTACTCATCGTAGAAATGCTACAATAACAGTAAATATTCAGTAAGAATGCGAGACCACTACGAGAACGTTGGCCACATTCTTAAGCGCCTGGAAATTATAAGCACTCCAACAATTATTACCATCCACAAATTTTCATTAGAGTATGGAATTGTCATCCATGCCTATTGCAACTATGACAATTCTCTCAGCTTTCAACCATGCCAAGATATCAATCTTAGTATGTAGAGGAGTAATAATTGAACTTCAAAGGATTAATACCCCTCAAAACGTGATGCTTTTAAATATTCTCAGGATTGAGTCTATTATAGGAATGGAAGTGTATCGAAAATTCAATCTTACGGCTGAAAGTAGTGGCACTTCGGTCCAAAAACCGGATTCACTTCAGGCTTTCCATCCCAGCCTAAATGCACCCTTACACATCAAAGGTGAAGGTTTCACATACAAATTGTCCACGTCTTTAATCTTAGCCATAATCTTCCCTATTGTACGATGATCCTGATAATGGTTCAAGGTAAGCCTTTGATTGACTCAACCTATCCCGTTGTGAGCCAGATTTATTTCTACCGACAAATCCCCGCCTGTGACCTTTTCAAGGCCATACTCACATGGCACGAAAACACCCAAAATTGGGCCTAAAACACCAAGCAAGAAAACCCGGTGATCACGTTTCCAAGTCAGTTTTAAGTTTTCCTTCCATCCATCATCTGGAATGGAATCTCAAGTCTGGCGCAAATGCTATTCCTTGGGGTTCTAGGCATAGAAATGACATTCCAGAAATATTTCAGTATTAGTGTATCCGTCATTGGGCATGTGCTCGAATTTGACTTTGGCTACGATTAGTTAACTCCAGAAGAAGAAAAAAAACTATCCAATCCATGAAGCTAAGAGCCTAATTAATGATTGTAGAGATTTTTTGAATGTGAATAATGTAAGAGAAATTGTTTGGCTCAATGTCTTTGCCGATGAAGTGTTACCATGAATTAGCTCACTAGCCTCATAGGAGTGACGCTTCTTGTCTTCTTAGAGCTCTAGTAATAGCTTATTTTCAGATGCGTATGCAGCTGTCCTTTTCGGTGATGATAACTGACAAATCTGGGCGGATAGCTTATCTGGTCTTTTCCTTTTGGGGCAATATCCTAATTGAGTCAACATTCTTTTGTGTTCCCAGTCATTAAACTAGGATCAAGGTCTATCTTTCGTTCCGATTCTTATCCTCGGATGAGCCCGTGTCCTTCGCTCTCTGATTCTTCTGCTCTACCCATCCCATGGTCCCATGATGGGTACGTAGACTTGTCGGTCCACGGACCACTACTTCATAATAGGAATGCACCCACATTCCCCTATGGACCGACAGCCTTTACCGTTCCCTGTCTTACTTAAACAGCCTTAAAGACCACGCCCGGGATTGGTGAAGGTCGTTCCAACCAGACAACAAGAGCGATGCTAAAAGAGCTCAGAAGCGTTTCCTTATTGTCTTATCCAATGGTTTGGCTCTTCTGTCTCTTGATTTCAAGACGGCAGCATTCCCCAAATTCCGCCTGAGCTAAGAAACACAAGGGGGGGTTCTTTTTGCTAAGTACCCTCGGGTTCCCTGGGATCCATTTCCCCCGATCTGATGTCATTAGTAGACTTTATACCCCCGACTGGGAACAACTATCTCTCTCTTTCTCTCAGTTGGGGGGCGGGAGAGATTGGAAATTCAAGAATTCAGCGGAAAAAAGGGAGAGGGGTTTTCTATTCCCAAGTTCGGCCTTGTCACCGGATTTGCTTCCAAAGAGACGGTGCATGTGGAATTGAAATAAAATGGGATCAAAATGAGTCGTCCAGACGAACTTGACATGAAACTGACACATCCACGTACACCAGTAGTACACACTGTACTATAGTAGAGTCGACATGAGTGCATGACATAACAGTAAGTCGAGCTTTCCTCGTTCCCAAGAGAATGATCTCCGCATTTGACATGAAACCCTAAAACGCACTCCCTTGAGCCTGATTCCCACCATTGTACTTAACTTGATGATACATGCTGAGTTAGAGCAATCTGGAATATCGTCAAACAAGAATAGCATTGAAAAGAGGGTGCTGATGAGCGACAGATTTTTTAATCCTCTTTGAAGACATGTAGAAATCAAGTAAAAAAAGCATTATGAGACTGAATGTATGATCAAGAAAGCAGAAAGAAGAATGGGCGATTTATGAAAGTGAACTGGATTTGTCATTTGAAAGAATGGACTAGAAAGAGATCCAGTCAATGTCAAACTCTGCGTCAGTAAATATGAGGATTTAATATATTTGATATCATCATTTGAAAACTCGGAAATAGTACGTAGTTTCAAATGCAGATATGGTGTTTTTTTTTCATCCAAACCCGATCCAACGATAATGGTCGTAATCTGATCAATGTGCTATGTAAAAGTAAACCTTTCTAGATATGCCTTTTACAATAGATTCTAACTTCTTTTCGAGATTCAAATTATGCAATCTAAGTATCTCTGCTTCGTATAACCTGAAACTAAATTTCGCTTCCATTATCATTTTTTTGCATGAAATGTCTTAGCACGAAATTGCTAAATTTCTTTTTTTTCTTGACCACGTGTTATTTAGCGCACCTTTAAGTCATTTAAACTCGCACCTTTGAAATGAATATCTTTATTATTTTGCAAATCTAAAAACAGAAGAAAAGGAATCAAGGTCTTGATGTTGTCAAAGCTTTACTCTTTCCACAACTCTGTGTCAAGTTTGAGCAAGTTTTACACTACCATTATAAGATGGACACATTTCAAGGACCACATTATGGCATAAAGTTCACTTTAAGGCTTACCTTGAATGTTGGTCGTATCCAATTGAACCCATGTAGAATTTTTTGCCTTCTTAAGCACAAATCTGTTTGGAACGACTGGATGTGCATTTTGCTCGATGCGAAATGGCCGAGGCCATCGTTATTGTAATGTCCATCCAAGATATAAAGATAGGCCAACGATCCCTATTTTGGGTCGAAATATTCCTGAAACGTGAGCCTGGGGGATCTTTCTTACAACAGTTCTTTTTTTCCCCGGGTTGTATGGCCCTTTTCGTCCTCACTTGTTTGCATGCATGTCATCCAACGAATGGTGCACCAAAGCTCAAACAAACATTCACAAGGGACTTCTTAACCCATGGAGGTGGTCCCACCTAACCCTGGCTGTTCCTGGATCATATCAGCCTAAAATATTCTGCAATATGTCATGGCACCGTTGGAATGGATTTGGTCCATGGGTGGAGTGGTCCAAGCAGAATCCACATTGGAACTGTTATTGTCAATGGCTTTGGGCCAAGAAGACACATGACATTGAACTTGGCTGTGACTTGTGACAAAGACCGATATGAGGCGTCATCATCGTTCATCTTTGTTTCATGTCCCAAGACGAATGCAAATATTTTCCCAACAAACGACAAACTGGATGAAACGAAATGCGAAAGTCACAGCTTCCATATAAGGATAAGGATACTTCAGTACCGTCTACTCTATGTATGTATTTGGTGGTGCACGGAGACGACAAGGCCAGGATTCGCGGCCCAAACTAATTTGAGAATAAGCTCAAGGATCTCGCACATACACCATTAATTATGAACGGGATTCTGGCTCGGAGTTATGTAGATAATATGGATTAATGACGTGAGTCATGATCTTTCAAGGAGTGATCAAGCGAGAAGGGATCGAACCGTTATCCCATTCATGGACGTACCGTACACTACTGCCTCCAGAAGTGATCCAACCATCGCTTTCGCGTCCTTGTGAAGTAAAGACCAAAAGTGCTAAATAATGTCAGTGATCATATTTCAGAGAAACCGCCTCTCATCGATAGTCTGATGCCCAATGTGTATTGCTTTTGGTGATCTTTACTATTGAAGATATACCCTAACACCCATTTTTGGAGAGTGTTCTATTTTTATCGGGAGGCCGCTTGCGAACCTCGGTTTTGATCAAAATAACCATGTTGCCTGATCGCAAATGAACCAAATCGTGTTGGCCCGAGATATATATCTTGGTCCAAAGAATCTGACAGAAGAGGAGATGAAGTCTCGTTATCGAGATCGTGCGGATAAGAATGGCTAATGACTCCGAGAGAAACCCGCCGTCAAGAGTATATTTACGATACTCGCGGAGTTAAGTTCGCGAAATAATGACCTTGGCCTCTGACTTAATTTACTCTCTTCCTCTTGACTCCCGGTTTCACCAACTTTGGCCATAAATAACTCCTATCCTTTTTACACTCGCCAAATATGGCATTAACCAACTAAGTTGGGACCACTCTCGTGTTCCAGATTTCAGAGGGATGGAAATCAATGGCGAGCTTGTCGCCTGTTCCGGCGGCATTCTTACCAAAGACGAACCATCCGGTTGGATGTTCTTGGTAAACAAGTTGCCGAATAATCCTCGGGACTTCCTCTGACTGAAGACATTTCTACCCTCCTCTGGTTAAAAAGAGTCCATTACTCCAAATGATCACCATTTATTCACGCCCCAGTTCCCTATTTACCGGGCTCGTTCCAGTCAAAGTTCTTCAGCCGTTGCATTGGCCAACGAACGAGGGTGGAAAAAGTCCGACTTGAAAGAAAGCAAAGAAACACGTATTGCAGGTATTGTGTGAGATGGTGTGCTATTTTTTGCGTCAAACCTTCCCTTACAAATAAAAAAGCTATGCAAGTAAGGTAACGTTCAGTGAGCGTTGCATTGCAACGACTGGGATGCCTTCAAGTGCTCAATATCCATTGACAAATGATTACAAGTGTGCCAATTTGCTTTGAATGAGTTTGCCAAGGAGCTTTGAAAGAAAGAGAGGAAGTTTTCAAGAGACTTGGAACATCTTTTCAGGTTCCTGGGAGGCTCATTGAAGATGTCTCTACTTGAATAGGGACCAAAATTGAAATGGAACGAAATCCCATTTTCTCATACATCAAGCTGTCAGGATTTCGCCCAACATTTGCAAGCCCAGTTAATGAGTCGTTTCAAAAACGAAGCACTAAATTGTACGTTAACTGACCTATTCCACATTTTACCTCACCCCCTCCCCCTCCCTAAAAAAATAAAAAAATAAATGATATCTCTGTTCCAATTTCGATGAATGGCTTTTCATGCATTGTTCATGAGACCTGTTTGAATGAGAGTGTGCACTACGTGGGACAATCAACAACAATTGAAGGGTTCCCGTGTTATCGGGTTAAGAGTCTGGTAACCTGTAATTAGGAGACAAAGGGTGGAGCAAGTCAGGAACAAATCTTGGCAGACAAATACCAATTGTTGTTGTCGTCGATTCCCAAGACGGGAATGAGGTCACTCAAGACAACCCCCCTCCCCGCCCCCCTCCCATATACACACACACACCTCCGTCCAAAGTGCAAAAGAAAAGGGAAGAAGAAAACCTTTTGGCAATGGGTGATAACTGATAAGACACGAGAAAGACGATTTTTCCGCCAAACAAGTTCGCTTGGGCTTTTCAATCGGAGATTACACAAATGGACTTTCCTGCATTGCACTCGGTTGTGCTTCTTGAGGGTGGATGTGCCAAAAGAAGATGGACGGGTATAACAAATGGCAATTATCAGCTTACCAGAGCTGGTACAATCCCTTTACATACATTCTTTTACATTTGTAAACCTGTGTTCCATATTATGAACACTTGGAAGGTCGAACCTCACACTCTTTGGTGGAAACTGTGTCTAAAAACCTGAAATGAGCTGTAGTGGAGGAGAGTCACTTCTATTCACTGAATTATTATCTTATCCAACTATCTTCAACAAGGTTTTCCCGTGGCACCACACTCACTTTAGTATGAGCAAAAAAAACTAGATAAACACACTCAGCCGTCTTTTTCACCCTCAAAAAGTGTTCCTTCAAGTTCGTGCAACTCTGACTTACAGTGCCAAACTCCGACGAGCCCTGGGCCAAATTGTACAACAGGAAACAAGAGCCTCGATCGGACTTGGGCTCGCACGTAAAGATAGAACCAACGGTGAATTGCGCTGCCAAACGGCGTTACTAGAAAAGCTCTCGGAAGAACATGGAAAGTGGAACAGAAATTTTGGAGAAAAGCTGGAAAAGGCATTGCAAACAGGCTCATGAGAGCTGACCCCAAAACTAGAGTGAAATTGAAGATCAAAAGAAATCTTTTCTTCTCCAAAGTCACAACTTGTACACAAGAACATGTGCCAGACAGACAATATGAAGGGTCAGCAGAACAGGAAGTGGTGTGGTATCATGTAACAGTACAAATAGCCCTCTGTCGAATTGAAGAGCTACGCTTGTTAAGACACATCGATGGATTGGAATTGTATGCTGGTCATACAAAAAAATGTTCAGGCCTCAAAGTCTGGAAATGCGAGATGAAGGATCATTTCTCCAATGCGGATGGATCAGTCAGAGTTGTCTATACACACATATTGTGGACGATGTTGATCGCTAGCTAGAGGGCAGATTGGAAAGTGACTTGTATTGTACGAAAACCTATGATCAGTGTTTAATACAAAGTGTTCTAATAAGAAAGGAGCATGTGATCAAAATGGTGAAAATTATACAAAAAGCCTCCTGCTCTTAGGAATACTCAATTTCACCTTTTTTAGTTTCATTGTCGCAGCTGCCAGTCAAAATAACGTTATAGAAATTAATTGAGAAAGCACCAAAAGTGATTTTTCTCCATTGGTTACTCGAACATTCAGCGATAGAGTGAAAAAGTTGTAATTGATCAATCACTAAAAATTGAATGGTTAACATTTCTTGCTTTCAATAGTCAAGGCAAACGATGTGATAAACCTTGACTTGATTTTCTACTGAAAAATCTCAAAAGTGCAACTAAGAGTCTGAATAAACTAAGGCACGGAAATTTTTTTTAAAGAAAATGTATATATTTATGGCGCTCGGGGAAAAAAATGTTTTTGAGAGCCAAATAATCACTAAAGAATATTTTTTAAGACACATAAAAAGACAACATTAAAATAATTTTGCAAAAGTTTCAAGCAATGACCAAAGGTTTCAATATCTTTCATTGTTTCAAGGTTTTGAAACTAAAAGGCCTTCAAGTTGTGTCGTAAATTGGATTATTAATTAATATCCAAAACCATGCAGGTTTTTAGATCAAATCTGGTTCCTGTGGGTGCTTCATTTTAGCTATCCCTTTGTGTGAAGAAACCTGGACTAAGATGTAAATATCTTATATTTGCTCTTTTGCGCGGAAAGTATTGAGGTTCTATTTGCATTTTTAGGAAAAAATTGAGCTTTTGCCAAAAAGGCAAGCAGGAATAACGCGAGAATTAGATAACAACTGCTATATTGTAGCAAACCAAGAAATTTGGCACAATGCAGTATGCAGTATTTAAAGGAGGTGCAAAACGTATCTCTTACAATACGTCTTCAAAAGTATCCATGAGCTTTTTCCTCAACCAGAATTCAGAATTAATTTTGATGAATGTCAATGTTTTCATTTTTGAGTCCTCCAATCCATCCCCCCCCCAACACACACATGCCACATGCACCTTTTCTCAACAAAATTATCGGTCCTGAGAAAAATATTTTTTGCTGACAAAATCCTCCAAAGGAAATTAGATTTGCATCTTTTTTCTCTCAGCCCTGATTATAACTAATAAGAAGCGTCTATGAATGTGAAATGGAAGAAAATAGTATCAATTTGTCAAAATGCACCCGAAGATGTCACATTATGTGATAAACTTAGAAATCCGCTCTCTACTGATCACATTTGCTCAAATCAGTTCCTAGTCTAGGATTGCCAGGCTAGGGCGCCCTTCCAATCACAAAGCTTGATATAGTGAGGGGTGGGTAATAAGAGCTAGACCACGACTGGTAACCCTGACCGATGGTAGAATAGTACCTAAATACTACCACATCTCCATCCATCAAAGGTGTCTATTAGTGAACCGGAACAATGGACATATGGGGCTTACCTTTTTTGTGTCTAGTGAACGTACATATACTCACTCATTAATGAGAGTGAAATAGAGGTAGGAGAGAAAACAATAATTGTACGTGGGGTTTATGATACAAATTAGCAAAAGTGTTACCTTGGCAAGCATTCAATCGAGTTTATAATGAGGACATGGAGTCGGCATTACTATCATCAATACTCGCAAATAGGGGGTTCAAGTAATTGCTCATTTGGATCGCGCTAGAGTTCTTGACTATATTGTAATAATTGAATGATAAACGGAAGATAGTTACATCAAAAGCATAATAAGATCACTCCAGATGAAAAGTGCTATCAAAATTGACAAATATGTTTTTATTTCGTCCAATGAAAAGGACCACGAATTCGGGTCTATTTGTACATGATGGACAGTAATCCTCCTTTACAACACTTAAAGAAGTAGTTTTTGTGTTTCATTTTAACCTTGAACACCCAAGCAAACAAAGTCAGTGGTTACCACGCCAAAACTATTTATGCCATTGGATTCAGCCCTAGCACTTGGATTTTGGACAACTCTCTTTATTTCTTTCTGCCTGAGGCTTCTGTCTGGAAAATCAAAATAATTTGAACAAAATTTTCAAATTTTCAACAATCTTGCAAGAAAATGTGCTCCAAATTTAGAATTGGTTAACTCATTGTCTTGACATAATGTCTTATCTTTAACCCGTGCCAGAACAACATACAGATGCTAAAGTTCAGAATAGAAAAATGAAATGCCTAGAAGGACACCCAAAAGAGAATTATAATTGGCTCTAAACTTGGCTCATTCTTCTTGGATTTACAAATCTGTACACGTTTTGCAGATATCGATTTTATCTCCCGCTCTCACGATCAGAGAAAAGGCAAATTGGAAAGGCTTTCTATTCCATGGAGGATTGAATATAAACACCTATCCAAAATGATTGGAAGATCTCCAATTTCATAGCTTGCAATAATAAGGTTGAGTTCGAGGTTTGAATCAATAAGAAATGGGCTGGAGAGAACGGCATTTCGAATTTTTTTGTCGTACTTTTAAGCACAACTTCAGAGGATATCTTCATTACTCGTGGCTCTTACCAAAGGCAACCAATTCCACGTTGAGGATTGCCAGACCAGTGCAAAAAATCCACCCATTTGAAGAGGAAACCTTACCTCTTAAAATCATAGTTGGGAATGATAATAACTAAGCTGAGGCTTTATTGTAGGTTTCGATATTCAGCCCGTCAGAGCGCGCTTTCCTGCATTCCGTGAGGTTTCTTTCCATTTTCGTTACATGTAACGCGCGACTTTTTGAGTAACGCTAGCAATAACGCGTTACTTTTCTAAAAACAGTAACGGTAACGGAAAGGATTTTTAGCGTTCATGATTTTTTAAAATTCCGTCTCAAATGCAATGGCTTACTTGCCACTGCTGCGATCAAATAAATAAGCCGGGAATCATTTATCTTACTTCATTTTCACTAAACGTTATAAAATGGCGTAAATGGTTTTTTGCAAGAGAAACAGTAAAGCGCTTCATTTTCACTAAACGTTATAAAATGGCGTAAATGGTTTTTTGCAAGAGAAACAGTAAAGCGCTACTTTTTTCGGTATCGGTTTAAGCAGGCCCTGCTCTTGGCAGATCATAGGTACTATGTGTAAAACAAAAAAAAAGAGAATCACTGAGTAGGAAAAGCTAACGGTGTTTGTGCATTCCCTTTCTTCCCTGGCGCCCCTTTTTAGGCATGATTGATTACGTAGTAATGGGTCTAGCATACAAATAACGAAGTCTTTTGGATCACTATTTGGATGTGTGGGTCAGATCAGGCCTGTGTGTCTATCTTTACATATTCGACAGTTACCAACCACCATCATTTTGACTCTAGATGAGTGTGAAATTATCTCATTTCAGAATTTATGACCTCGTGCAGTACCCGAAAAGAACTCAAGACACATGACTAAATAAATTGGCGCTTCTTTCAACCACCCGTGACTTTACTAGGTGTATAAAGGGTGGAGGTAAGGAAACAAATTAGATTAAGATATAGAAGGAGACGAGCGTCACTTCAGCATGTGACTCCGTACTGTTACATTTTTATGGTAAGTACGTATCATATAGGTTGATAAACTAAAGGCAGATCATGTGCCGGCTTCAATCAACGGCCATTAACTCCTGTTTGAAAACTAGAGAGGTATAGTCTGAAAGGAGCTCCAGTGCAGCATGTTCTAAAACGGGATAGCCTGAGCCTAGTTTCTTAAAGCCAAGGAGTGAATCTTATGAGAAAATATCCAACTTTAGAATGATAGTACGACCTTTTCTCGAGGTCGCTGTGGTTGCTGAAAAAGTGAGCGCGACATGAACTAGAATGTCTAAAAGGGGGCGCCACTAAGGAACGTGGTAAACAAATAGCTACGATGAGGATCTCCCATTGATTCTTGACATATGTTGAGCGCGTCTCTGCCAACCTCATCGTGGGCCCCTACTTTCAGGGGATGTTTTTGGGGAAAGTTTTGAGATCTTTGAACAATATCGCATTTTCTTCACTTTAAATTCTTTGCGAGTATTTTGCGTTTTGCTGCCCATTGACCCCNTCCAACTTTAGAATGAAAGTACGACCTTTTCTCGAGGTCGCTGTGGTTGCTGAAAAAGTGAGCGCGAAATGAACTAGAATGTCTAAAAGGGGGCGCCACTAAGGAACGGGGTAAACAAACAGCTACGATGAGGATCTCTCATTGATTCTTGACATATGTTGAGCGCGTCTCTACCAACCTCATCGTGGGCCCCTACTTTCAGGGGATGTTTTGGGGAAAGTTTTGAGATCTTTGAACAATATCACATTTTCTTCACTTTAAATTCTTTGCGAGTATTTTGCGTTTTGCTGCCCATTGACCCCCTGTCAGATGATTATTAATTAATTAGATTGAATCGTCTAGCGATCCTCGCAATTTACTCTTACTCTCTTTAATGCAGTTTCTTACTCATCTATCAACTCCTTGAGGGATTGATGATATCTCATCAGATATGTACTTCCATCTACTCATTGCGAAAAAAGCAAATTTGGGTTGCCTGCCTGCGACGTAACAAATATGAGGTCAATGGAATTAACTCAGGTTGCTTCAAAACTTGCTTCATTTTCATTTTATTTATTATAAAATATTATAAACAAAGCGATTGATTGAAGCCGGAGCGTATGTTGTCATTTCAACCCACCAAGGGCTAAACATTAAATCAAAATACCTTTAGCTCCTGTGTCCTTGACTTTATCGAAATATCGCTCTACTAGGTAGTTCACAGCAGTAATTCATGTCCTGCTGGCCCCTTGATCTATCATAGTTTAAGAACCATGGGTTTCAATATTCGATACGAAAAAGCCACACCATTCATAGATTAGGCAACCTTAAAGGGCTCAAGATCAAAATAGAAGCTCTAAATAAGCAACACTAGGACGCAGAATTGTATTACGTGCTAGTATACGACCGAAATGCCTAGCTAATCGCTTGAGGACCCATCTTTACAATGTATAGTTTATTCTCGGTTTCGTTATTCAATACATCTATCAAACTCTAAAAATTATTCTTTTACCTTGATGTAATTAGCCTTGGCTTTAAAGCTATTTTGGTAGGAATATAGGAGTTGTCGTGGAAGAATTTTTACACCAATACTTAGGTAGTGGCACAAACACCACGGGTGATAGAAAACGTATTCAACCCAGAGCCTGCAAAACACTTTACGTTTAACTGTTCATTGTGTTCTCATCTCACAGCTTTTAGTTAATAAATTGTTTTTTTTTTGTCACTGAAAACTAATACTGCATCAAATTGCAACGTAAGAAAGCCCCAAAAGATTAAGAACTTAGTAACCATAGAGAGCATTCAAAACATCTCTCTGATTTTGCCATGGAGTTCTCTAAAATAAACCCTGCAAATCGGCAAAGACGACAGAAAAGCGGAGGGATGGAGATTTAATTTATGTATTCCATTGGTCGTTCCACCCTGATTTACTGACATACCTGAAAGGGAAAGATAACGTGATTAGTTGACAGTGTTGGGGATGTTTCCCTCAGGATTAGCAATTCATTATGGATTTCGCGGTTGTTTGCACTCTTCTTCAAGTTTCAAGCTTAATCTCCTAGGTTCAGCATCCAAGAGAGGGTACGTGGGTGGGTGTGGGCCCGTCTAGGGTTTGTGCTTGATGCCGCTGAGACGTTTTCCGTGCTCTTTGGAACGAGTTTCAATCTAACTTTTTTTATTGGGACGCTGAGATAACCTGGCACCACTTTGTTCTTCTTCATCGTTCTTGTTCTTGGAACCGTCGAGCGAAGGAGGCCCACCCGAGGAACGATGGATTTGAGCCTATATATCTCTGGGTTTGGGTTGCCAAATTGAAGGTGCAGGAATATCTGATAAGACGACGTTCCTTCACCTTGGAGCGAGTAGGGCCCTTCTGATTTTGCCTACGCGAAGTTTTCCCTGATGACCCTTTTGTGCGACGACCGAGGCCAGCATGGAGCACTTTTCGAGGATCCCCTCCTCGAGCACGACACTTTACCAGGGGATTGAGCAAATAGTGGCACATTTGTCACCATGTGGGTCACTCGATCCAAAGACACCCGTCCAGACTAATGGAGTCCCACATTCAAAATCCCTCGTGAATCATGGACCAAATCATATGGTCCATCCTCCATCCAGTCCACAGATTGTGCCACATTACGTACATAACGTATACTACTACATTTACTGTACGTAGACCCAAGGACCTCAATGGATTCAACCCCATGCAGACGACACAAATACTACAATCGTTGACCGTAACCTTGAAACCACAGCAGGCGGCCAAATACGAAATTCAAGAGCCTCCCAAGATGCCAAAGCTCTTTTTGCTTCCTGAACACCGAACCAATTCAAATATGTACTAGAATAAACTAGCCTATACATTAAGCCAAAATATGTCCCATTATGAGATTGGTTTCAAATCGAAGTCATAATCATTCCCACAAGGACCCACCCACGCCCAGCAATTGGGTCTTGATAAAATAGTTTGTCCGTCAAAAGGGGGACCTTAGTGTTTTGGTCCACTTTCGTGGACCCATTAAGTTTTATGATCCTCTCTTCAGTGGATGATTTCTCGCCCTTCACAACGAAACAACCCTTTCTCACTGGCAAAAAAATGCCAAATGGTGAACAGAAACCCTGAAATTTGCTCTGGAACGGTGCCATTAAGGCCCAAAACCAACGAACCAATTCTTTGGAGTGCTTCTTCCAGACAAAATCCTTTTGTTATGAATGAATAAATCGTTTCATAAGTCACTCCTAATGATCTCGAGGTGTGGCTTGAAAAAGGATGAGTTGCTTTGTATTTCGGCAGTTATTTCTACTTTCTCAAAGAGGAAGGACTCTCCTTGCATCTTTCAACTACTTTTGGAGTGAGGTGTTTTACGCGAAGAAAGGCCCACATAAGGGATACACGAAAAGACGCCCATTTTCGTCAGTGCTTGATTGGTTCTCCCGCTTCATCGAATTTCTCGGATCAAGATTGTGTTTTGTTGCTCCATCGTTCCAAGAGCTAGCGCCCGTGGAACAACTCAAAGATCGTTCCAAATAATGCGTAACCGTTCAAGCGAGCCAAAGTCAAGCAGCCTTTTG
>NC_081449.1:2592615-2592981 GCF_007210705.1 Tigriopus californicus | reverse complement strand
CATCGTTCCAAGAGCTAGCGCCCGTGGAACAACTCAAAGATCGTTCCAAATAATGCGTAACCGTTCAAGCGAGCCAAAGTCAAGCAGCCTTTTGGGGGGAATGGAAAAAGATGGTGGAGTCCCTGTGAAGACAACAAGGTGAGAAACTGGCTGGAATGAAGGGTGTGTGTAAATACGGCATTTGTCTTCATCTTCCACTCGACTGGCTATTGATGATAGGAACTGCAAACAATCCCAATATCAAGACCCGGCAACTCAAGGATCATTGGAACTCATCATTCTGACCGGTCATAGACCACTTCCATGATGACCCGTGAAGTTCCAAGTTTGTAACCGTCTGGATAGGAGAAAAAACCCCATTGGGCA
>NC_081449.1:2579864-2592587 GCF_007210705.1 Tigriopus californicus | reverse complement strand
CTTTTATCCCATAGATTAGAAACTTTTACCCCCGACGTGCGTACAAAGCCGCTATTATCCATCGGCAAGTTTTTTTCTTCCCGTCGTCTGAGAAAAAGTGGAGTACGAAAACGAAGGAGAAGGAGAAGATGTCCGGATGAACAATCGGAACGAAGGCAGGGACCCTTTTTAGGGAGGTCTGTCCCCGGAACTAGATTCCTGATGAGTAAGAACGAGGGTGAATTTCCTTTACCCAAATTGCTCTTCCATCTTCCTGAGGAAATACGAGACGGACAAACGCTGAAGTCTCTTAAACGTCTGCTCCTCTTGGACCACGAATCTAAAGACTTGGGAACCACCTTTCACTACGTACTTGAACTAATTTGGATTCCCCGAGGTTTTGAGTGGAAATGCCTCGTTGGTTCAATGGTTCTGACTCGCATTTATGCAAATTTTTGCCTCGTCATGCAAATACCAAATTTCGCCAAAGGAGCCTTTTTGCGCTCAAGGTCCTTTTTGTCCCCGGTCATATGTTTGCCTATGTAGTCGGGAGTATGCTATCTTATGACACAAGAATGATGTACAACTGAGACTAAAAGGGACAGTTTGCGGGACGTCCTCTCACCTAACGTTCTGGTCATCCTCACAAACCCAGGCCAAGCCTAGTCCACATTCTGTACACACTTTCTTATCAGGGTATTTGAGCAGAGAGATTTGCAACCGAGGGAGAAAGAGAAAGAGAATAGGGCCAAAAAGAGTAAAGGTCCGTCGTACAGGGGCATTTGAGGATGGAGATCGTCAACAGTAGAGTCACGGGGAAGATTGTATGAATCAAAATGATCAATAACAAAGAGGCGAGTAGACTGACATGATATTCAAAGGACATTTGGGCCTGAGTTGACCAGCAAACTTTTGTCATTTCAACGTTGCTTTCTTCATGACGCTGGGCAGACTACTCCTCACAGGGGTTATAATGCGTTAAGTTTTTGACATGAATACAGAAACAAATCTTGGTATTTTTGTTGTCCTGCAAAATCATAAGGAACAAGTCTTATTTGTGGGTTTGATGTAAATCCACCTCAGATTAATAACTTTTAATGTCACAAAAGTGAAAGATCATTTTTCATATTCTTTCAGAATTTCAAAACCGGTCAAAATTGTAGATGGCATCACAGAAAATACAAAAATTGTAGATTATTGATAAAATATCGGCAATATTAATGTTACATTTGGTTATGCATTCACCAAAAATTAAACACATTTTTGATGAGATATTCAAAGCCTAAGTTCACTAGGTATTTGAAGCTATCTCTATGTACTTGCTAAAATAACGTTTGGCCTTGAATGACCTGAAGCTTGTTAATCGAAGCATATTTTCATCGCAAGTATTTTTACATACAAAAGGACTTCTTTTGCATGCGGCAGATTGATGTGACGATGTTCCATATTTACATAGGATCCAATGGAAAGTCATTGGGGTGTTCAATTCATCCCAAATCAATGGGTCTCATCCATGAAGGACTTGGGTGTAGTCCTCCAAGATAATGGAAATTTTGATGTGCATATCCAGTTGAAGGTGGGTTAAGCTTTTCAAACATGTGGTTGGATATATCGCACGTTTAAGTCCAGAAATAGCATCACGATGCTAACTCTGTACAAGTCGATTGTTCAGCCGCATCTTGAATATGCCTCTCCCATTTGGGCTGCAATTAGTTCAGCAGATTTGCAAAAGCTCGAGCAGGTCCAAAGATGTTTTTCTAGGAACATAGAGGATATGACTAAAGAAGTTGGGATCATACTATATTCAGAGAAGGTACGAAAGGTATTTGATAATGTTACGTCTTCAATTCACAATTTCATATTATATATATATATATTGCATGGTAGGCCTACCGATTTTTGACCAAAGATTTATTGTCTAAACTGAGAGGCACACAATGAAATATAGAGGAAATGGAAAAGAAAACTATTGATGACTAAAAGAATACAACAATAAACCACAGAAATGAATATCGCGAAACTTGAAAAGGCCCACAAAACGAACAGTTTTAGCAGAAATGCTGACGTAAAACGGACCCCAGAGCCCAGTTCTTTAAAGCCAAGGAGTGAATCTTAGATCGAGAAAAGATCCAACTTATGTAGAAAAGTACGACTTTTTCTCGATCTAAAATCTGCTCTTGCGCTTTAAAAGACTAGACTCAGGTTTACCAGTGGCTTTACTGGCAAGGCCCAGAGCTTGGGATTCTATATTGGGCTAGCTAGGAAGCGTTTGTGCATGTATCAAGGGATCGAAAATAAGTGAGTAGCATTGTGGAAAGCTACCAAATGAAGCAATATGTAAAGGAAACCAACCGTTGGGAATGGCAAAACCACATCATGCCTCCTGACTTATCATCACTACTCAAATTTTCATGCCACCAATTCGCTATTTTAGATCTAGTGAACAAAGAACTTAGTAGATTTGGTGTGGAGCAGATTGTGGGATGAACAGCTAAAAAGATCCACTTGATTCACCCAACAAATGGACAGTTGATCTTATCCTAATAAAAGATGATTCACTTTAGATAGTGCCTTGAGCAATTTTGCTCTGAATAATACATAGAGGCAGACATAAGTTGGCCCTCCAGCATACGGATGGGACAGGAAAAAATTAACAAATCCTTGTCTATTCTGAAAGTATCAAGGTTACAAAATAATGCATTGTGACTATTTCATAGAATCAAACAACACTTTTAAGGAAGCATCATTGTCCAACAATAAATATAGATAAATTTAGAACGGTTTCTCATCCAAAATCGACTCACTTACATGGAGTAAGTCTGAGTCCGTTTCCAAGCACATTTTTAGAACACGACACGAAATTTAGACCGTTGCAATTAAAGGCCAATCTCCTTGATAACATTTACTTGTGCACTAAAGTAGTTCGCTTCCAAGTTGTATTCTCAAAACTTTTCGTGACAAACCCACAATGGGCAAAGGTTCAGATTCTCCATATTCATTTCCTCAAACTTTGACCCTCTCTCCTGCGTTTCCGCAGCCACATTTTGGGGCCAAAATTTGGTAAAATTCAATATGTGTTAAATTCATTCGATGAATATGGGATACATTATTTTACATTACCAAATAAACAACTCAAGGAAAAGAGGGGAATATCATTCATTTACACAGCCTGATCACAATGCCATTTTTTTGCCTAAAAATATGTTCAACAATGAGGTCCTCTTAAATGCATTTCTGTGCAAAGGTCCAAAGCTCAAACGAGCCTTGCCCACAAATACCATCTTAGCAATGAAACGTAAGAAAGAATTCCTGTCGCAAGGACCTACGTAGAGTGCAATAGGAAGGGTATGACGATCTGGATAACAAGTGGAACAGAACATAGTAATTGCGAGGAACCACGGATGAATACCTCGACCATTGTTTCAGTATACCTCTGTTTTCCTTATCTTCGTGTTGACCAATGCCGCAACATTCCCCCTTCATTAGACACGAGGGATAATACTACATGCCACTGATCTTGATCAAGGTCTCAATCATTTTCTCTTTAAAGGTGTTTGGTGTACTTGAACACAAAGTGGAACAATGTAGTAAAAAAGTATATCTAGCTCTTGTTCACAATTCTGAGTTAGGGCGGCTTCACAGCACGATGGAAACCCAGGCTTGAATCCGGTTGGAGGATGGAAGTGGGACTAGTGATGGGGAGAGTCCAGCAGAGGACTCGAGTCTTTCACTGTACTCCAGTCTAACAAAAGGCTCATTTGCGAAATTTAAACCAAAGAATTAGGTTTTTTGACAACTCCGGATTTGAGTCTTTTAGAAAGGACTCGGACTCTAGTTTGAACTTGCCCCATCACCAGTCCTTCGTCCATCCGGTTCCATCAAAATGGATTCAATCCTGGTTTTCCATCGTAGTGTAAAGCCGCCCTTACATGGTTGTTTTGCCAGGATCGAACTGATTTATTCCCTCGGGATTGAATTGTGCTCATTCATGCGTTTGAGGCAATGCCATAAATTGTTAACCCTTTGCCAATGGCAAATTAGTTTTCGGGGGTGGCTACAAAACCCGGCAATATCACTTAATTCAATCAACCCCTACATTCAAGTTGATGAAATCCTATCGATCCCGGAATAGCAACGTTACCGTATAAGTAGAAACTTTCCTTTTGTTCTCAAATAGTTTCTTTTCGGTTGCGGAGGCCTGTTTTATACAACTCTTTCCTCGAAGTTAGGGGCTTGGACGTTAACTGGTATGAAAATATACTCGCCAAAGTGGTGAGCGAATGTTCATACTGTGTAACGTCCAAGTCTTAACTGAAAAAACTCGCCTCTGGACAACAAATAAAAATGTCACCCATGTAGATTAACATATGATTGGCTACAGATTAAGAGTTATTTCTTAATTTTGACTCTTTCTCAATTATTCGAATTATTGTTTCATTCTATATTAAGATATCAATGCCTCGCCTTGTTAGACAGTATTAAACAATCACTCCTAGAAAGCAAACTATCAATTATCAGGTTGAAAAATTGTACGTGGCTAGGTGCGAAACGCTTTCAAACCAGTATTGCTCATGAAGTTAGATTACATTTAGATTCATAGGTTGTTTAAATGGGCGTAAAGTTGTAATCCAGCTTCATTTGTTGAGTGCAAAGCCTCTTCTCTACAAATATTGTTTACAAGTTCCCTCTAAAATTGACGCATCTTTTCGTCAATAATCAGTAACGCATAGCCGTGGAATAAAAACCGCATAGGTCTCGATGACAAATCATATACTTTTCCAAATTCACGTGCGGTAATCTCGTCTGTGAACGTTACACAAATATCCATGAGTAATGCAAAATGTTAGGGATTTCAAAACATCACATCTCTAACAAAGGTAACTCTCAAATGGATCGATGGTTGTGAATTCCAGACTTGAAATTGGATTAGTTTATGGTTGATTGCAAGGCCAATAAGTGCTAATGATAACATGCATAGGGTACATTCAGTATATTTTCTGGTCGAAATTGCTTATTTTTTGCTTGTTTGGAGAGCAATCAAGTTTTTAACTTGGCTCGTTCGTTGTAACACTGTGAGGTGATCCCTCAGTAACTGTATGTACAGCCGTTTAGCTCGGTAAGATTCTGGCGTTCTCTAAGTTTCTTCACACTCATTTTGACAGCCTTTGTCAATCAAGATTGCGTACACATGTATAATGCTTCATGTTATCTGTCAGGAATATCATCAAAGACCTAACATTTTGCTTGGCAAATTGGTAAATATTTAGCAGGAGGGCTCCAGTGTGATGTGTTGCTATATCTCTCATCATGAGTTGCTTAGTATCGCTAATGCTTTCTCCGTCACTTCGAAATTTCCCTTTTCTGCGAAGAGTTCCATGGAACACCAAAAGATGACGCTATTGCTGGACTTTTCTTAATCATCACAATATTGAACGCCCTCTACATGATCCCACAGTAACTATTACAACAAGTTCTTCATGACACATGCTTCATGTTTGAAAATGAAAAAATTTTTTTTTTTTTTTTTAACTACTTTGTTCGTTATTATTATTGAGCCCGAAAGAGCCCGATAACTTGGCGTTTACTCTGTACATAAGGGGAATTGAAATATTTCTCCTGGAAGTGATCCCATTTTTGTCATCATTTGTTGTCTGGAGCGAACTTGTGGCTTATTTACTAAAGCGAACTTTTTAACAACTGTTTACATGTTTATCTCTGTTTTCGAATAGGCCAAACTCGAGAATCAAGAGAGTTTAACCACGAGTTTTGACATCTGACAACAAATGTTTAACACACTAGTTTTCTTAGGTGTCAAAAATATTTGGCTGAAACCTGAACCTTCAACAGAGACGTGTTCAAACAAAGTTTGGTTGGTTGAAATGTTCCACAAAACAAATTACTGTCATTCCAAGGACCTTCATTCATCTTGGAGGCTCAAGTGGATGATTGGTAAAGGCTTAACGCCCTACATTTGTCCCTTGGGTCGAGTCGTAAATGAAAATATATTATTGATTGGAGTGGATATGACTGGAAAAGGCTGCCAAGGTCAAAGGTCCTGAGACAAGGCCAAGTGAATAATTGCTGGCACAGCTGCTGTTCCAAGAAAAGGGAAAAGGCGGCCCTCAAATGCGTCACAAAACATATACGGTTCACAGGGTACACTGGATGATAAAAAGAGCCCATTACGATATCCCGAGATTCCATCTCAGGATCTCATGCCTCCTTTATGAACGATTGAGATCACTTTGGGCTCTTGGGATTGCGGAGAAGTTTCATTCATGATCAATCCATTTCCATGGAACAATGATTCTCACCCCGAATATCGGAAGGAATCTTACCTTGAGGTTCGACTCCCATGATCAATTGGGTCATTGGTGGTGGCTTTGGAATCGTGGGCATCTTAAAACCCCCTGCATTAGACGATTCGGACCCTTGCGAGATGGACCTACGGGCACGGGATCGCTCTCCAATGTCCCCAACATCCTCGAAGGACACGGTTGAATGTCGATGCATTTTGAGGGCCAAAACCAGGAGACAATATCAATGAGCTACTCTTCTACATGTTTTATGAGTGACTCAGGTGCGAATTGCTCGGAGACTGCAGTTTTTATGAGTTACTTCTCTCGTTAGAATTAAACTGTCATAGTTCCACTTGGAGATCCGAGCTTGGCAAAAATGGTTCCTCTTGGCATGCGGTCGTTCCAACCAAGGTTAGAACCTTTTTTTCAAGTCCAAATGATGGGAAGGTCTCCCCCGTCAAATGAGATGAAATTTGCCGGGTAAAATATCGTCCTGCGACAAAAGTTCTTCCGTCTAGGTTCTGAAGAATACGACTCCCAAATAAAAAAAGAAGACCTTCAGTTTGAAATCAAAAGCCTCATTTTGATGCCGTATCCATGGTAGTCCACGGTTCTAAGCGAGAACTCTTCGTGGTGAATCAAGGTCTGGGTGTCATATTTCATGTTTCCAGCCAACGTGTGTTTTCTTTCCCTTTTATGTAGGTTTCGGCATTGGCCTTGTGTACGTACGTACAGTATATCTTCATTACTGGCCTCCTTCGTGTGCGGGATTGAAAAGCAGGCAGCCAAGGAGCAACTTTCCATATGGATATGAAGTTGGTCCAATTCTTTGAAAATCCTCTAATGAAGGAATGTGGCCTCGCTTGAAAACTTTATCCATTAGTTTATAAGATAAGGTTAATTTAATGACTTTGAAGGACACATGGTTTCACATCATTGGGCAATTTAGCACTGGAATGAGTGACTTCGAAGCAAATTCACACTCATTGCCCCCCATCAAATTTGGAGCTCGATTGTTAGCCATGAATGCAGCTCTCACCCTATTTCATCAGCTTCAACTTGAGTTACAACTTTCGCGTGCGTATGTTTTAAGGTATTCCAATATCCAAGATGGATGCAAAGTTGTATGAGATTAGTTTGGCATGGAGTTCATAAATCGACAAACTTCCTTGCTTTGTTTAGTCTCAGCGAGGCCACTTTTTTCGCCATTGACCTCGAAATTCAAGTCCTATGCCTTCTCTGTTGGTTGGTATGTCGCGAAACAAGAAAACTCATGGTCGGTGGCGGATACGTCTTCGGCTATCATAGTCCCAAAGGTACGACTTCATCTGAGAATAAAGGCCCCCGAAACCATTGTTTTTCTCTTTAGTGGAACCAATGGAAACCTAAGACTGTTACAAACCAGACCCATGTTGTACAGGGTGACCGCGAGGTATGTGTTTGTTGATAGAACAAGATGTGTTTATTGAAGCGATTTCTTTACTTCAAAAAGATATATCATGTGTCAGCACTCCTTTCGTTTCAAAATTGGTTTGATTGTAATCTGAAATCCAAGCCAACAAGAGTTGAAGCTACAGAACTTGGTATCCAATTCACAATTTATTTACAGTGTTGCATTGGCTATAAATTTCAACAGTGTAAAATGTCAAAGAAGTTTGCTTTTTTCTCATGAACACCATCGAAAATTGGTCTCTGTCCATTGATTGAGTCTAATGGTGGTAATAATAGGCGGTGCGATGTTCAACACGAAAATGTAAGCCAACGTTTAAATGGTCCTCTTTGAAAAAGAAAATGGATGAATGATCAGGGTGTCGATCAGATTTTATCAACATACTTGATACTCGACTGATATCAATCCCTGGCTTATGTGTAGACTCTGTGGCTTCATTTAGGTATTTGCTTAAGTTCAGAGATCTATGTGAATGGCAAAAAAGCAGGCTCCTTCAATAGGCCTAAGATTGTGCAATTGCACTTTAAAAAAGGAGCTATTTTGGCGAAAAAACATTAACTCGTTGTTATCAGATGAATTTTGCGCTACGAATAAAACAAAATTGACATCCATTTTAATTCTTTTAAAAAGCAATCCTGTATAATATTTATACGTACACCATCTTTCCTTCACATTTTTACTCCATGACATGACCAATTAAGATATTATTATTATTATTATTATTAATTAATCCTTAAAACGCAACACCTATGAAAGAAGTTAATTGGTACATACCAAAGCGCTGAATCAAGCAATTTGGTGCATACGCGTTATAAATTTCACTCCACTGTACAGAGATACAGAATCAGGAGCAAATGATTAAAAATAGCTACACGAAATTTAAAATGAAAATGCCTTTTGCAACGGTTCTTGTCAATTCTCTATCAAAAAACCTACCCATCACCAAGCCTTTGTTAATGAAAATTTCAATTTCGTTTCCTGGCACTCCATTTTGAAGTGAAGCCCATTGCTTTTCCTGTTAGCGAGCATTCCTCGAGATAACTGAGAAAAGATGAGATCAACCACCCGTATATCTGAACACCCATTGAACACTCCCGGACCAGCCGTTAGAGTAGCCTACTATTCCTGTTCCATCTGCCCTTTGGAAAGTGTGTGTGAAGGTAGTGGGTACTAGGTAGTACATAGTCCCATTTTAGCTAGCCACTAAGAAAAGGGAGGCAGGGGTAAAGCGAGACTTAATAATTTCCCTCGGGAAAACCCGATGGGCAACTAGGAATGCAGGACATGAAATGGCCTGGCTGGGATGGCTCTGAAGGTGTTCGAGGGCGGAATAACTACGATGAAAAATGAAAATCAGGCGTCCGGCAGCTTGATGCGTGTCCGAAATGACCGTGAAATTGCATTTATGCCCGAGGAAGTAAAAAGAAATGCGTTTCTGATGTAGAAATATTGTGGGTTGGTTTGCAATGAGAGATGAAAAAAGCACTGTAAATCTTACTTTGCCTTGAAGTGTAAATGTACCAACAGATATTACATATAACAAAATAATTATGTGAACTGTCCAATTTCCTTTTTAATTGTCATTCACACAAATCTCTTCAGACTGTGCCAGACAGAGAACGCCTAGAATAGGGACAGGGAGGTTGACATTGAGAATGAGTTACTTCGATCCGAGTCAATGCATTTTATTCTATTTCAAATGAGATTGGTCGCTGTGGTTACATATTTCAGGTTTTAGCTTGATCAAACAACTGGGCCAATTGATAGCCCTCTCATAGCGGAGAATATAACAGGCGAGAGAATGAATAATATAACCCTTCTATAATAGTCATTTTCCTCCAGAGGGCTAGCTGATTCATTGTGCGAACTTTGAGAGAGCATAACTTTTTAAAATTGAGGAATTTTCAGCTGAAAATTGAAACTCGTTAATTGTAGTGCATCAGGAACACACTGGATTCTTTTCAAGGAAGAATCCAAGATGTTTGGTCATGTAAAAAAAGTGGATTCTCCCCCCTGGCATTCCTGACCATTTTCCAGGCGTTCTTGACAAACGAATCGTCACTCAGGAAGAAATTCGTTCCCCATCTCACACTCATTAGCTGATCAATAATCTTATCGAACATGGCTATTCCCTTCATATGATATTGTGCTTTCAATCTGCTTAGACCTTCGGGTAAAAACCATAAAAATGGAAAACAATATTTTTGAATTTAAAATAACTTGAATGCCTTATATATAGAAGCTTTTGCCAAGCAAACAATACAACAAACTTTGTCTCATTTTTGCTTTATTTTGTTTGGAATAGTAATATGACAGCCCTACTGATTTTTCAAACTCTGGCTTGCTAAATAAGGTCGAAAAATGCTTGACGGAACATCGTCGACGTCAGTTCCGATGCTTTTTTTCATTTGTTTATTCGAGGTCGTACATCCTCTGAACGGTCCTTACAACGTGACAAGGCGTTAGTCGTTCCTCAATAAATGGAACGAATTTCAGTTAGTATTACTTTGGACAAAAATAGTAATTCGTTACACAACCATTACTCAAATAAGGTGTGATGGCGTTACTCGTTACACTTACTTTTACTAAAATTTGAGGTGACCAATAACTTATGTTTTTTGCCTCATCAAGACTATATTTCACTAAAGAAATTGTGTTTTTGGCTTCAAGCAGTCCTAATGCGTAAAATTTGAAAACTTGGTGTCATTTGTTTTTAAAAATGAGCATTGGCATTTGATTTTGGCATAGTTGTTCAAAATGGTCTTCATTCAAATGCTTTGAGGAGTCAAGATTGGGACCCTAGATGGGGTAATGTTAAGCCATGGAAATATGGAGTCTTGGGAAATTTGATGCATCATGCTCAAGCCAAAGAAAGAATTTCCTTGGTGCACTGAATTAGGTGAATTAGCCCAACGGAATTTGATTGAGAATATATAAACAATAAAGTAGCAAATGCGACAAGATGTAAAACCAAGGACACCCTCAGAGAGTAGTTAAGAGCCAGCACAATTTTCAACCCAAACTTCCATTGCTTATAATATGCTAGTTGGATGGCGGCTCTGTTGAGTCTTAAGTTTCCTCAACTGTCATGAGATAAACGGAAACTTTAAGGCCATTTTGGAAGTTAAATAAGGAACGAGTAATTCTTTTAGCTTTTGGGTAGTTACAATTACACCATTTTAAAATGTAACTGAATTCCCGTTCCTTTTTCGAAAAAAGGAACGAATTACTGTTATTTCGTTACTTATAATTTCGTTACTAATTCCTTGCCACTTGCAGTATATTTTCCAAAAATATACCCTCTTTAGATGAACATGGATTATCATAACTGGTGGATTTGACATTGCCACAGTGTCTGCATGTCATCTTCTTCAGTTTAAGCCAAAGATTGGGCTTTTTGGGCAAATTTTCAATTGTTGTAACAATTGTTACAACGGATTGGTGAACGTGCGACCCCAAAACTAAACTAATTTTTTGGCGGATTAAAGTTTATACGAATGTAATGTTTCGTAGTACTTTTTCCGCTTGATCTGCTCGCCATCCGCAAGAATGAAGTAGAAAATATGTTGTGGTTCTATGTTTTGACACAAAGACCTTAAGAGGCTTGAATTTTGGCATTTGAAGCCTTGTGTCATAGTAATGCTGTCGATTCATGTCTTGTACATGAGACTAGCAACTCACAGCACATGTTTGTGTGAAATATCTTGCTTGGGGGTTTATGATTTAGTTAGTCCCATTTATCGGCCACTCTTTGACTGTTATTTCCCCATGCTAATTTTTTAATCTAATATTTAATTTTCTTCAATCCTTTGGTTGGTTGTTATATGTACTGGCATTGACTAACTAACATGACTAAGCAACAACTTGGCCTTCGGTCAAACGATTCCGGACGCACCAAATGGCAACTAAAAGTTAAGTATGTTGGTCAGTCGTTTTTTGCATACGAGACCAATAAAAAGCAAGCCTGGCGTTGCATCTGGTCCACAAATGCGATATTTCGGTCCTAAATACACAGAGTATGGACGAAATGTCCCATAGCATACCAAAAAAATCCAATGGGATTCAAAGTTATTTTACCAGACCAAAGGTCAATCGTTTCACCTCATGCCAGAAAGGTCGAGAAAAGGTGATATTTATTTCCTTACGAGGATTAGCTCATTGATATTGTCCTATGGATCCACCACCTTCGAATTCTTGCTGCACTGTTTTCAAAAGTTTCTTGGGTAGTCAGCACCAAATTTTGGTCACAAGTGTCTCAAATTCCTGTCCTTTTTGTATGAACGACACAGAATTCTATTATGATAGCCAGTGTCTGGCCCATATCTGGGAAATTGCCACACTGTTCCACATTCCTAGCGTCTCTCTTCCAACCCTAGATATGTAATGAGCTTTTTGGGTCCAAAAACTGCACCTTTTGACTCTTTTACCAGGGTTCCCCTCGAGAAAAGACCGACCGACGGCGATGAACGTATAGCTCCGCTCTCGTGGAGCATTGGAACAAGGAACTAGAAAACACGAGAAAGAGCTCATCTGGGCCAGGGATAAGCAATCTGCCCCCCGATTTCTACGGAACAAAAGAGCTCCACAAGTACCCCTCATTTCATTATATATTGCAGGTAAGGCTATAAGCGATACATTCCAAACAGGTGATGAAGGCCATTATCCAAAAGGTGTGAGCACAAAAATGAAATTGTTCATTTATTGGAAAAATGTTCCAATTGATCATATTTTATCATATTATGTAGGCTAAACTTGCATACAGTATTTATAATGCGAATTGAATGAAACGTCCTTTAATATACCCTTTTCTAATATGAAAGAACTTATTAAATTAAACTAATGTGATATTGGTGCGTAAAAGTCATGCATTTCTGAATGAATCATGTCATAAGTCTGAATTGAATTGTGAAGTGCAAAATCGCAATCAGATATTGGTGAAAAGAGATTCTTTAAAGTTCGCAAAACCATTTCAGAACCTTTCAAAAAAAATTGAAA